>NW_016107416.1:5358052-5580776 GCF_001604975.1 Cebus imitator
AAAAAAAAAAAACAGAGTATTGCAGGCAGAGGAAAGAACACTTGCAAAGGCCCTGGAGTTGGAAAGAGTGGAAAGAGCTCACCATGTACATTTTATGATGTGAGTAGGTGAAAGGAGGCCGTGCTTGATTGGCAGAGGTTATGATATCAGAACTTGGGCACGTAGACGTTCTGAAGGGATGTAGTATTCTTCCTTGGAGGACCTCAGTACTCCAGCTTCGATACAGAAATCCCCTTGCAAGTGGTTCTGTGTGGCATCCCTAAAGTTGGATTCTGACAAGGGCCAGACATTTCTGTGCCCTGAGAGAAGGACCTCAGCTTGGTGGATCTTCCAGCACAGGCTCCATTGACTAACCCAGCCTTTGGTTCCCTGCTGGGAAGCGTCAAGCGTGGAGACAGTTACGGAAACTAGGAAGCCCTTTTTCATGTTTGCCTCGTGATGAGAGGAAGAGATGAGATTGTTGCTTTTTCATATCTCTCCCGTGGACTCTTAAAATTAACTTCACTGTCAAAATTTCCCATGGCCCAAATGTAGGTTTGGGGAGAGAAACGTTAAGACTTTGAAGTTGAGAAAGAAAGTAGAGAAAGCCTTCTCTAGACAAATGCTCACCCTGCAGATGTCAGACTCTGTGAGGAGACAAGTAAAAAGGCACTCGGGGAACCGAGTGCAAAGAGTGGAAAGAGCTCACCATGTACATTTTATGATGTGAGTAGGCGAAAGGAGGCTGTGCTTCCTTTTAGAGAGAAAAGGAAGAACTGGGAGTAGAGATGGCTACTTCAGCTCGGGAAAAGAATAAATAAAACAATACAAGGTAGTGTTAAAGCTTTGAAAGGAATTTTTTCATTTAGGAGAGATTATGAATAATGAAATGCAAACACTCTAGTTAATATGTCTGTTCGCTGGTTTCTGTTGCCTTCTGGAAAACGAGTGATATGTTCTAAGAGGAGCCGCTTTGCAAGTTATCCCACTTGACCCTCGTTAGGGTGAGCTCTGAGTCTGTACCCAGATTCCTTTACCAAACACTGGTTATTAGACACTGGATGCAAAGCCGTATTTATTCCAAGGCCAGAAGCTTCCTAAGCCTCTGCCTAACTCTTCACAAATGAACCTGACAACACTGAAATTTCTAAGGAGATTTACTTCCAGCTGTAGCAAATCCCTCATAATAAAAAATTTCCCCAAATGAGTCAGTCACACAGGAGGTAAATGAGACATTCTATGAAGTCAGCATGCCATTTGGAGTGTGCCCTTTATGTAAAAGGCCCAGCCAGAAGACCATGTGGTTAAGTGGAGCTTGTCCACAGGGCAGAACCAGAACACCGGAGGGGGGAGGCTGTCAGCTGCCGGATTGTAACTCCATGTCACTTCCCCTCAAGCAAATCTTGTAGGAAAATCTAGTTTTTCAAAGAAGTTCAAGTAAGGTTTGCTGATTATTTCCTTCACCAAAGGATTTACCCGAGGGGTCCTTTAACCAACAAGCTCAGAGAAAAACTTTATAGTATTACTGGATTATATGAAACTTTTTCAAAAATGCATCCCTTCTGTGTGTGTATGTGTAGCTATGTAAGCAGGTATTTGGTGCAGGCAGCATTACAAGAAGGGATTTGGGGCGGTCTATATCCGTTGAGTAAATTGAGGCAAGCTTGCAACAGTGGCATTTGTTGGGCAGCCCTGCTCATTGCTGATTCTGTTAATCTCCTAAATGACTCCATGGGTGATTAGGCAACCAGATAAACCCTCTCACTTCTGAGGAACAAGGCCGTGGGACGTCAGGGCCTCTCTTTGTCTTTCCTAGAGAAATTGGCAACACGAAGGCTGGAACTACCTGGTGGTCCTTTTTAAAAAAAGTTTAAAAAATTATTTATTGAGCGTGGGTCACGTCCCTGGCACTGTTCTGGGTGTCCTGACCTACTTTGTCTCACTTAGTCCTCACTGCAGCTCTGTGACATGGATGATGATGATGGTGATGATGATGAACTTACTTCTACATCTGCTAACTCATCAGAGCTGGATTCTTTTACAAAGAAGAAAGTAAAAATCACTGATTATCCCACCACCCATGTGTCTTGCCATTGTTAATATTTTAGTAGATAGTCTTTCAGATGTCCTCTGTATGTTTATGTAAGAAAATATATGTATACCTTTTAAAACATACTTTTTAAAAATCTCCTTTTTAAAAAGTTAACAGTATAGCATGACCATTTTTCCATAAAAATAAAAAAATCTAGACCTGCAGACTATTGATTGTAGCAACAGAGTATTCCATTTTATAAATATCCCAACTGGATTTACCCTCCCTCTAGGCTGGGCTTTGAAACTATTTATAAGCAAAATATCCTCCCACTTTTTATATTTTTTCAAAATATATGCACAAAGATGCATATGCATCTTTGCACAATTGTCTGATTATTTTCTTAGCAAAAATTCCTAGCAGTAGGATTGCTGGATTAATGGCTATGTACATATTAAGTTTTGTTGCATTTCGCCAAAATGCCTTCCAAAATGTTTGAACAGATTTCCATTCCTGCTGATACTGCCCCTCTGCTCATTCGTTCCATCTCTTAGACAGGGTCGCTTCTCTCTGTGACTCAGCCTCCTTGCTTTTGAAATGGGTGTGAGAATACAACAAATCACAGTTTTAGTACACACTGAGTACCAGACTATGTACTAACACTTTATGTAGATTAGATTTTGTTATTTAAGTCTCACCCCCAACCCTAGGAGAAGATTGGAATATCTCTACTTTATTCTTCCTGCCACCCCCATTTCTGAGGCTCAGAAAGGTTCAGTAACTTGCCTGAGGTCACCCAGCTAAAAAGTGGCCAAGCTGGGGTACAAGCCCAGCTCTGCCTGCTTCTGGGACTGGGACTCTTGCCCCAGGGCTCTGCATTTCTTAGTCCAGATGAGTTGTCTGATTAACGAACATGGGTGGCAGAGCCTCTCAAACTTCGTGCGCATTGCCAGGGCATGACCATTGCTCACAGGAATGTGTCTGTCCAGCAGAGTTTGCCTCAGTGTGAAAGTAGCAAGGAAGGGTTTTAAAGAAGATTTGGGGAGTTTCCCCTGAGAACTAAGCATCTTTTCACTTTTGTTTTGGAAATGAGAAAGCACGTTTTCAAAGTCAGCACCATCTCCCACGCTGAAATCACAGACCTAAACAGATTCCCCGACGTTCACAGCCTTCTCGATCTGTGACCATCTCTCCATTTCTCCCTGGGGAGGTGAAACTGCCTTTTTGACTTCTCCAAATTCTAAGGAGCTTCAGCGGTTCTTTTTACAGTGTGGGAGTCCAGCCCTGTGGGGTCTAAGAATGAATTAATCCTGGTCCACTCCTTCTTATACTTCCTTGGCTAAGTAACATGGCTCCTGGGGCTGAAGTGAGGCCTCGGGCCTCCCTAGCTCACACCAGCCCCTCCTGCAGGCATCCTGCAACCTCAAATACCTGTGTGTGACGGGAACCATTGGCAGGCACATCCCAGAGAAGGGTACATTCCTAGCCCTCTCTTACCCGCAAGGAAGGGATTTCTTAAGTGTTGCTTTAACAGGTTGATGCAAAATATACAAACAGAAAGGGACGGAGAGGGAGATGGATGGTTTTCAGTAAATGATGGTGCGTCGGCCAGCAGTTGGAAGGGAGCTGGTGGGGAGGAAGTTTCCCACCTCAGCAGTTGTGACAGGAGTATTAACTGGGATCCCAGAAAGCAAGCACAAACACACCACAGTGAGGACTGCCAGAGCACATACCGGGGCTGGAAAATGTGTGTCTGTCAAGATAAAATGGTACATTACGTTTGCACTGTCCCATGGACCAAGCTAAGGGTCTCTGAGGTGCTTTCTCCCCAGCCCTGGCCAGTTTGACTCGGCCTGAAACGAGCACAGGCTTCAGGAAGGCAGCCTGCCCTGCCTCTCACTGAGGCTAATAGTTGTGTGCACGTACACAATGCTTACCCCTGCTTTTAGAGAAAGGTTTTTATTGCCTTATCTAATATGAGGCTGATTTCTTTTAAGAACACATGTTGACTAGAGGCTGCTGATGTGAACCTCACACTTCAGGAGGTCAGCGCCCCACGGTGGGGAGTCTTTGTCACTAACAATTAAAGAAGGGATGGCCCAGGGGATAATTGAAACAGGGGGCTGGAGGGAGATGGGGAAATAAATAAATATCTCTGAAACATCCCCGGTGTGCCTGGCACAGTGCCTAACCCCTTACATATATTTTTTTTTGCATTCCACCTCTTTCCCAACCTTGTAGAGTGGATTTTATTTTATTATTTTATTTTTTTTGAGATGGAGTCTCGCTCTGTCACCCAGGCTGCAGTGCAGTGGCACTATCTCAGCTCACTGCAACCTCCACCTCCCAGGTTCAAGCAAATCTCCTGCCTCGGCCTCCCTAGGAGCTTGAACTATAGGCTCACACCACCATGCCCAGCTTATTTTTGTATTTTTAGTAGAGACGGGGTTTCAACATGTCGGCCAGGCTAGTCTCGAGCTCCTGACCTCAGAGGGTCCACCCTCCTTGGCCTCCCAGAGTGCTGGGATTACAAGCATGAGCCACCTTGCCCAGCCCCCTGGAATATTTTTATCCTCATTTTACAGATGAAGAAATTGATGCTCAAAGGGATTCAGCTACTTGCAATGTCACAGAGCTAAGAAGGTGAGACTAAAATTCTGAGAGAGCATAATGGAAATAAAAATGGTGCTATTGAAGGAATAAAAAAGTGTGTTTTGTGATATTTGATAGAATGATGCTACTGCTCTTACGTGGGCAAGAGATAAGGCCTTCCAGCCATGTGCTTATTCACTCTGTGGCTTTCACCCAGCATAACAACTTCCAGTATCTCTGTTTGCCAGTCTGTACAAGCAGACATAAGTGCCCTTCCCTTACCATCTGAAACACCTGAACGTCTGTAACTGAATAGAGGGACATAAGGGGGAGCAACCCAGTGGTCCTTCTCATGTCCTTCGAGTGATCTCTTCTTGTCTGTGCCATCCCTACCCAGGTATGACTTTATCGAGATTCGGGATGGGGATAGCGAATCTGCAGACCTCCTGGGCAAGCACTGTGGGAACATCGCCCCACCCACCATCATCTCCTCGGGCTCCATGCTCTACATCAAGTTCACCTCTGACTACGCCCGGCAGGGGGCAGGCTTCTCTCTGCGCTATGAGATCTTCAAGACAGGTCAGTGTGGTCACACATAGGGGCCGGGAGATGGGCGTCTTAGAGAAGAAGGAGGGACAGCACCCAATGGGCCGAGGCAGTGGGTAAGGGTGCCAGTGTCATCCAGCTTGAACATGGTGAGAGGTTCAAGGGGAACCCAGGGACATCCTGAGAAGAAGAGCCAGCTCAGGTAATCTACCAGCTGAAGCGGGCTGGCTAGAGCTGTGATGGGAGCGGAGCACAGCAGCCCTTGTCTGTGGTATTGGCACCAGACAAATAGAAAACCATTTCTTGAAAGCATCGGATTTTTGTGTGTTTTTTTAAAAGCAAAATAATCTTCATGGGAAAAAGCAAAACTCTGATGACTTCCTCACCATTACTGCATGGTCTAATGTTGCCTTTATTTGGGACTACATGGAGCTGAGGACAGAATCTTTTTGTTGTTTAGAGTCTCTAAATATCTTGCCATGACCTCCCAGATGGGGTCACACCATAGCTTTTCAATTAAAATAAGGCTCCTAGAAATTCCCCTTGGCAGTCCATGCTACCACCTCTGCATTGAACCCCTACTCTCTAAATGCCAATGAACTTGACTCCCTGAAAAGCAGTCAAAAAGAGAGCAGAAAAAGAGGCGGAAGGCACTGCACTTGCTTTAGGTTGACGGATTTCCATCAGGTCCCCCTTAGATTACTTTAGGCCCTGAGACTATGGGCCAGCACTCATTTCCAAAACTAATACAGTAGGCTTTTATTCGCAAGACCCTACTTCATCAGCTACACTCAAGCTCTCCTCGTGGTATGTCCTCTTCTGTGATATGTAGAGCTTGTTATTTTGAGGCTGAGGGAAGCACGTCTTCCAGTCCTCCCCACCCGCCGCCCACTCCCCTCCTCAGAGGCTCCCCTTCCATCTATGCCTGTGTCTCCCTTCTCCCTTCAGCAGCCCAAGTTTTACAACTCGTGGATGGAGTCTGGTTCGAGGGGAGGCTGTCAGCCTTGTCATCAAGAGGCCCAAGACCGGCGCCTGTTGAGTTCAGTGTGAGGGGAGCTATTCATATATCTTTTCGTTTTCACTAAACAGTTCTTGAAAGGAAGTGGTAGCCGCTGAAAGCACTTTTTATATCCACTCTGTCTAAATATTTGTCGGATCTGTCTGCCCGAGAACAAGAACGTGGAATCAAATGGAGGGGTGGGGCCAAAGGCACTGTGTCAGGCAAGAGTGGCAGCCCAGGCTGTTGCAGGGCACAGGTCCCAAGAAGGTCTGTCTGCCTTGGGTTTTCATGCTCCTGACTACGACGAGGTCATAGGGGCTGACAATCTGTGTGTCCAGTGGCTTAAGCTGTTGTGAGGCCCCTGAGTAGCTTGATCCATATTCCCCTGAGTCTGGTGCAAAATTCAGATCACTGCCACCAGCACCGGTGGATCATCCTCTGCTGCTGAGCAGTGGGGAGAATAAAAGAGAAAGAAAGAAAACAGGCTGCTTGCTGTGTTCGGGTTGGAGAGGCAAGTGTGGCAAACCCTTAGCACATAACCAATATATAGGCGATGTTATTGGATGAGTATGTATGTAAACTGAAAGGAAAACTATGATATGAGGCAGAATGAATAAGTGCAAAGTCAAGGTATGATTGGCATGTGGCGGTTATGAAAAGAGGGAGAGTCGAGTGGCTTAGCAATCAAGGGGCTCCAGAGACTCTGTTCAATGGCAAGGTCCCTAGTGCTAATGCTGCCACTTGGCTGCCCTGTGCTGACCATGAAAGGAAGACAGCTCCAGGCAGAATCTTCCAGGACACTGGCCAAGGGAAGTCAAAACAAGGGTGAGCAGAGCTGTGAAAGCTCAGCCTTGGTCTCACACCACCCAACTTAGTATTTCATAAGACATAATGCTACATTCTCCAGAATGCCACAGGACAAGTCAATGTTCACTCTACCCATCATGCACATTTGAAAAGAGGATATTAAAAGATAAAACACATAAGAGGGTGTCGTAATTCAGTGTTGCTGTCTTAAGGACATGCTGAAGCAGGATCTCAAATGAAGCGGCAAGTCTGTGAACCGCTTAGAAACAATGGTGACAGCCAAGGGAGCTAGGTGGCTTCGGCTTGGAGAAATGGAATAGCCTGCTCTAAGGATTGGGGTTGCCTAGTGAAGAGATTGTGAGACACAGCCTTGCCAACAACAGCCACACTCCTGGCAATGTGCGAGAGCAAATGAGAGCACAGCAGCCTTCTCAGGGCCACTCGAACCTATCGTCAGACCCACCTGCTGCTGGAAGAGCAACTCTCCGCGTGAAAGTCAATCTTACATATGCCAGATGTGGTGGCTTAGACCTGTAATCCCAGCACTTTGGGAGGCTGAGGCAGGTGGATCACCTGAGGTCAGGAGTTTGAGACCAGCCTAGCCAACATGGCAAAACCCTATCTCTACTAAAAATACAAAAATTAGCCAGGTGTGGTGGGACGCACCTGTAATCCCAGCTACTTGGGAGGCTGAGGCAGAGGAATCGCTTGAACCCAGGAGGCAGAGGTTGCAATGAACCGAGATCATGCCATTGCACACTAGCCTGGGCAACGAGAGTGAAACTCAGTTAAAAAAAAAAAAAAGCCTTATAGAAAGCACAGAAATGTGCAAGGGTGCAAAATTCAAAACAGAGAAGTTTAGAAAAATGAGCATTCATGCAGGTGCCATGTCCTATACCCATATTTCCATTGTTGGAGTCAGGAGAGAAAATATACAAAGTTTACGTCATCTACAGAACATGAAAGAAATGGGTGGACATGCTGAAGAAATCCAAACACAGCTATGTTTGCTAGTGGGATTCATACAGAGGAAGAAGCGGGGGAAACTGTAAACACAGATACACTGCTAGTAGCCATACAGAGGTCTCTAGAAACCTTCGGTGGCACAATACCCTGGTGAGGCTCTGCTGCAGGACCCACAGTGTGAGTGCAGACCAGGGCATGCGGCTGGCGTGGAAGGTTCATGTCTGCCCTAAGTGAAGTGGCATATTAAACATTCTATATGTTACCAGACTGTCTGCATTTAAAAGGGTAAGCCAGAACAACTCACAAACTTAAAAGATCCCAAATCAAGATATCCTGAGCAGAACAGAAAAAGGAAAAAAAAAAATTAACATAAAATGTCACATTGAAAACAAAATCAGTGGAAAATGTGTGTGTGTTTGGGTTTTTTCCTGAAGCTCCTTTAACCATAAGTTCAAGATCAGGTTTACTTTCCTGTTTGCCCGTGACACTTTAGAAACTGAAATTTCTGGGTCATTCACAGAGGTAGAGAAAACCCTGAGTGCGTACTGCCTCTACTTCCTGAATTTAGGAACTGAATTCACCTTCTGTGGGGAAGGCAAACTCAGCTCCAGGCAAATCCATTGTGTTTTAAATGTCTTGATACCTGCAGATTCTTCTACTTGCAGAGTTATTGTAAAATTCACAGCAGGAAAACAGAGTGGGCATTTTTCGTAGCAGAGTCCTTTCCTATGAAATCACTCACCGCAACTCAAATCCCCCAGCTTCTGCGGACAATCTTAACACTGAGTGGGCTTGCGTATTTGTTGACTTGAGTTCTTCTTTTAACCTTTAAACCTTCTAACACATCTCAGAAAAGGATTTTGGATTAGGCAGCTTCTGCCCCCTTTTCTGAGATCTCTTCTCCGCACTTGCCATCCAGCTGCTTTTGTAATGCTGCCAACAGTGAGATGGTGCGATTAGAGATGAATGCATGATGTTAAGAGACAGGTGTGATTTTTCTGCATAAAAATAGATAAAACTGGACAAAAGTTTTCCCACCTCCTTCAAAATAAGCCATAGGATATACCCATTTATAGCCATATATCAGAAACGCTTTTTTTTTTTTTTTTTTTTTTTTGCTTTAAGTACCTAAGGATGAAATTTTCTTTTCAGTGAGATGCAGGAGCTCAGGACCCGGGAACTATGGGTACTTTAGAATTTCACATTCTCCAGGCCTCTCTTAGACTCACTAGATGGCCATCGTGGAAGCACTCATGCCCCACCAATGACAGGGACCAAAGAAAGATTCCACCAGAAAATTCCCCACTCCCAGGGGGTGGAGATTTCCCTTGCCTTCAAAGGGAATGACAATAGAGCAAGCTCTAAGACAGCATGTCAGGAGGCTCTTTCTAGCTCTCAAGCAAGAAGTGAATAGAGAGTTAATTTCCTCCCAACTATGTGTGAGGCTCAGCTGAGTGGCCCACATGAAGAATGCTGCACAGCAGCCATAAACTCTAACCTTTTCAAAATTCCTCTTGGCCCCCTGAAGACCTGCCAGCTGGTTTGGCTTTGCTGAATTGCCTCATCCCGGGCCATTGAGGAGGCCCTCAGGAGTCTGAAGCCCAATCGTAAACAAAGCTGGGGGAGGCGGCCCCAGCTCATCCCTCCAGGACTAGCTGCCCATTGAAAACTCTGGGCCTGCCCTGCTGCTGCCATGCATATGAATGATGGGGTGCAGAGCCTCTGAGAGCGGCTGCTTAGAGCCTCCACAGAACCCATGCAGATGTTAGCCCTCACCCTCATGTGTTCCTAGTTCCTACCCTGTCAAGGCACAGCACAAGGTGGAAAGTAGGAAGTGATGGATGGATAGGTAGGAGATAGCGGAATTTTCTGTCTGGTGTTAAAGAAAGTTGCAAGTTCTCCATCCCCACTTATTTGCATGGCACTTCTTCCAAATCAGACATTTGCCTCTTTTCAGAAAGCTGTCATCAATAAAGAGACTCAAAGAGAGGCCTCCTCCAATGTGGATAAAGACATTGCTGCAGGCTAAGATCAGTGTATTGACATCACCTAGTTATATTTCAGTGTGAACCCCAGAGGACACTTCCTGCCAGTAAACACCTAGTTTATCGAGTATTTCTTGTTTTTTTTTTGTTTTGTTTTCTTTTTAATGCTTAGAATGTCTATTATCCTCCTCAAACATCCTGCCTTCTTTTCTAATTTTAAAATCAGAACATAATGAGTGAAATCAATTCTAATTGTCCAGCATTTTCATTCATTGCGTGAACGTGTATGAGCTCGTGCTCCGTGGGTCCATGGGTCTGGGCTGCAGTGCTCCTGGGAGCCATCTGTGGTGCTGCCCTGGCAAATGGTGGCTGGGTTAAAGCACAAGAGCCCTTTTAATATGACTCCACCTATAGGCATTAAGAGATAGGGTGGCTGTAATCCTCTTAGGAGCTCCTGCTCCTGCTTCTGCTGCCATCCAAGCTTGCACCAGCATGCAAATGTGTGCCGCATTTAATCAGGATCCTTCCGTGCGTCCCAAGAAAGCAGACACAAGAGCTCAGGAGAAAAATAAGGCCATCCACACCACAAAGGAGCCAGAAGCCTTCCAAATGTCAATGCACTGCTGCATTTTTCCAAACTTGTTGCCGGAGCGGCCTTTAACATCCCCAACGGCCTGCTGTGATCCACCAGCTAAAAACGTCGATTGTTAATTGTCCGACCACTACAGAGCAGCTCGTTTTAATACAGTCATGACATGAATGAGACCCAAGCTCCCCTTTGCCCCTCCCCTGAGGCACCTTGGATCTTGGAAGGAGAAGGGGGCACTTGGTTGGCTGTGGGACAATAGGGGCTAGTGTTGAGGTCAGCAATAAATAAGGGGTAACATTGTTTTCCCTGCTGGCAATCAGCAAGCCTTCCTTAAGGATTGAAATAACTTACATTTCTGGAGCGAGCAGCTGAGTAATTGAGAAAGAAGACTCTGTTCCTCTTTTCAAGAGAATCCTTCCCCCTTTTCTCTCTCTCTCACACACTCACACACACTCACACACACACACATACACACTTCTCTCTACTCTAACCCCACCCCCCAATTCCTCAATTGCTGCTCTCACTCTCATATGTAGAGCAAGCCAGCTGTGCCTCCCTAATTTCTGAGGGCTTGAAACATGCCTGTGAAGAGTATATTGCTTCAAGGACCACTCCAGAGGCAACAAAAAGAGGTCCTCAAGAGTTTGGGCCCAAATATTTAAATAACCTATGTGACAGAGGCTGCTAGGAAAGGCGTCTTCTTCTTAGTGCTACAGTTCTCTTTTACATACAGGCTCTGAAGATTGCTCAAAAAACTTCACAAGCCCCAACGGGACCATCGAATCCCCTGGGTTTCCTGACAAGTATCCACACAACGTGGACTGCACCTTTACCATCCTGGCCAAACCCAAGATGGAGATCATCCTGCAGTTCCTGCTCTTTGACCTGGAGCATGACCCTTTGCAGGTGGGAGAGGGGGACTGCAAGTACGACTGGCTGGACATCTGGGATGGCATTCCACATGGTGAGTGATGTCATGAGGCATTCCTCAGTAGCTTGGCCTTTGCCTGTTAATTGCTTTAGTGATGATAAAGAGGAAGAACAAAGACTTCAAAGCTCCTGTGAGTTCTTACATGACCCATGACGACTTTCTCTTCTCCTTCACCAAGGCTGGCTTGAGAGAAATTACATGAAGGCAGTCTACTTTCCTGGAAATATTTCTTTAGAAAAGGATAGGAGACTAAATAGCTACTTGGAAAGGATGAGAACACTTACAGATAGTGTTCATTTCTACTCCAAGTTGTCAGGCTAGAAAGCTGCTCAGTGGCTAACTCTTATGACCAAACAGAAGGACTCTAGAGCCAGACTGGCTGGGCTCTGCTATTCACCAGCTGTGCAACCTTGGACAAGTTACTTACCTTATCTATGTCTCACCTGTATAAAGTTAGCTGCTGTCATCATCATTATTACTACCATAATTTAAAAATTATTAATATAGTCATAAATATTGAAAAGGTACATTGCCCAAGGCCAAGAGCAACCAGTCCTTCTCAGATGAAGACCAACATAGATCTTGGGTCTAATCAGTATTGGAGAGGAATAAGCCTTTCACTTTTGTAGTCACTTTAAGTATTTTCCAGCATAAAGGAGACCTGATGCCTAAACAAGAAGAGCAGTTTTATTTGCTGGTTAAAGCATAAGACTGAGTCAGAAAACTTGGGTTGGAGGCCCAGCTCTGCTATTTCCTAGCAGTATGAATAAGGAAATCTCATGAGCTCTCCAAACTTGTTACTTCCTCCATAGAACGGACATTGTAATGATACCTTTCCAGCTCATCTTCCAGGGCACTGAGAACAGAACGAAATCAGTGATGGCGGCCTGTACCTTTTTAATTAAAAAGTGAAAGTGCTTTTTAATGTGCAAGAAAGATATTAGCCATTATTCTTAAAACATATCTTTGGTTTTTGTGGCAAGGTGTACAAGTGATGGTCCACTGAATAACACACGATGATGGGAAGGGAAAATAGAGGGAAAACCAAGTTTGACATTTTCATTTCCACTGACTTCTCTTTGTCTTTAATGTCCAGTTGGCCCACTGATTGGCAAGTACTGTGGGGCCAAAATACCCTCTGAACTTCGTTCATCGACGGGGATCCTCTCCCTGACCTTTCACACGGACATGGCGGTGGCCAGGGATGGCTTCTCTGCGCGTTACTACCTGGTCCATCAAGAGCCACTAGAGAGTGAGTTGGCCGGTTGGGAACCTCTGTCCTGTCCTTCCATCAGGGCTGTGAGGGTGCACAGGTGAAGAGAGGATGACCTCTATGAGAGAGGAGGTGGGAACTTTACAGTAGAGCTTATGGTGGCATCCAAGGCAGAGGTGCACATATCCTCTTGCCAGGAAGAGGTTGATGAGAAAAGAACACATGTCAATCTGGGTGCTTATTTCTTTAAAATGTGTGTGTGTGTGTGTGTGTGTGTGTGTGTGTGTGTGTGTGTGTGTGTGTTTATGTGTACCAAGAATTAGTTATTTTCAAGGAAAGTCATGGGACCATGAAAGAGAGGTTAGTTAGGATGATCTATACAGGGTCCCTCCTGTGTTAGCTTTTTTTCAGTCTGTGGCCATTTTTTCCCTCTCAAAATATCAGGGGGCACTGTCACAAAACTGAACCATTTTTTACATTAACCACCTCTGCGGCTGGGTAATGTTTTCCTGGTGAGATTGGTACAACTGCTTGGACCTGGACTTCACACTTCCACCAAAGATAGTTTGTGGAGCTGCTACCATGTGCCAGCCACTAAGCAAGGAATTAAAAACTCCGATTGCAGCTGCTGTGGGACTTGCAGTCTAAGCCATCAATCCCTCAGCACTAACATCTTTAAACCAGTGGCTCTTGGACATGTGTTTCAAATGTGCTGCCATTTCTACTTAGAAACCCAAACGATAACTTTTTTTTTTGAAATGGACTCTCTCTCTTTCGCCCAGGCTGGAGTGCAGTGGCACAAACTCGGCTCACTGCACTCTCTACCTCCCAGGTTTAAGCAATTCTTGTGTCTCAGTCTCCCAAGTAGCTGGAGCTACAGGCATGCACCACCATGCTTGGCTAATTTTTGTATTTTTAGCAGAGGTGGGGTTTTGCCACGTTGGGCAAGCTGGTCTCAAACTCCTGGCCTCAAATAATCTGACTGCCTCAGCCTCCCCAAATCCTGGGGTTATAGGTGTGAGCCACCATGCCCAGCCCCAAATGATAACTTTAAAGACTAAAGAAGCAGTTTTAAAAATGATTTGAGCTGTGGAAATCCTGCCCTGATTACAGACAATTCACCATATATAGAACTACAGACACAACAGCCTGGCCTGCAGGAAGGTTGCTGAGTTTTGCATTTGCATTTTCATCAAAGAGCTTCTGAAGATTGAGTGACAAAGAAACAGTATGGCAAATTGCAGCAGGTCCTGTGAATGGCTAGTGCAGTCACAGAGTAATGAATAGATTGATACCTGGCTGAGAGAGGTGGCTCACGCGTGTAATCCCAGCACTTTGGGAGGCTGAGGCGGACAGATCACCTGAGGTCAGGAGTTCGAGACCAGCCTGACCAACATGGTGAAACCCCATCTCTACTAAAAATGCAAAAATTAGCCAGGCATAGTGGTGGGTGCCTATAATCTCAGCTACTCGGGAGGCTGAGGCAAGAGAATCGCTTGAACCCAGGAGGTGGAGATTGCAGTGAGCCAAGTTCACGCCACTGCACTGCAGCCTGGGCAACAGAGCAAAACTGTCTCAAAAAAAAAAAAGAATAGGTTGATACCTGATAAGGATTGCTGGCACATCTTAGACACATGGACACACACATATTCATCAGTGTTCATGGCATTCATGGAAGGACAGCAATGCGGCTGACAGCACAAGGCCAGAGTAAGCGACTTCCGGGTCTATTTGTCCAGACAGGTGGTGCAGGGGGATAGAGAGTGACATGCATGTGCTCATGGAGAGCTCTCCCAAAGACAGGTATTTATGCTTTGTAATGTCTGTCTTCTGTGCCAGAACTCACAAGACAGCTGAGTGAAAAAGGAAGCAAAAGTGCCTCCTGGGTGTTTATTAATAAAGCAGGCTTCCCACGATGTATCACCCAAATCGCCACGAGTCTTATCTCACATTTACCTGTATTGCAGTAATGGTGCATCTGGCATCTGTAGCCTGCAGCAGTAACAGTTCTTGTGCCTTAGATTGTGTTTTTAATTTGTATGAAGATTCTCTTATTTATTCTTAGCCTGATTTCTTTTAGGTCCAATTTAGTTTCTTTCAGACCCAGAGGGGTTGTCAAGCTTCATGACTTGGTGTAGTTGTTTTTAAAATGTGAGCATATAATTAGGGTCTGTTAAATAAGGAAGTGCCTGCAAGGACTTGTCCTTAGAAAGGAGGCAGCATCTGGGGGACCCCAGGATATTGGGTTGGAAGGCCTAACTCTGCATTTGGCCATCTCCTTTCCTCAGACTTTCAGTGCAATGTCCCTCTGGGCATGGAGTCTGGCCGGATTGCTAATGAACAGATCAGTGCCTCATCTACCTATTCTGATGGGAGGTGGACCCCTCAACAAAGCCGGCTCCATGGTAATGACAATGGCTGGACCCCCAACTTGGATTCCAACAAGGAGTATCTTCAGGTACTTGAGCAGATAACAGAGAATGTGCAGAGTGTGTATGTATTGCTGGGGCAGGAGGTAGCTCCTCAAATACAGTGGACAGAGGACACAAAGAAAATAAACACAGCGTACTTGAGAACTCCATTCATTCATTCATTCATTCATTCATCCAAATAGATGTGTATGCCAAGCACTGGGTTACATGCTGGCATTGATGAGAGGTAGCCTGCCCCTGCCCTTGTAGAGATTACTGGGCCTGGGAGAAGTTGTTTGGCCAGGATGCTGTTTGCCCTATCACTATAGATATCCAAAGAACATTTTATAAGCAGTTCAGAGCATCCTCATTCTTGGCACAGGGAGGCATCAGAGACATGGGGGGCATTCTCCTAAGGGCAGGTTTGTTGAGGTGCTAGCTGCACATGACAGCTTCTCATGATCTTTGCTATTTGGAGAGAGCCCTGCCAGGAAGGTTTTGCACAGAGCTATCAGAAGAACACATGGGAAAATGTCACTACCAGGAATGGAACTCAAGACGCCCAGATGCTCAGCAGCATCTCTTTAGACCACTGGTTTCTTTATTCTGAATAAAACTCACAGTTCATGTTGAATAATCTTCCCATACTGCACACTGCTCCAATTCTCATCCCCTGGGAAGAAGTAAACAGGGGAAAGCAAGCTACTAGTTCCACACTAGAGCAGTGACTGCTTTTATGACACACGTAAGACAGCCTTGTGACCCACTGACAAGCCTGTCCTAGCTCTGATGTGACATGGTGACCTCTGCTCTAAGAAGGATGTTGCAAAGCAGACAACAGGAAAGGGAGAGAGACCACTTAGAAACTCTAGAGAGTCCACAAAGGTTCTAACAGCAAGCACTGGGGCCATTTGTCACTGTCTCTCCTCGGTGCCTCTCCAAAAATCTGTCTCCTCTCAGCCTGCAAAGCTTCCAGAAAGTTCTTTATAATTGGCATCCCATATCTTTGACCTTAATCATATACTTTCTCCTGTTGCCATCCACCTGTTTTCATACGTGTAGACAGCACTGTGTACTTACTTGAATGTTCAGTAATGCTGAGCACATTGTAGGTCACCAATAAGGGCTTACAGAATTGAATTTAGCCAGTGTGTGCTAGCTACATTTTGGTCACATGGAGATTACCATTAAGAAACACCATGGCCAGCAAAGGAATGACATCCAGCAATTTCCAAATGGGTTTGGCATTGTGGGAGCAGAAGTACCTTAAAATGTTGGTCATCCTCCTCATAGAGCAAAAGGTCAGGCCTTGGTGCATAAGCCTAATTGCTTGGGCAGACTCTACATGCCCTTTGACCCCTTAGTGACCTGAGCAACTAAATACACAATGGAGCGAGGGGGTGTGGGGAGGGGATGCTGCTATGAGTATGACTTTTGCAACTAGGGCATTATAAGTGAATTGGATTGAATTGGACAGGAGTGGAGAGGAGTAGATTCAGCCTTGTTTCTTTAAAGCAGCATCTGCTTCCACTGTCCAAAACAGGCCATGGTTCAGTAAGAAGGGATTATAGTACTAGATGTTCAATGGTTAAGAAAAACTGAGTACTGTCAATTCATATCTGCAAAAGAGAGGTCAAAGACAATCTAACTTTTCAAGGAGTCTGATTTAGTGTCAGATAATGTGAGTTTAATTGTCCAGTGGAATTGCAAACTGATACTAATTACAAGTATGTCTCAGTGAATCACAGATACAGGTTGGGAGTAAAGTCTAATGATGGTGTCCTTTAGAAATAAAACGAGACACTGCCCTGTGTTGGGAATGGTGGTCTCTTACTCCTGCCCTCTCTTCCCCAGGTGGACCTGCGCTTTTTAACCATGCTCACGGCCATTGCAACGCAGGGAGCGATTTCCAGGGAAACAAAGAATGGCTACTATGTCAAATCTTACAAGCTGGAAGTCAGCACTAATGGTGAGGACTGGATGGTGTACCGGCATGGCAAAAACCACAAGGTAAATCCATGATCCTACCTTAAAGGCACATTAAACCAGGGCTGTAGGAATGGGATCCGGAGAGCTTTAAAGCAACCCCCTACAGGAGAGAAGGCCTTGTGTAGTGAGGCTCAGATAATTAATGGAAGCAAGGGTCGCGCTGGCCCTGAAAATCTCTCTTAGGCTAAAGCAATTGGAAAACACCATTTCTCTGACAGCCTGGTTTCTGTTGCATCTTGCACAGCAGAGAGAGAGAGCTTGCAGAGTGTTCTCTGACTTCAAATGAAGGAGAAAATGTATCCCCAGTCCGCTTCTCCCCGCACAGGATTCACTGAACATTTATGGCCTGAGTCCCTTCCACATGCTGGCTTAACAATCACAAAACCACATGATACTACAGTTCAGGAGTTACCGAGCTCTGGAAATAAAAGGGCACAAATCCTGAGAGGAAATCACAATGTCCCGGAGAAGAAAGAGGACAATAAATAATGAGAAATTCAGTTTGTTGGGGATGGGCTCTGAAATGGCAATCATGCTTAGTGGTGAGGCATTGAATTCTCTCTGCTGGTGCCTCCCGAGTCTGCAGCGCCTGGAGGTGTGGTCTGTGTGGGTGATGCGGGGCTTTTGTTGTATACATATGGATGAATGTCTGGCACTCCACTTTCTTAAGACACATGACATTCTGGGTCTGCAGCTGGCACGGGCGATGTGCTGGCTATATGTGTATATACACAGCACACTCAGCACATGGGGGCTTATTGCAAACAGCCAGGGCCTTGTGAGAGTGGGATTGGGATGTCTGTGATGGGAGCACAGGGCACGGTGCTCCCTGCAGATTAGGAGCTGGTGCAGAGGTCTGGAAGGAGAGCGTGATGTCCAGGGGATTCCCAGAGGCTGATTCTCCTTCCCTAAAAGGGAGGTGGGGAGGGAGGAAGAGGGTCTCTCCTGCAGCGTTACAGTTCCACCAGGCCCTGGTCTGCCAGGGTGTGATTTATCAAAATGGGGCACATGTGGCCAAGCCTGGGGAGGCCACAGATCTTTTCCATAGAGAATCTTCCTTGGCTTCTGTCACTGCCCCAAGGCAGCTTGCTCTGGCTGGTGCAGCTGGAAACCTGAGACCCAGAAAATCCTGAACTATAATGTTGACAGTTTCACTTGGGAAATGGGGAAAGGAGTAGATTTTTTTTTTTAAATTGAAATCGCCATAGTAATGGGGTACCACTCATCTGAAAACCATGGCTTCTGGATATTACCAGGTATCTCACACACACGCATACAACTGCCCAATTTCCCCGATAAAGAAAGTGAGGTACTTAGCAAGTAAAAGATGTGCCGGGCCAGGTCTGGTTTCCCACTGACTTGGTTTCAGGAAGACTTGCCAAGTGTCAGTTGAGAATGGCCAGCCTGAATTGGCACTGGGTGCCAGGAGCTTGGGGGCTGAAACTTGGTTCCACCCCACCCTTTTCATTTATAAACTGATCTCGGAAGCTCAGCTAGAAGATGAGGGCCGGAAGCCGGGCAGGAGTGGTCCCTGGGGAGAGGCGCAAGGCTCACCTGACAGTCTCCCAGTCCAGGCGGAATGACTAAGCAGCCAGGCCGGAGGGATACTGTAGCATAAGCTGTTTTAAAAGCATGCAGATGGACCAGGATGCTATTTAAAACATCATTTGTAGGAAATCTGCTTTTGGAAAGACCTTAGCACTGCACATTTTCATAAAATGCTGTCCTCCCTGGCTTTATCCCTGGTATTCATTCTTCAGGGAAGATATTCCTGAAAATTGAATTTAGCTTTGTGGTCTTCAGAATTATTTTTCTCAGCTTTTTCATAGTGGATACATTCTCTCTCTTTTGCCTCCTCTTTCCCCACTTGGCTAGATTTCTTTCCCCAAGAGCCAAGGGGTAACTTGAGAGTTTTTTTGTTTTTGTTTTTGTTTTATTGAATTAGTCCTGCCCAAATAAACGGAGTTGGGGCAGAGGAAAGGCCTTTTCTCTTCCCCTTTAGAAATTCATCCTCTGTGTACTTAGAAGGAGGCAGGAAAATGGAGAGCCTGCCAATTAGGCATTGCCCCACTCTCCGAGCTCCCTCGCCCCACTGCGGGTGTGGTGGGTGCCCAGGGGGCTTTCCTTGTCTCTCCTGCAAGGATGGTCTCAACTGCCCCTTCGTTAGCAATCTCTCGCTCAGGTATCTATATTTAATGTGCAGATTCCGCCCCATTCACAGTGCGTCAGTGCAGCTCTCTGGGCTGTTGAGGTTGAAATAGTTGAGTGAACTGTGCCAAATAGATTTGTCAAGTCTGCCGCAGTTTGATTTGATGCCATGGGGGGAGGCGAGGGGTGGGGAGGGGACTCGGGGGCAGCGGAGGAAGAGGCTTCATCCACGCCGAGTGCCACCACTGAGTTTCTTTGTAGCCGCTGGATGGTGGACACTGTGCCAAGCTAACTGGTGCTAAGTGGTGGGCTTGAAAGTGAAATTCAGACAACAGGACTTAGCAGAAAAGCAAAGCAGAGATGAAGGCAGCCGCCTGCTCTGCTGGGCAGTGAAGAGGGAAGGTTTGCAAATGCCTTTCCAGTGTGCAGGGAGGGAAGAAGGGATTGTGACATTTGGGACGGAAATGTGGGAACTCGATTTCAACTCCCTGGTCACTGTCAACACCAATGCAGCACATCAAAGACCGGGGAATTCGGGAAGTCAGAGAAAAACAAGATTAATGAGCGTTCAAGGTAGTGGGGGATGGCTACACGATGTCTTGGCAAAAGACTGTTTACAGTGTGGACCCACGCTGGGCTGGGGCAAGGCCTAGGCCTCTGAAAGAATGCCTTCCTTCTTGCTGCCAGGGAGTGGGGAAGACTAAGGAACTCTTTTCCAGCCTCCCCTAGTCCAGGAGCAGCCTTTTCTTGGTCTCTTCCTATCTAACAGGTTATCATGAAGTTACCTCTGAGAAAGTGGCCGGTCACACTGTTGCTGGGGCACTGCAAGTCTCCTGGCAAAATGCAGCCTGGCTACACAGCCCACATACACAGCACATCCCAAATTTTTATCCAATTCCACATGCCATAAATATGGAACCTATGATTCTCACATAGGGTGGGCCTGCCTGATGTATATTTATGGCATAACCACAAGGCAGAGAGCTCATCTGCCTGATGGAACCCATATCCAACCCACATGCTCCCTTAGATTATACAAATTGCTTTGCATACATTTCTTCAGAAACCACAAGCAGAAACTACTGCTTTTGGTTTCCCCAGCTATGTTAGTAACACTGCAGATGTAGACATGGCATTGTTAATATAACAGTAGAAGTTTCATGTATGTGTACATAATTACAGGCACAATTATGTACATACATACCAAGAGGGGCACATGGAGAGTGATGGGAAGAGCTCAGAAGCACAAGATCGTGGTCAAGGTCCTGCTCTCCTGAGATGCTGCTTCCATGAGTCTGACCTGGGGGATAGACTGTGCCTGAGGAATGGAACCACAGCTGGTGACAGGACAGGGAAGAGAGAATATTGCCCTTATTTGTCTAGGCAAAATCCCTTATCTTCAGTTCCTCCTCATTTGGGACACACTGGCATCTCCCTTGTTGATCTAGCTCTGGTACTTAGTCACAGTGTTTGTGGGCTATTCTGATGTATTTGGGAGAAATATGGGCTAAAAGAGAAAGTCTGTGGGGTGTCAAATACATGCAATTGGCCAGACTGAGGCTGGATGGGTGAAGATAGAGATGAGGTAGGACTTGGGTCCAAGAGTTTTCAGAATTACCCCATGAGGAGTGGAAGGAATGCAATGAGCTCATCACATTAATGTAAGGATGACCTCCAAGGGACTCAGAAAATCCTCAGGCACCAGCTTAGTCACTAGAGAGTTTCACAGTGTTTCACAACTGTGGAATTGGAGCTCTGAGACACTAAGTGCCTTGCTGCAGGGACTGGGAAGCTGTGGAGCCTCCATGGACGGTGCCTGGTCACCAGACCTGGATGTCTAGGCTGGCGCTCTCCACGATCTGACCTAGGCCTTACTCTTCACCTTGCATCCAGAGGGAAATTGGCTTCCTAAATGTTCAGTCTAAGGGCTGAGAGGTGCCCATTGTCCCGGAAAGCCTCCCCTCCAGTGAAGTTCTGCATGTAGCATGAGCTCGTACACTGCTTAACCCACTAGGCTCATTGTTGTGGAGCTGGGCCCCACCACAGAATCATGAGGATGGAGAGTTGAAAGGAGTTGCCATTTGTTTGATTTGGCCACATCCCTTCAAAACAAACAAACACTCCACTTCAAAAATCCCCTGTCCTGTATTTATTTTCTAAATTAAAACAAATCATTTTTAAATCAGAGACTTGGGAGAAGAGAAAGAGTGGCGTCAGAAAACCAAACCCCCAAATCAGTTGGCTAACAGCTAGAAGCATGTGACATCTATTTTCAGACCTTCTTAAAACAGGGCGCTGAGTGACCTTGGAAATGTCTCTTAGTGGCTCCACGCCTCAGTGTTTCCACCCAGTCCAAATGGAATGGCGCAGCAGCTGCTACCAGCAACGAACCTTGAGATCTGTAGATGGAAGGCTCTCCGCGGATATAATTAATGTATAGACCCACAAAGCTCTTCTTGAGCAGAAGCAAGTTATCAATTTAGAAAGTAAGAAGGCCCCATGGGATATTTATGGGCCTCTTTTAAAATCATAGGCCTAGAATGGACCACGATAAGTCATCCAGACCTCTCCCTGGACCTGATGGAGCCTGCGTTGAGCTGCCTCAGATAAATGTTATCTTTCCTAGCCTCATTGTTCTGTTAGGGGTGCAGTTATGGCTCCACTTGATCATCTGAATTTTCAAAAAAAAAAAATTTTTTTTAAACCTCCTGGCAGATGATGAGCTTCCCCTTATTCCTTTTGTGGTAGTAATTTTGTTTGTTGTATGTGAGCTTAGGACAGTGCCTCCCACTGTGATGGACACCAGCCTTCAGAAGTCATGGATACAACGGCATCATCTAACCATGGTTGTGTGTGCTCTGAGGGGGGCTGATACCCTTTCCAAGTTCAAGTCCCTCAGGGTATCTGACCCCCTCAATTATAACTGAGAAGAATCCAGTGCCCTAGGTAATTAAGTTTGTCCCTTATCCATTTGCCATGGGATGAGCTCAGACCTTTCGCCTCTCCACTTAGGAAGCTCCAGGGAAAATTTCATTATACAGAAGCTTGAACCTTTTCTCTATCAGGCTCCTGCGGCCAGCATCACCCAGCTCCCGTGGGTGCTGAACTGTCTCCAGGAGCTAAGGCGCGCCTCCCTGGCGCTGATAGCCTTGATGTTAAACTCCCAGGCCCGCGCTGTGCACAGAGGCCAGTGACAAGGAGCACACGGAGGGGGTATGGAAGGATGCCGTGATTTTGCTTGGGCTGAGGAATCACGTTCCTTGCCCCAACCCCAACTAATGTAGATGAGCACTGCAGTGAAGGCCTCACCTGGTAGATTGTCCCACTCTCTGATGTCACCTTGTCCCTGCTCTGTGGTTTGCAGAGCCTCCACCAGAAAAGGCAAGCAGATGGCAGAGGCCTTTGGATCCTCACTCTCAGTTCCCTCAATCTGCCCACCTGGGAGTTAAAGGTGCCTCCTTAAAAAAAATCCAAACATCTGTGTTAGGAGGTTTCCAGGGGTGGAGGGTTCACCCCGCCCAGCTAGAATGTCCTAGAATGTCCTAGTTTCTCCTTCCATCTTCCTAGGACATGGGCCATTCCCCGACAAGCCTGCTCATTGCTCTGATCCTGTGCTCCTCCCCCACACCCCGCTTCTCTCCAGCCCATCCCTGCACTGCCCTCCTCCCTGCTCCTCCGTGATACGTTCCTGTCTCAAATCCTGAAACCCTAATCCTGTTAGTATGCTGTGTTCCAGGGCTCAGCGTCTCGATGGGGTAACATAATCCCGCAGTAAATCTAGCGGCCCCGCAGGCCCACACAGATGGGGATGCGCAGATCCCCCGCCCCCCCAGAATGCAGCTGCCCCAGCGCCTCTAGCTCCTCCTTCCTGTAGGAAAGCTGCCTGATGACAAAAACAGCCCGAAAGTGAAGGAGGATGAGAGCAGAGGTCATCAGAGTCCAAAATGTGCATTTGGTTGTTAGAGAGCTTCTTTGCCTACCGGCGTTCCTATGTTCTCTTAATCTCTCTCTCTCTCATATATATATATATATATATATATATATATATATATATATATATATATATATATATACATACACACACACACACACACACACACACATATATATGTATATATGCATATATATATATATTATATATATATATATATATAATGTATACACACACACATGCCTCTGACTGTATATCTGGCTAAGTTCCCACATCCACTAGAATGAAAGAAGCTTTAAAATGCATTTTTAAATTGTCTTTAAAGGAGAAAGATCGGGACCATGATTCACAAGCAAAGCCCCTTGCCTTTATATCATTTATATCATTTCCTCCCCAGTGCAACAGTTCCCTCCCCTCACTTGCCTGTTTGGTGCAACAAATTAATTAAACAGGACGGCATTCATTGATTAGCAATTTATTTTTGTGTGTAGACCCAATGGTAGGTTTTAGAGCAGATGCAAGGGAAGGGGGCAGGAGGGGGGATAGGCACAGATCTGCAGTCAGGGTGAGTGGATGAGTCAGCACATTTGTTTCCGAGACTAGTTTTTAAAACAAGCTTCTGGTTTCCCCCAGCCTCTGCCCTGCGTTCCTGCCACTTTTCTCTTCTGCCCGATTTGTTTTCCTCCTCCTTGAGTGTCTGTGCCAAGTAAATTGAAAGTGAGAACTTTGGAGGCAATGAAACATTTATTAGTGGAGAGAAGTATTTATTTTAAAAAAGAGGAAGAACATCTCATGCACAATGTCTTCCTCAGGGCTCCAGCACTGTGCTCTCTTTGAAAAATTTCCCTGCTTTCTTTGCAGTCCCTGGAGCTAGCTGACTTCAGATATTTACAGCAAAAAAGAAGTAAACAGTAGGTCACACCGTAGGTAATGAAGAGATGGGAGAGTGCTGGCTGCATGCTGAAGCGCTACTCAGATGAGAGGCGGTGCACATAGAGAGAGGTGTTTGTCTGCCAAAGGGCCCACCACATTGGGGAAGGGTGAAACAGCCAGCTGTGTCTCTCCTCCAACGAGCTCAAAGACTCGGACAGCTTCTTCCTCTTAGACCCCAGAGGGAGGCATAATGACAGGTAGCATCTACACTGTCCTGGGCACTTGGGTACTGATAGCAAAGATTAATGGTACATAGGAAAAGGCTTCAGGCTGGGCAGAAAATCCCTCTGCCTAGAGGCCTAGAAGTAGGCAGGCCGCAAAGCTCGCTCTCCTCAGCTATGCCAGTCACTGCATGTTCTTCAAAGATAACTTAAGGGGGGGTCAGCAAAGAAGAGGTGACTGGAGCTAGAAATGGGGTGAAAAGAGAAAAGGTGGCCTCAGAAACCATCAGTGATGCGTTCTGGCTAGATGTTTCTTACTAGATTTCACATATATATATATATATATAACATTGAATTACGTTGTCCATGCCATGTGGACTCACAGGCATGGTCAAAATGCACTGATTTGCTTTTCCTGGGGTTGTAGATAACAATCAAACTGGGATGTTGGATAGCAGCCGATTTAATTGGCAGGTCCTCCGTTCCCTAGAGGTGCAAATCAGAAAATCCAGGAAATGCTGATGGTTTTCAGGTTCTGTGCTACTGAAAAGAAACCAAAGGACTCAAGAATCAATTGAAAAATGCTGGATTATATTCAGAATTCGGAGAGGCACCAAATGGATTATCCAGACCACTTTGTGCCCTGAATTGCTTTTTAAACTTGGTTTGCAGGGATGCACTTGAAGAAATCTTTATGTTCAACATAGCTTCTTTTTAAACACGCACTCACACATATTTTTAATAATTACAACATAATCCACACTATCGTCAGAAAGCTGGGGTCACCTTGATCACACTTGTGATTTTCTTTTGGGTAGTAAACAACCATACTAAGATTTTTCTTTTAAAATTAATAAAAAATGGGCCAGGTGTTGTGGCTCACACCTGTAATCCCAGCATTTGGGGGGGCCGAGGCAGGTGGATCATTTGATTTCAGGAGTTTGAGACCAGCCTGGCCAACATGATGAAACCTAGTCTCTGCTAAAAATACAAAAATTAGCCAGGCATGGTGGTACGCGCCTATAATCTCAGCTATTCGGGAGGCTGAGACAGGAGAATTGCTTGAAGCCGGGAGGCGGATGTTGCCATGAGCCAAGATTGTGCCACTGCACTCTAGTCTGGGCAATAGGGCAAGACTCCTTCTCAAAAATTAATTAATTAAAATAAATTTAAAATGTATATCCTCTGTGACATCCAGCTTCGAAAGCAGATGTTAACATTCAATCATTCTGTTTGATATATGCCTTTCTGAGTATAATATACAAGGCAATCCACTGAGTTTTCTCAGCGTTGTGGATACCTCACTGCAAAGTTATGGTTGGTAAGTTGTTGACCTCAAGGTGGGACTTGGGAGTAGTCGTGGCTTTTAGAACTTGAACTCTCCTACCTCTGTAAAGACCCATTTGTTACTTGTGACAAATACTTGTTACTTGACTTCCACACTAATATCTGTCCTGGGTGCTGTGCAGGCTTTGGAGGGAGGGCCGGTAAATATAAGTGTCTATCTGCAAGCCTGTTATCGACTTTATTTTTCTGAAGGAGAAACCAAGGTATCTAAGGTTTATTGATTTGCCTGTAGTGATTCAGTGAGTCGTCAGGGGATAGGGAATAAAACCAATTTCCTGGCGTCATTTCCCATGCACACAACCCCTTACCTTGCAATGCCTAGACTGGAAGCCAAGAAGCCATCTCAGAGCCATCTCAGAAGCCATCATGATCAGAAAACATATGAAGGGTGATTCTAAAACCACAGAAGCATTGAGAAAGTCATAAAGATGTATAATATATGATAGCATTTACTAGCTATACATAGGGGAGATGCAGGGAGAAAAATAGAGACCTTGTAAACCCATTGGGTCAGGATAAATAGAAACTGCTTAATATTTCATTAAAAATGGATTTTCATAAATTGCACTTTGATATCTTTGGGCGAAAGACAATATGTAAGGACTAAGGCGTTGTTATTCATTACTCTTTGTTATTAATAATTTGAACTGTTATTGAACCAACACAGCAACAAGGTATACTCGCCCTGTGAATAGGGCTCTCTCCATGTGTTCTGGGCACTATTCAAAGTGTAGAGACAACCCACAGCAATCGTCTGCAAAGGCACTTAGGCTGTAAGGGACAGCAGGGAACTAAAACGCCCTGTTGCAAAGTGGACCCTGAGAGGGCAGCTCAAGCCACAAAAAGTCACGTGAAGGAAGGTTTAGAAGCAGGGGCCAGAGAGAACCTTACAAATCAACTCATACAATCCCCTCATTTAACAGAGGAAGAAATTGGGGCCCGAGGGAGGCAGAGATATTTGCCCACACTTATGAGCTAATTAGCAGCAGAGCTCGGCTCCTGGCTTCTGATTCAGTAGCGGGTTTTTTTTTTTTTTTCTGCGTTGTTTTTCCCACTATACCACACTCAGAGTGAGAGGTGTGTTAAAAATCAAATAGGATGGTGTTCCTTCACCATCCAGAGAACAGAGGGCAGATAGGAACACAAAGTCAAAAGCAGACAAGCAAACAGTTAAGGAATTAGGCTTGGAAACATGAAGGGTCATTTGAAGCTAAACTGAAAAGATCCTTCATTTGATTTAAGGATGGGACAAGAGTGGGCAAGATGAAAGGGTTGAGTGAAGTTCAATTGGAGCAGTCAGGTAGATGGCCTAAGGGACACAAACCATGTGCTTGCCTCCCTTCCTGACTGATGCTACTCCAGGCAGAGATTAAGGGGTTCACCCAGAGCCTGAGACCATGCATATCCAGGGGAAGACTGACCCCATCCTCGGCTCATACACACGAGTGCATGCACACCCATGCCCACACGAGCCACACTCACACACACACCGCCATCCCAAAGACAGCCCAAATACACAATCATTTACTCACTGAGGGAGGAAAGAAAAGGTCTCTTAGTGTTGCCTGCCAAGGCTGAGAAATGCAGGGGTCAGATAAGATAGAATTGGATATTAAGAACACATAAGACATGCTGTGTTTCCAAACGGTACCAGCGTGGTGTGTATACTGTGGATTAGCAGCAGTGTTAAAGTTCAGATCCACTCAACTTTCCAATTAGGCATTCACGTAGCAAGTAAAGCTTTTTTCCCCCAATATGAACTCCTTAGCATCTCCTGATGGCGACCACACACACAGTCCCCGTCACCATCTTCAGAGAGCAGGCCAGTGGAGCCCCACCCCGCCGCCCTCCCGCTCCCCGACTCCCCTGCTGCTCAAAGCACCCGTCAGAAATAAGCAAAGTGCTGCATTTGCTTCTTCCTTAACAAAACAAAACAAAACAAAAACAAACAGAAAGCCTCTGCCTCATGCTGAATTCTCAGAGAACTGATGAATCTCTTTTTCTTGGATGTAGCTCCCCTATCCCTTTCTTGAGAGCTGGGGAGCCCTGTGTCAGTACGAAGGAAGCAGGGTCAGGCACCGCTCCCCTTGGGCCTTCTCCAGGGTATCTGGCCCTAACTCTCTTTCCTTCCATTTCCTGGGCTCTTCTTCTTTCCTTGCTAACTTATTCTCCTTATTCCTCCTCACCTGCAATCACTGTACAGGAAGCAGCAAAATCGAACCTGGGAGAGAGAAGTGACCAACAGGTTCTTCCTCGGTGCTCCCTGCTGCCAACCTTACGACCCAGGTGGGAGGACTTCCCAGAGGAGGGGAGGGAGCAGCAAGCTGAGTGGGCTGGGGGCATCCCTAGATATGGTAGATTTAGCTCCAGAGCAAAGGTTTAAACTGAATGTGGTGGACCAGCAAAAATCGGCTTCCCTTTTTGTCTTCAGCAGATACTTCCCATCATTTACTTGCAAAACGTATGGTGTCTTCAGTGGTGTGTTGTTAAATTGCTCTAACTTTTAACCATAGCGAGCAGGTAGGGTTGTTAAATGATGGAGTTCACACTTCATGGGGAAGAGAGGACTGTGTCGTCGATGAGCTCTAGACATCTCTGCTGCTCTTTGCCATTACTCAGAGCCATTCTAAGGTGGGGTTATAAACTCACACTGGGAACACATCACTGGATGGTGACCCTACTTCCATTCAGCCCATGCCTGGAGACTTTAAGAGCCCCAAGACCCCCAGCCACTAACACAAATCTGCAAGTTTGCGAAGAAATGAGTCCATCTAAGAAACTATAAGCTTAAAGCCCAAAAACTTGGCAAGGATGTTGGATCCAGACAGGCACTCTGAACCTCAGTTTTCTTATCCAATGAAGTGGAGATAATAATGCCTACCTCCTGGGATATTATAGACATAATTGATTATACTCAAAGGTATTTTGTTGCATCTGGCTGAAAAGTCTTCAAATATACCAGTTTACCCAGTCCTCTTGTCTCAGCCCTGTTGGTGCCCCCAGACACTTGGCGTGCCCTGAATATCAGGAGCCGAAGCATCTAGTTCTCCTAAGCAGAAGAAATTGCTGATGGTTGCAGAGTTGGCTATACGCAGATTTACAGAGTCCCTTGGTTGTTATAGCTATAACAGGTATGATTTAGAAGTGATGGTTGGTTAGTTGGTTTTTCCCTCTACCCTTATTCAAGAAAACCAAGAGAAACTCACATATACTTTGCTCCAGTTACTTTTTTAACAGAGAGCACAAAAAAGCATAAGGTCCATATGGCAGTTATTGATCTGGGCCATCTGGAAAGCCAGGACTTGCTCCCACCATGTTGGATCAGAAGCTGTTTCAAAAAGCCTTCCCTCCCATAAGAGATGTATTGGTCAGATGGGGACAGGGATGGATTTCATTACAGGGTGGGACTACAGCAAGAGGAAGCTGGAGTAGGACTCTGAAGGACTGTCTGCAACCCTGACCTACCACAAAGATCAGAGAGAACCAAGAAAGTGTTCACTGACGTAGGGCCATTTAGGTAGAGGGTACCCCTTCATCGTCTTACTCACTCATGGGTGGCATGGCATCAGGTAACTAACAAAAACAACAATTATAAAATACTCTGCAAATATTTCTAGATGCCTGCAACATAAGGAAGAGAGAGTGTCAAGTTCAAGCTAGTGAGTGAGGTCTGGTAGCCCTAAAAGATGACATTTTTACTTCATTTTAAATGAATGTTCCACTTTTCTCTCTCTTCCTTAGCTTTTCAAGTGTTTTCCTTCTTCTACCTGCTCTCAGCCCAGAGGCAAAACCTTGCTTCCCTCTAAAAGTTTCTGGGAAGACCACTGATTATTTTCAAGTGAGAACAGTGTGAGAAAATAATTTTTTTACAGTATTTCTTTAAAAAGCCCAAAACAACACACCCATGGATTATTTTCAAGCTTGATAAAAAGAAAATTCAACAGAACTTTCCCATCTCCTTCAAAGACTGCTCAAGTGGCTGAGCTACAAACAGCAGTTTCAGTAAGACGGTTTTGCATCTTACACTACAGGTATTTCAAGCTAACAACGATGCAACTGAGGTGGTTCTGAACAAGCTCCACGCTCCGCTGCTGACAAGGTTTGTTAGGATCCGCCCTCAGACCTGGCACTCAGGCATCGCCCTCCGGCTGGAGCTCTTCGGCTGCCGGGTCACAGGTGAGGTGGGGGCTCCAGCGAGGTTGGGGTGCTGATTGAGTCCTAGGCTCTGCCCCCTTTCAACTCTGTGCAAACAGCATGACTATACTACATGACCTTCCCAGAAAGACTGGCTCAAGGACTCAAGTTCTACCAGAGTTTGTCCTTTTATTCATTCATTTGCCTTTCTGTGGATACGACACTTGAGCTTGGGGGTAAGTAAATGTTAGTTTGGGGATGACTGAAGGGAAAAGCATTTTGGGTTATGGGAACAGCATGTGGCAAGGAAAGGGCAGTGATAACACATATGAAGTAAAGACCTGATACTGACACCAGGAGTTTTCTTCTACTTGGCAAAACAATTACTAGGAAATATTTCATTCAGCATATATTTTTTAAGCATCTACGATTTCTACTATTAATAGCTAACATTTATGGAATGGTAACTATGTACATATTTCATTCTAAGCACGTTAGATGTAACATCTTTTATTATCCTCATAAGGACTCTATAAGTATTATTCTCCTCACTTTACAGGTGACGAAACCAAGACTTAGAGAGCTAGAGCCATGGTTTGAATCTAGGTAGTTTCAGTCCAAAACCCCTGCTTTCAAATAACACTCCCTGCTGCCTCAACCAGAGGCCAAGAGCTATGCGTGGTACTGTGGATACAATGGTAGGTACAACAGGCTCAGTTCTATGTGGGCATATGGACAAGTTGGACAGACATACTGATAAACTCATAAATAAATGTAAAATCAAAACTATGATCAATGTCTGGAAATAGAGGCTTGCAGGGGATTTGACCCAGTCTAGGGGCTCAAGGAGGACTTCTTTGAGGAGTTGATGATTGAGGTGAGGTTAGAAGGCAGATAACAGACATGACCTAGTGAAGAGGGGAGGGAAAGCACACCAGGCAATGGTCAACTTTCTCAATGGCACTGTGGCAAGAGGGACCAAAAGAAAAGGTGAGGGGCATAGACACAGCATATGGGCTGAAACCCAAGGTGTGTGGATTGGAGAAGACCAGAGCGGGAGTTGAGGCTAATGCAGGGGGTGCAGATGGGAGATGGTGATGGCTGGATCAGCCCCAGACATTTATGGACAGACCAATCCCCTTTATCTTAAGGGCTCAGCCCAGGGCCAGCACGTTGCCTCTTTGACCTGGAAGACATTCAGTGGACATCCAACCACCTGTCTTTCCCCTAATCATTCCGGCCCTGACAGGGAGTGCTCCAGGTGTGACCCCGTTTGAGGTTTCTAGTTAAAACACCTGTGTTTGCGCCATCTCTGCTCCTCCACCTGACTTTCTTGTTCATCATCTTGCCTGTGTTTTCCAACAATCCTGTGAGGTAAGGTGGGCGAGGGACTGATGAGGAAGCCTAGACTCAAAGAGGCTAAATAGCTTGCCCAAAGTCACCCAACTAGGAGGTGACAGAGCCAGGATCTGAAGCCACATTTTCTCAATTCAAATTCTCTGCTCTTAGCACCTTTACACAAAGACCCTGTTTTCTTTGAATGGGATCAGTTCATAATAATCCTGTCTAGGGGGCTATTTTCTGTCCCTTTCCTGTTGCTGTTCCAGGCTAATCAGCAAAGATTTAGGTAAAGCTTATTCTCTGGAAGACTGAAAGGAGAGAACCAGTAATTTTGAAGAAGGGAGACGACCTGGATCTTTTTTATCCATAGCTCAGTTTGCAAGGATGTAATGCACACTGACTATAGACCCTGCCTTGCCTGACATCATTTATTCATACATTCTCCACTCAGTCATTTGCTCCACACATCTGATGTGCCAGGCCCACACTGGGAATGGGACACAGAGACAGGAACAAAATAGATGGGGTCTCTGACATCATAGAACTTTCAGGCTAGTGAGCATGATAGATAATAAACAAACACAAGTACTGGATAAACTAGAACAAGCGTATGATGAAAAAGAGCAGGATGCTCTGAGTGAAACCAATTTAGTGTGGATTGAAAATCTGGGTACAGCCTTTCTGTGGATATGACGCTTGAGCTTGGGGGTAAGTGAATGTTAGTCTGGGGATGACTGAAGGGAAAAGCGTTTTGGGTCATGGGAGCAGAGTGTGGGAAGGATCCAAGGCAGGAAAGAGCAGTGATAACACATATGGAAGTAAAGAGCTGATACTGACGCCAGGAAGGTTTCCTTCTACTTGGCAAAAGATCACTAGGAAATAGTTCAATGCTTAGCTGAGTTCCCCTGTGCTCGCTGTCCCTAAGAGGGTCAGTGGGGACTAGTGTCATCCACAGGGATGTGCAGACATACATTCTGAGAGTCCTTGGTTAGAGCTGTAAGCACAGTTAATGGCCATTGGATACTTAAATATGCCAGGCACTGTCCTATGAGCTATTAGATAGCAACTAACAGAATCCTTGCAGCAGCCCCCAAGAGGTAGGCACCTCTATTAGCTCCCCGTTAGATCTAAGGGAACTAAGGCAAAGAGCAATTAAATAATTTGCCCAAGGTCATCTGACTATAAGTGGCAGCATGAACACGAACAAAGCAGTCTAGCTGCAAATCCAGGCTCGTAACCACAGTGCTACACACATTCACCATGCAAAGAAATCAATGCTGACTTAATACTTGACAGTTGGGCTCTTTTGCAGCTTCCTCCTTATGGAGAGTAGTCCCTGGTTAGCAAGTGTCAGCCATGACCTCTGGTATCTTCCTCTCCTCTCTACAGATGCCCCCTGCTCCAACATGCTGGGGATGCTCTCAGGCCTCATTGCAGACTCCCAGATCTCTGCCTCTTCCATCCACGACTATCTCTGGAGCCCCAGTGCAGCCCGCCTGGTCAGCAGCCGCTCGGGCTGGTTCCCTCGAGTCCCTCAGGCCCAGCCGGGTGAGGAGTGGCTTCAGGTAGATCTGGGAACACCCAAGACGGTAAAAGGTGTCATCATCCAGGGAGCCCGCGGAGGAGACAGCATCACCGCAGGGGAATCCAGGGCGTTTGTACGCAAGTTCAAAGTCTCCTACAGCCTAAACGGCAATGACTGGGAATACATTCAGGACCCCAGGACCCAGCAGCCAAAGGTAGGCTGTTCTTGGAGGCCTCTGTAACCTTACCCTCAACTAGGAGGCTAAGCAGGCTGCAGGGAGTTGAGAATGCTGATGTCTCATCTAAACAGTTATCATCCAACTCCTGAAATCCAATAAAACAAATACCAGTTGGGAGATAACTTTGTGCCAGACACTATGCTAAATATGTTATTTGGACTCTCGTTTATTTGTTTGTTTTTGAGATGAAGTCTCGCTCTGTCACCCAGGCTGGGGTGCAGTGGCACAATCTCAGCTCACTGCAACATCTGCCTTTTGGGTTCAAGTGATTCTCCTGCCTCAGCCTCCTGAGGAGCTGAGATTACAGGCTATGCCACCACGCCCAGCTAATTTTTGTACTTTTAACAGAGATGGGGTTCAACTATATTGGTCAGGCTGGTCTCGAACTCCTGACCTTAAGTGATCCACCTGCCTCGGCCTCCCAAAGTGCTGGGATTGTAGGCATGAGCCACCATGCCTGGCCTGGACCCCTTTTTTTAATCCTCACAACATGTGTGCAAAGTAGATCTTTTTGTCACTCCCATTTTAGCGATGATAAACTGACACTTGTCATCATGCCCAGGGTCACACAGTTCACCTGTGGTAGAGCCGATTCAGAAATCAGAAGTCTGACTCCAAAGTCCAAATGCCTAACCACCACTGAACACTGCCTTTGTATAAAGTTCAACACTCTTTATACACTCTTTCAGCTAAAGTTTCCTTGAAATTGGCCAGACATCTAAAGGGGATGTGGTTTCTGGAGGCCAAGCTATAGAAACTAGAGGTTTACTTCCAAAAATAATGATGTTTTTCTGAATGTCGCTGCATTCCTTTGTATTCTCCTAGTTTTGACTGCTTAGATCTTTCCTGCCTCTCAAACTGAGGCAAGAGAGAAGCAAGAGAAACTCACCCCAAGCCAAAAGTTCAGGCTAGTGCAGCTTACCCTCCTGCCACCAGAGTGAAGACCAGCCTTCAACATAGACACAAAGAGTCCCAGAAGGGGAGGAGGCATCATGCCTCTGTCTCCTGGCGGGCCAGGCTCTCTGATTCTTATTTCTAGTTACCTCTTGTTTTTCTTAAAAGAAGAGGTTCCTAAAAAAGAAAGGAGTGTTGCCTGTCTCTTGGCCACCTTTGCCAAGCAAATGTTTCCATTCTGAATACAGAGGCAAGAGCTGGGTTGGAGGTTTTGTGATGCCGAGGTAAACCCCCAGTTCCCAATTCCAGAGGCTTGGGAAAGCTCAGGGCTCGGTCACTGGAACCTTGCATCAATGGAGCAGAAGTTGGACCACAGGCTTCCCCAGGGAGAGCTGAGCCTGGTTCTTCTTGGGAAAGGAGTTGATCTTTGCCATTGTCAGAGACAGCCCTATCCGAGACAGTGCTTCCAGTTCAGAATTGTGAACCCAGGGCATCCTGAAAACTGGAGTGGTCCTGCAGGATTCCTGGGGGCTAATCAGCCGCAGGACCTGGCCGCCCTACTCCTGTCCTTCCCCTGGATGAGTGTCTGCAAGTGTACTCTAGGCTGGTCCTCCATCCAGCTCCACCAAAGCAACCCCTGTTCCCCGCGTCATCAGTTTTATGTACTGGGACTCCATGTGAGGTTTCTTTTGACAGGAGTGCATTCCCTAAACAAAGTTTTGGGAAACAGTCTAAGACTATCGATGTGTGACCAGAGGCCTAGAAAAGAAAGGGATCATTTTCCCGTCAGGCGCTCAGTGAGTTAGGAACAATCAGTCAGCTTGGGCTACCTCAATCAAGGCTTTCACACATTAGAAAAAGGAGAGTTCCTTTCTCGGTAGACCAGGAATTTGGAGCAGTTCAAAGATTGCCCACGCTGCACCCCCTCTCTAGCCAAGGTCAGCTGATAATGCATTTGGAGCCAAATTCTTCCCAGATACCCCATTTCAGTCACCAGGTAAAAGACACAACCTGGAAATTGCCACCTTTGTTTACTCCCTATTTTCCATAGTTCTGGGTCTCTAACTATCTGCCAAATGAATAAAACCCTTGGTCTGATAATGAAGCCTCTGTGGATTGGAATGTCCCAGTGACCAGGAATCACCCAGGAAGCTGCCTTCCTGGCTGGAGGCACGGGGCAGAGAGGAGAAGGGGAAGGAAAGGGAGGAAGGTGATAGGCAGTGGGTCCCACACCAGGAGGGCTGAGTGGCCTCTCTCGCTGCAGCTGTTCGAAGGGAACATGCACTACGACACCCCTGACATCCGAAGGTTCGACCCCATCCCGGCGCAGTATGTGCGGGTATACCCGGAGCGGTGGTCGCCGGCGGGGATTGGGATGCGACTGGAGGTGCTGGGCTGTGACTGGACAGGTGAGACTACACTTCCTTCTCTTTGCATCTCACCCACATGGTCCACTGACCCTGGCATCCCACGAGGCCCTGGGAGGGGTGTGGAGAGGGCAGCCATCCCAGGAGCTGGAAACCTGCAGACCCCTGCCGTGTTCTCCTGCCTCAGACCAAGGGTACCGCAGCCTCTGGACTCAGGACAGTTTCTCAAGGGATGCACTTTGTCTTTTTTAAAGAATCATTTCAGTTCTCCAACTCGAGTCTCTCAGAAACAAATCATAACCACACACCACCCACCCAAATTCAATTAGACCCTAGCTCTTCAGGCCAGAGGGCTGTGGCTGTTGATTTAGGGATGAAAAAAAAACCTCATGATAATAAAGTAATCGGTTTATGTCTGAATCTGGACTCCAGATGTCAGTGGCTAAGAGACTTCATTTTCATTTCAGAGCCACATCTGTAAAAGGCATTTATTTGCTCGGGAGGGACCCTGTTGCAGGGAGCTGATGCAGGCAGGACTCCTTCTCAGGGTCCTGCTCATTCCTGCCAGGTGGCCCACGCCTCGGGGAACACCTCTCATCCTCCCAAATAAGGGTGAGGCCCACTGAGGGTGCCCACCCTTCCTGGTTTCCAAGGGAGGGCCCTGCCCTTCTGAGTCACGCCCCACCTTCCTTTCCTCCGGGCGCCGGCCCTCCTCCCTCAGCAGAGCTGGCACCAGCTCTTACTCGGTGCTCACTCACGCCTGCCAAAAGGAGTTCGTGGGAGCCACTGGGGCTCAGGGCCACCAGAGCAGCCGCCAGCCTGAGCTACCCTGCCCTCTTCCACCAGGGCCCCAGGTATCCCTATTTTCCTGTCTGTGCCGTACCTGTCATGGGCTCAGCCAGCAGAATGGTGTGAAGGATTAATAAGGGCATGTCGAAGAAGTCCTTTTGGCTCCTAGGGAGAAAAATGCTGCCTGTATACTGGCTACGGCAGCGCAGAGAAGCCCCATTGAGGCCCACGGGCTGGGAAATCGGCCCAAATTAGCCTCCTCACTTTTGAATTGAAGGCAGCCCCAGCGAACACATCTTCGTAGGAAGACACTTTACTCCCCATTACCTGGGGAGGAGGCCAAAGTTCCCTGCAGCCTGCTAAATGTGTGTCACCTGTCCTCTCGCAGGTGTGGAAAACCTCCCCCACAAGCTGGCTTCATTTGTGACTGCACTGGAATTGGCCTCAGTGCTGTGGGGGATCCAGGAGCTTCTAAGCCAGTGGCTTTCACACGTTTCTGCCCATGATACACAATTTAAAATAAACTTCCTTCACAACCTGCTTCACCTATAAACACACACACACAGTTGTACATGCGGGTACGGTATATTGGTAAGTGCTTGGACTCTGGAGACAGATTGCCAAGTTCAAGTCCTGCCCCTGCCATTTGCTGGCTGCATAACCTCGGAAAAGTCAGTCTCTCAGCGCCTTGGTTATCTCAGCTGAAAACTAGATAGACAGTTGTCTATCTACACCTGCCCTAGGGTCATTATGAGGATTAAATGAATGAATGGATATGAAGTGCTTAGACTACTGCCAGGCACCCAGCAAACCTGTTATGATAAGCACATGTGACTGAAACAAAAGGTTCCCAAAGCAATGGTCATCTTAGCCATGGAAGTGCACTCCAAAATATTATAATCGATATGTTTAAATGCTGGTCATGACCTCTTCAATGGATTCTACAACCCCACGATGAGAGTGATGCGTGGTTTGGAAAATATCACAGACCTGGGCCAATTCCTCTTTCATAGACAAGGAGAGTGGAATCTGCTCCCCAGAGAGTGGAAGCCACTTGCCAGAGGCCACTCAGCTGGTTGAAGGCCACCTCATTCTTCCCCCCATCCTTTGCCCTTCGATGCCGCGCCCTCCCAGTCTGGCCAGCGGGACAGTTGCTAATGACCTCTTTTGCTCACTGCTCCCCAACCCCAACCTGCCCCAAATTACACCGGTGATGGTCAGTGACAGGTTTCTCATTTCAAAGCTCTGTCTGGCCATTCCTTGGAAGATCAGAGTTGAGGAGCGTTACCCTCTGCCCAGCCTCCTTTCCTTTGAAGTCTCTGACATCTGGTTTCAATTTCAAGGGGAGCACTGCTGTTTGATGGGCAGTTACCTCGGAGCGCCCAGTACAAACAGAGTACAAACAGTATAAACACGAGGCCTCCGGACCCGCCGCACCTCCACTTTCATTTACACGCCCTGCCCTCTGGTGCCTCACTGGCCCCTGGGCTTAACATTCTCTACACCAATCAGCTGACCCATTTTGTTACCTAACATTTCCAGAAACTGTTCCCCGTACGTCTCGTGGCTATGTTTGCTTTTCAAATTTCCATCTGTTTCTCCCACTGATCCTTGGTTCACTTCTTCATCCCTATCCCAAAGGATAACAGGAAAAGTAATGGGCTGGGACAAGCTGCTGCAGCTAAATAATTTCACAGGGCTGCTTCACCTGTCCGTTGGTTTGTTTGTGTTTCAAATAATTATGTTTTGCCTTCCCAACCTGTAGTTTGCTTTACAATTGAGTTTCTATGACACAGTGACAAATTTGAACTTACAAATTAGGACGCTTCGAGGTTATTTGCTATTTACTGTGAGCAAGAGGCAGACACGGCAGCAGGAAGTATAAAAGGTTATGTGCGTAGTATTTAATAGCAGAAAGGTGGGAAGTCGACCGTGAAAAAGCTATTCAGTGTATTTAGCAATTTCCTCCAGCTCCTGCTTTTATTAAATGGTATCCTGAAGGGTGCCTGACAAAGGCGCCTAATCACATACAATAGTGCAAAGGAGCATCTATAGAAATGAGAGGGACAAGGCACTGTCGTCTTGTGGAAGGACAGCTCTGGGATGAAGACACCACCCCAAAACATGTGGACTTGAGCACAGGTTTCTAGAACCCCTTTCACCCCACCCAGGGCCTGACTCATAGCTCCATTCACTCCCTCCATAGTTGCTGGATGAATGATGGGCATGAGCAAATAAGCAAATGAATAGGTGAATGAATCACCTAGAGCTGAGGTCAGAGCCCACTGCCTGCAGCCAGGTTTGGCCTAGCCAGGGTTCATGGCATGCTTCTTAGTACAACATTTTTAATAAGTTACCAACTTTTAAAGTCTGGAGATTTCACATATGGATTTTTGCCTTCTTGTTGGGGGAAGGAAAGGAGGAAATATTTGGAAGACCTGGCCTGGGCACTCTGGGCCACCTTCCCTCCAGGAACCAACCTGCTCGAGCCAGTCATGGAGGCCTCCTTTAAACCAGGCATGCATGATCACAGCTGTCACCACTTCCTCTCTCTCCAACCCTCCCCTGCCCCCACCACCTGTGTCTCCTCTCCTCTCCTCTCCTCGCTTACAGGAGGTGTTTGGATCCAGGAAACATTTGAATTTGCCACCCTGACCTAAAGGCATAGCCCCAAATCACTTTCACCATGTAGAGTCTGAACCCATCCATAACCCCGTCCATCCAGTTTTGTGCAAGCATGAACCAGAGTATGCTTTCGTCCTTCCTTGGAGTCAGCGTCGCCTGTCACCCACCTCCATTATTGTCTCACGTGGCAGTTTGTGCTAGCCTCCAGGCCTCTGCCATGGAGTAAAGAACGTGGGTTTGTGTCCCTACCTCTCTCACTGCTGGTTCTGCAACCCAGGACCATTCTCATTCTACTCGGGTGATGCCCCCGACCTCATTCACAACACAAAGATGTGGCTGCAGAGCTTTGTGCACATGTGTGCCTCTTCTTTGCCTTTTCTAAAAGCCCACGCTTCATTTTTGGCATCTTCCTCCTGCTGGGTTGCAACACAGGCTGCTACAGCATTCACTTCTCTTCCTTTGCCCTTACACAGACTCCAAGCCCACGGTAGAGACGCTGGGATCCACCGTGAAGAGCGAAGAGACAACCACCCCCTATCCCATCGAGGAGGAGGCCACGGATTGTGGGGAGAACTGCAGCTTTGAGGATGGTAAGCACATCCTGCATCCAGATGGCATGGGTGGGGACTAGTTAGAGTGGGAGCTGGCCTGTGGCTGGGCAGGGACCTAGGGGTCCCCTGGGTCAGAGATCCAGTGGAATCTCAGGGAAAGGGTAAGAGAGATGGGGACACTCAGGGGTTTGGGACAGTGGCTATTTACAACCAATGTAGAAGCATTCAGATAGGGTAACAACCAGTACAGCCCTACTGGTGTGAACCCAGACCTCAGGTGAGACAAGGATGCCTCCAAAGAGAACTCTTCCTCCTTTAAAAAGTCTCATTTGTTGAGGCCTCACTATCTTGCTTGTCTGCTGAAGGAAAACCATTCTCATCCTTAGAATTAACAGCTCTGATAGTTTTTCCTGTGAAGCTGTGTCTGTGTACTACAGCCAAGTGAAGATATGGCAGTCATCGGGGTGATTTGGTCCATGGAGCACAATAGTTGGGTTAATTCAGCAGTTAACTGTGGCTTAATTGTGTTTCCCTGTGTCTTTTGCTGCCACTAATTTGAAAAGTATAACAGTGATGATTCTATGAGATAGTGCATTTAGCAGCATCACTTACCCATGAAAAAAAGAGAAGAAAAAAAAGAAAAAAAAAAAAAAAAAAAAAAAAAAAAAAAAAAAAAAAAAAAAAAAAAAAAAAAAAAGCACATTGTATCCTCTGTAACTAGAGTGCACACGAGAGACAAAGGCAGAAATGTAAAAAGGCATCTTCCACCATTCCCTCAAAACTCAGGGGCTCTGTATTTCTGGATGGGTCTCATCACATGGGAAATCTACATTCCTTTCATTTATCTTTGGAGCATATCCAAGTTAGATAAAAACAATAATTGGCAGAACCCAAAAGTAAGTCACATTTTAAATCACACTGCTAAGGTCACCAAGTAAGAGGACATTTCTAATAAACCACAAATTTTGGAACACCTGGCATTTTGGCTGGAATGTTAAACTTGATAGCCTCAACTTACAGTAAATCAGTGATCATTACTAAATGTTCATTAAACAAAATGAGGGAAGATTGGCAGAGACTAGAGAAGTGATGGAGACATAAAGAGGTAGGTAGATGGCGGACTCCCTGGACCTGCAAGCACAGCCATTTGACAGGCAGAGAAACTGCACTGATGGGCTGGAGGACTGCAGAAAACGGCTACAAAGAAGAATGGGAGAAAAGCCAGAAATAAATGCTGAAGTTATGTGAATGAAAAAGCAATAATTTAATTCATATGCTTTTGGGACTGTGCTTTCGTATTATTGTGTGGGTGGGGGACGCTGTTGGTCAGGGTTAGTTGAATACAGAATTCTGACATTTTAATGAACTTGTTTTTGTTTTATGGAGAGAAGAAGGAGAGTTGGAGAATCTTCCAAGACATGCTTCAGATAGTTTGAGAGCCAAAAGTGGAACGCATGGGGAGTTAAGACACAACACTGGATTTGCAGAGTTAGCTTGCTGGGGAACCTGGAGTGGAGGTTCTGTCTAAACGACAATCAAAGGAAAAATTAAAGATTCTGCTGCAGAATTTCAGAAGTTTATTTTTAATATGATTTTCCCGTTTATGGTGGTTTGTTTCATTTGAGGTTTCTTTGATGGTTCCTCCCTTCTCTTTTCACAAAAGATTTTTTTTGTAGGCTTTGGTTCCTGAGATAGAGTATGCATGTAAACATTACAGAGGAATTATGCTGTATTGAATTACTTCATATTTTTGGAGGGGAAAAATAGAAATTCAGAAATTGTTGGGAGAAGGGGATAGTAAGGGCTGAGGCCTGGCTTTTCCAAGCCACAGGTTGATGCTTCTGTAATAGATTCCATGTGTTTCTTCTCAACTCAAGCTGACTTTGGCCAAGGGTGGGCAAACATTAGATATCCTGTCCTGGAAAGGGGAGGCATTCACAGGGCCTGGTGGCAATCTTCCTCCTCCCTCTGACGCCAGCAGTGCCCTGCCCCCCAAGAGGTGAGCCCTCCTCACCCCTATGGTGAGTAATTTGTTTCTACCAGTCTGTGGCTCCCTTTAGACTTCCTAACCTGCCTTCTGAGCCTTCCCCACGGAAATTCCTCTCTAAGAACCCTGGGAAGGGAAGTGAGAAGGGCAGAGACCCCACTTCCTCCCTGCTACCAGCATTGGCCAGCATTTTTCCGCTGTCTCCGCAGCCACTGCCGACAAACATCCAAATTTGGGTTCCCATTTCCTCTTTCCCCACCTCCACACCACCTCCACTTAGTCACATACTTGGCATGAGCTCATAATGGATTTTTGGAGCTGGGTGGAACCTCAGAAGAAACTCTCTTGCTTCTGTCTTCAGGCTTAGGCAGGTGAACCACCAAAGCAGACAGGACACCATTGTGTCATTAGTTCTTAGATTCCCATGGGGAAAGCATTCGCCACCTCCCTGGGGTCGCAGCCTCCAGGGATTCAGCACGATGTGAAATGATTTTTCCTCCTGGTCAGTGCTGAGCTGAGTGGCTGGCTGGTCTGGCCCCTTCGATTTGCTCTTAACATGCCAAACTTCCCACCGGGCATACCTCCCCATGGAGATGCTGAACTGTCCCCGTCTTCAGAAATAGAGACGGATCACAAAGAGGTGAAGCGTAGCAAACAAGCCTTCCTTGTTTCTGAGGTCACTTTCTCCTCACTGGGCAGAACCTCCCAGGCATTTCAGTCTCTCTGGATGCTAATGGGCCACCCCATCTCCTCTGAGAGCCAGGTTGGCAGGGGATGAGATAATACTTTTTTTGGGAGCCAGCCTTCCACCAAGGCACTGGGGAGACATTCTTCTCTGGCATTTAGGGAACAGCAATTTTCACATTTGTCCGCCCTCCGAGGTGGACAGAAGAGGCCGATTAGAGCCTGAAGCCATTTGGTGGCCTCATTTATAATTGCTTACTATGGGAACCACTGGCAGACTTGGCTTTCATGCCTGGGAAGGATGAGACCAAAGCCTGACCCGAAAGCCAGCGATCGCCAAGATGAGTTAAATGAATAAGCAAAGGAAGCTGCTTCTTTCTCTGCTCTCCACTCAGGCCTTGCCAGCCATTTAAATAGCACCACTGTGGCTGTTCTCTGAACCCACTTCATTTGCCTTCCTTTGGGTTATTTTTTTCCCCTTTTAGACAAAGATTTGCAGCTCCCTTCGGGATTCAACTGCAACTTTGATTTCCCCGAGGAGCCCTGTGGTTGGATGTATGACCATGCCAAGTGGCTTCGGACCACCTGGGCCAGCAGCTCCAGCCCGAACGACCGGACGTTTCCAGGTAAGCCAGCCGTGAGTGAAGAGATGAAAGAGTTAAGGCTAGCCTGTTCCACATTCTTCAACCCCAGATTCCCTCATAAGCCTCATAACTTCCCACCGCAGAGAAATCCTCTGTTCTTTGCCCACAAACCACCACAGTCTTTGCTCAAGACGTCACCTCACAGAACAGCCAGTTGGTGGTTTCCAGCCTCTCCTGTGATTACAGCACAGCCTGGAAGCTGGGAGGAACAGGGGGAAGCCAAGATAGAAGAAAGAAGACAAAAAAAGAAGGGGTAATTGGGGGGCCCTAGGAGATGGAGCGAGTCAGTGTCCTCTTGTTCCCATAGCCAGCACTCACTGCCACTATCACAGAGCTCCTTGTCAACTTCAAGCTGGGTACTGTTCCTAAAATGGCTCATTGGGAGACCACTGGCCTTGAACCTGGCTGACACATCTCTTTGGGTGCCATTGCTTCTATAGCAAGTCAAGTTGACAGGCCAGAATGCTGCCATGCCCATGAGTATCCAGCAGAGCTGCCTGGCACTTGGCCTCTGGAAGAGTATTGCTGAAAGTCCTAGATACATTGTTAAGCCCACCCTTTTAGTTTCAGAAAGCCAGGTTTCAGAAGCCTTTCCTGGCACTGCTGACAAGAAGGGGCTGCCTCTAGCCCTTCTAAACAGGTAGAAGCAAGAGTTGTCTGCTGTCTCCACTGTTAGGGGCTTTGACAGCAGTATGGTGGTAAATGTTTAACAATAGGCGTTCCAGAGATTTAAAAAAGAAAACAAAACCTGCTTTTTAATGTTTGTGACTTTCAGCAGTGTAAATACTCTCACCATGGTTCAACTTAAGTGACCAACACAACATCACTGGAGACGGAGTTGAGAAGTCAGTGATAGGGCATTATATAGTGTTTTTCTCCCATCATGCAAATACAGTAGACAGAAATGACTCCAGAAGTATAGATACTGATAAAATGTGCTAAGATAACTAGGAAGTGTTGGGTTTAGAGGATTTGTTACCATTATTTTTTAATACAATGTATTGAATTATAGCTTTATGTAATTTTTACTAATGAATACATTTAACAACGGGCTTGCAAAACATTTGGCAAGAAGCTGTCACAGGCTGGTACACCTCAGCTCCGGCACAGCACTCAGTGACTTTGAATTCCGTACCTCTGGCCTGGGCCTGAGACCTCCATAAGCATTGGAGAAGAGAGGGGTGAATTCTGGAAATTTAGTAGATGAGTTTGACAGGGTTCAATGGGGAAAAGCTAGAAAATAAAAGGGGGAAGCGGTCTTCCCTTCTGCAGGCTTCCTTAGAACTGCTTCCCACCCCAAGCACTGGCATGTCCCCTCAGACACTAGGAGGGCACTTGGAGCCTCCTGACACAGCCCACACTTGCTTCCCCGGAGGGTCACAGTGCCTGATCTGGAGAAAAACATTTTCATATTTCAAGTGTTTATCTCTTCAGCATTTGAGTGCTCAGAGAGATTAATATCTGAAGATCACCATGGCCTCAGGCAACAGGAGAGAACACTTACCCCGGCCAGCCGTCATCACCCTCCCTTCTCTGTTCACTGCAATAATGTTTAATTAATATAATGAGCCTCCTGCACGTTGGGAAAAAATACTTATTTTTATAACACAGCCTGGATTTTTCATTTCATTTCCACTCCTTTGAGACTGCATCCAATTAATTCAGGGTTGTTCCCAACCCCCATGTTTTATTCGAATGTAAAGAAGGTTTGTGGGGTCTGTGTAGGTGTGCATTTTCTAGTGTTAATGTGTGTGTGCATGAATGTGTTTGTGGTTTCTGTGCGTGTGTGTGTGTGTGTGTGTGTGTGTGTGTGTGTGTGTGTGTTATGTATCTCAGCAAAGGCGCTTTGAATAAAAGAATATATAGCCTGGGCCCTCTGCAGGCTGGGGAGCTTGGGTGGCTCTTACCCAGTGTCTGTCCTCAGGTTCATTCTAATGATGCAGGCCTCGTCCCTTGTACTCTTCTAAGCATATTTTCTCTGGGAGTGTCTGAGGGCAGCCCTACCCAGGCCACAAGGCCACCAATTACTGAGTCACAGTTCTAGGAGAGTTAAGTGACCTCCCTTTGACCCTGGCCTGGACCTCTGTTTCTTCACCCGTTCACCACCACCTCCCCCTCATCCCTTCACCTGAAAGCCCCTACGTCTGACCCTTGCTACTGGTTGGGAATTCTAGTCTTTGTCCTCCTTCCAGTTGATTCATTACACCCTGTGGTTTGGGAGGGCTTTTCAGAGCAAGCTCACAAAGTGGGCAGAAGTCCAACCTTTGGCTGAATGGATGGGGACAGAGAGAAAATTAGGGCCATAAGGAACTGTCAAATCTAATGTTGTTTCCCCCTTAAGATATTGAAAGGGAAAATAATTATTTTCCTATTCCAGAGGAATCCCTGAAGTTTGGGAAAGTGGCACTTGTAACCTGCCTCCAGGAAACAATATCATCATATTGTTCCCAGACCCCTTCCCTCTCTCCTCTGATGATTTTATGAACCATTCTCTGTATTTCCCCTTTTCCTTCTCCTTACAAAGCTCGATATTGGGCTTTAAGCAAAAGAGGAGAGAAAGCCCTTTCTGTTCACGGTGGTCCTTTCTTCTTCCTAGGAACAAAAAAGGGGGGAGGCCCTGAGGGGTTTGGGGAGAAGGGAAGCAGCTGGCTTGGTCGGGGGCAGAGCAACTGCTAATGGGTTCGGAGCGGCTGGCGCCCGTGGAGTCAACCCTAAAAGCCTGTTCTGTGCCACACTTGCCATCCACAGAGGGGACCATCCTACTGTTCACGAACGTGTGCCATATGCTTTATCCCCTTTTGAGACAGGCAAACAGAAGTAATGAAATTTAAGAAAGGAGGTGTCTCCATCAAGGACGGGGGGCATCAGGGTGAAGGGAAAGGTGGGCTGGAGAGCAACTATCCTAGTCGAAGTGCCTGACATGGGCCATGTGATCCGCGGGGCCGTGGAAACTACTTACATTCCTTGGATGTTTTCTGAGTTCGTTGTTTTTCTCATATTTTTTTCTTTTTTTTTTTTTTTCTTTTCCTTTCAAGTAAGCAATTAGTTGTGTTCTTTTTGGCCAGGGGTTGCCGAAGGCTGGTAAGACACCCACTGGTTTCATTCTCCTGTTTTTGTTTTTCAAGATAGTCTTTCAAGCCACTCAGAATTTCTGTTTTTAGCTCTTTGCTTGTGGCTTAGCTGCCTGGAGTGTGTTCACACCAGCCCCTGGGGACCCTGCTCCAAATCCAATGACCCCTGCTAGCTGCAGAGAAACAATGTTCTCTCAGAGGCCGCTTTGCCTTTCCTCTGTAGCGACAATGACATAGCAAGTGCACCCCTTAGCAGGAGATGGCATTTCCCTACAGATATTCTCAGGTGCTTTGATCATAGACAGAGTTTTGAGAATGATCAGAGGACTGCCTTTAAGAACCAAGGCAAAAACTCCTGGAGATCATAGGGTGGGCAGGTATCTAAAGCTGCAGCATTGAATTTGGTAGCCAAGAGCCACGTGTGGCAATTTAAATTAATTAAAATGATTACAGCCAAAACTTGAGTGCTGCTGTCCCACCAGCTACGTTCCAAGGGCACAGTCGCCACGCTGTATTGGTCAGTGCATACACAGGGCATGTCCCTGTCTACAGGACCTCATGGGATGTTGTATTGGACCATGCTCCTCCAGTGCTCTGGGCATTAACATGAGAGCAACCTCCAGGGGCCCTTGCTGATGCTTTAGTTCCTCGGTTTTGGTATGAACCAAGAAGCAAGTAATGGGGGGATGTGTCTTCTCTGGGATCCCTTGATGGAAGTGTTCAGTGGCTGGTATCTTTATAGCTGCTTCATTCTACCTCACTGGATAACTACAGTAAAGTAAGCAAGTAACATGGCATTAGATAGTGTAGGAACTATTGTTAACCAAAAGGCACATCGTAAGTAAATATTAATACTAAGTAAGGCCGATAATAATAATCATTGTGATTGTTGCAGTGATTATTATGATTGTCAGGAATGAGACAAAGAAGACTAGGTAAAGGGTAATAGGCCAGGTCAGCTTCAGAATCCTCCAGTGTGCGTTCCCCCAACTGTGTGCTCTTTTATTTATGGATTGGCCGTGTGAAGTCTGATTATAGTATTACTTCAATAGCTTTATATCATGAAAGTGATAGAGAGAAAACAAGCGAAGCTGATATTCGACAAAGTTTTGGCTGCCTAGTTTATTCGTTGATGGGCTTGAGGGAACAGAACCTTTACTCTAGGCTTGAAAACAAGCTCAAGTCTTGTTTTTAAGCCTAGAGTAATTGTTTTAAAAACAAGATTATGGTCACTCACGCCTGTAATCCCAACACTTTGGGAGGCTGAGGCAGGTGGATCACCTGAGGTCGGGAGTTCAAGACCAGCCTGACCAACATGGAGAAACCCCATCTCTACTGAAAATACAAAATTAGCCGAGCATGGCATGCCCGTAATCCCAGCTACTTGGGAGGCTGAGGCAGGAGAATCGCTTGAACCCGGGAGGTAGAGGTTGTGGTGAGCCAAGATTACGCCATTGCACTCCAGCCTGGGCAACAAGAGCAAAACTCCATTTCAAAAGAAACAAGTTCAAGTGGGAGAAAGTCAAGAATTCTAATGTCATGAAATATTCAGATTTTACAAATGGTGGTTGGCTATTCCTTCAAATATAAGTGGTAAAATTGTGAATGCCTCATTGGGGCGGTTTTGATGGGGCCATTGAAGAAATTCCATTAGAGTGGGAGACCCGAGCTGTGATTCACTGTGGATGTGCACACAAGAAGATTAAGTGAAGTGTGGGTGGGTATGGTGGGAGGATTGTTGCAGAGAAATCAGAGGAAATAATTGATGAGTGAACTTACTTATGATGGGCTTGATTTTTGACAGTGAGCAAGTGGTGACTGAACTGAAAAGCAACTCTCTGAGTTCAAAAGATCAGGTGGGACCAATGGCAGCAAATAATGCACTGAATTGCTGTTAGATTGAACTGCCTTCAGAAAGAGGTTGCTGTGGCTTGGCTGGGGCACAGACACTGCAAATCCAGAGACAGAACTTCTTGGGCTCTGGACCATGATAGATAGTTAGAGATCAGGAGGAGCTTGGCTAAGAGAAAGCCAACAGTCAAGGAATAATCTCAGGTGGAAAAGAAAAGGATAAAGGCCCTTCTTTAAGGAAGGTAGGAAAATATCCCTGGCTTTCCAGAAAAAATAATAGCAGTAAGAAGCTTTCTTTAGCCTTTTTTTCTGGAAATCATGATTGGTTGAGTACCCCAGCAGCGTGTGGATTGATAATGAAGGGGCAGAATGGCAAGACTGCCTCAATGAAAGCAAAACCTTCATGAAAGCTGGCATAGCAAAAAAACCAGCTCTGGGTAGATCCCTGCAAGAACCAGGACTGAAACCTTCAATGTTCACAAAATAGTCTATTGCAAACCTTGAGAACATCCTGCTAAGTGTATCCAAAGTCAGTGTTTCCCTTAACTGGTTGCTAATTTGAGGACCTTAGCAGAGATGGGCTGACCTTGGAAGGCCAGCTGAGGACTGACTCATGTTTTAAGCATGGACTATACAAAGAGACTACACCTCTTACAGCACCAAATATTCTTTCAGATGGCTGTTCTAGTAGGAGGCCAAGATGCTAGCCAGGAGATGTGCATGTTGGACAGATGGTGTGTTTGGCTTTGTGATAGCCAGGAGGATCAAGCTGGTGATTTATTTCAGGGTTTGGTTCAGTGTAGACGCAACTGATTCCATGCCTATTGGGCCAGTCGCAGTCACGTGTTCACTTGACACTTAAGCAGCTGAAGACAGATGCGGCCGTAAATCGCCAGGTGAAATATCAAGAGACCCTTTCTAGAGACAGCAGCAGGTTAAAATGCTGAACGGCCCTGGCCTCGGCACTTCCTCTTCACCCTTTCAAACTCCTGTTGTGCATTCCCAGGTGATTGTTTTCCCTGTATTGTTGGCAACAACAGATGCTGTGGGTCAAGGACCTAGAGGAATGCCTCCCAAATATGTCAGGTCCAGGAGGAGAGGGATTGTATCTCTGGGACATTATTTCTTCATTCTCTTTCAGCAACAGAACATATTTTCTTTCCATTGTCTTTTTTCTTGGAAGCCGTCCATTGCCAGCATCACAGCCATCAGCTACAAGAGCAAGAAGGCAGCTTCCAACAGGCAGGGCTGGTTCTTAGCCGGTCAGTTGTCATGTTCAGGCAACCTTTTGACAATCCAAAGGGCTTTTCCTTAAGGTTCAAGTAAATCAAAAAGTAGCTCCCCACCACACCAGCTCTTTTCACCATCAAGTAATCAGTAGCCACTGCATACTTAGAACCTCTTCTGTGTCTGGCAGTGGTGGGCCATAAACTGGGAGGTGCCAGTAGAACACAGTTCAGTTGCAGCACGTGTTTGATCTCAATATCTATGTGTGGGTGCCATGACTTAAAAGACTGAAGCATTTATAATAGCTTGGAAGAGGGGTCAATGGAAAAGCAACACTGCCCTAGAAAGTAGACATTTGAACCATGCCCTAGAAAGTAGACATTTGAAGGGGCAAGGGTTCCTTGGGACACAAAGACTGTAAGTCTTACTTCTTCACAAGTGAAAATGTCTCTAAGTTGACGAACAGAAGTTGGCTGTGCTCCATCAGGGATGGGAGGGGAAATGTCTCTAAATGACAGCAAGAAAACTTTAAACTGAACTTAAGAAGTTCCTGATGGTTTGGATTGTGACCCAGAAAACATACTGCAGACATGGCCTTTGGAAACTCCTTCTCTGGAGAATTTAAAGGAAAGGGTGGACAGCTGTTCTCGGATGCTTTTGGCATGGTTCCTCTGGGAGGTAGGACCGGCCTGCCCTAAGATCACTTGAGGTCCCACTCCTGCTTCAGGATCATGTAACATTTTATTTCATCTACTGTGGATCAACACAAAAGACCTGTGGTGAACAGTACAGGATGGAAAACTTGGGGCCAGCTGGTTTCTGGGGTTAGAGAGGAGAAGGGGAACCAGTCTTAGTCCAGAGAACATCTTTACTGCCCTCATGCCAAACATACTTCTTTCTGAGTCTTGGGATGGCCTTCCTGGGTTATTGGTGGTCTTTCTATCCTTTTTCTTTCCAAGTAAAATAAAGGCAAGCACAGGAGGCAGCGTGTAGAGTGATATTAATAGTAATAATAACTTTCCTGAGCTCCTACTGTGTCCTTGTTACTGTGCAAAGCACTTCACCTAGCTCATGCCATTTACCCTTCCCACAGCTCGATGCAGTAACACTGTCTTTGCATCCATTTTACAGATGGAAAGGTTGAGGCTTTAAAAGGTTAGTGAGTTAGGTCGGGAGTCCATCCCAGATGAGAAGCCATGCTCTGGCAGGTTTACTCAGTCCAATCAGGGTTCAGATCCTACATCACTTCAATTCTCCAAGCCCCAGTTTCTTTCTGGTGAAAATGGAGAAAATGGTATTTATTTTGCAAGACTAGATTTCACAGGGAAGGTGACATTAGGTGAGGTAGGTAAAGCCTGTATACCAACTCTCAGGAGCAGCAGGTGTTCAGCAAGTTATTTCCTTTCCCCCTGCTCTTCCTCTCCCTTCCGTGGGCTTCTCCTGGTCTGAGTCAATTCTTTCATGATGTCCCTGGTTCTAATCAGGCCTCTCTCAGTGACAGGGGCTTTGCAGGCTCAGCGTCTCTCTGACTGATGTCTACTGCTAATTCCTTAAATTTACATATCATCTTTCTTCCCTGGAGCTCATAGCACTTAACAGACAAGTGGGGCACAAATGATTTAACGAAGTGAAATCCAGAGGCCTGCTCGTCTGGAGATTCTGCAAACTAGTGGATTAGCTCAGATGTCAGCACTGAATTATGATCCTTCAGCTGCTCGTGCTAAGCATGCCACTAGCATTAACTCCCTGGTCTTGCAATGGTCCCTTAAATCATGCATAGAGATTGTCATTTTATTGTGAGAGGGAGAAAGGAGAGGAGAAGGAAGAGGAGGGCAGGGGGGCTACCTGGGGGTTACTGGAAGGGGCAGACCATGAAACCTTTGACCTGGCTGTGTCTGGAATTTTACTAACAGGGTGGATGCATAGAACAGACCCAAATACAGTCCATTCAGCACAGTTCTTCCCGCCTCCACACACATTTTACTCACCAAATTCTAACCATGATGCCGTGATTTCCCTGTCATTTAAGAATGTAAATTCACACAAGTGGCAGTATTTCTGCCAAGCAATTTTCAGGCAGCAAGTGGGTCTTATTTGCGAAACTGTGAAGGAAGAAGGCTGAATAATAAATCTCTAAAATCTGGTTTCCTTTATATGTAAGGTGGCAACAGTAAGGGCTTGGAGATTAGCGGGAGCTTGGGAGCATTTGAGGGGTTCTCGCTGGTGTCTCAATACACTGAGTGCTTCCACAAGCCACCTTGTCATTACTGGTGCACCTCACCTTTGAAAGGGGCTGTTGGCTTGGGAGGGTGGAGGGAATTGTGAAGGGATTATATCTGAGGGATTATGAGAAGCTAGCTGATTCTCCCGTCCTTATTTGCAATGGATAGCCTCATATCATTCTTTAACCATGTATTTGTCATTCTTCATTCATTCATTCATAGAAACAAAATTTTCTTGAGGAGTGGCATATATATAGCACTATCTAGGGGTAGAGAGAAGAAGCAATATTAAACCTGATTTACAATAGGTTACAATAGGTAAGACCAGGATTTACAATATAACTGGGGTGATAAACAAAGACACACCAAAAAAACAGCTAAATTATGATGCCAGGCAGTGAGTGATTACCTACTGAAATCCATGGAAAATGGCCTGAAGTTCTTTTAAAAACAAGGTAAAGTCAGCAGTACAGTCAGTAAATGCTAGAGTTGTTGAGAAAAGAAGGGGATTAATGTTGTGTGTGCCAGAATAGTTAGGAGAAGAGCTAGCAAAAGAGACAGGATGGGTGGAGTGGTTGGGGAGTGGAAAATTACAGCTAAGAGGTGCGGATGCAGCAATGGGCCCAGTAGGAAAGCCAGTTTGCCTCAAACAGAGTGTGATTGATTGCAAGGACTTGGGGCAAGCTACCTGCAGAGCAGCTGAAATAAAGAACTTATTGCATGAAGCTGGAAAACCTGCAGTCAGGTCTGGGCTCTGTCACTGAAGTCGCCTCCCTACCTTGGAAAAATCACATTAACCTTTCTGAGCCTGATTCTTCATCATGTGCAAGGTAAGGTTAGTAAGTCCCAGCTCACAAGAATATAGAAAGATGAAATGAAATACTGCTTGTCAATGTGCTTGTAACAGGTAAAGCATTATGCAAGAATGAGCTTTAATTATTATCATTAACAGCAGCAGTAATAAGATCTGATAGGGAAAGCATAGGTTTAGAAGATCTTTGAAGGTCTGATTTGGCATCAGTGTATCCTCCCTCAGCAGACACCATCACTAATTCTCTTCTGTAGACAGCTGCCTTTTAGTTATCTGTGCTGATTTTGGCCTTGCAGAGGTCACACCTTATGGGGTATGTAGACAGACATAGCTTTGGATGGTTGAGGAAGCACAAACTGCGTTCCCACATATGCATAGCAAACTAGTCTCATTTGACTTCAGGGGAGCATAGCTTCTAAAGCACTAATCCCAGAAAGTCTAACAGGAAGGGGCTTAGGGGATCAGGGAGGCAGGCAAGGCAGCTGGGGAGCCAAGGAGGAAGGAACTGTTTCTGGGCCACTGATGGGAGGTCCAGCACAGGCTGCTCTCACCTAGAAAGGTGATGTCAGCAGGATTAACAACAGCAAAGCAGCGGTCCAGGGACTATTGCATTGATTCAAGACTCTGGAATCCTTGCCCATCTACCCTGACAAGTCCAGGATGTTCATAGTCCCCGTGGAGTAAGAAAGCTCTGTGCACCTGTCTCAGGTTAACATGACCTCACACTAACGTGATCCTAAGGCATCTGACATGCCCACATTCCATGCTGTGTATGTGGTAGAAAAGTGACCCTGCCATCTTGCAGAAGTATTCAGCATAAGATGCCCCTATGTTTCAGGGCCAAAAAGAGGTACTGAGATTTCCTCACCAAATGCCACCTTGTTCTCTGTACAAGTGGCCAGAACAGTCCTGTATAAGTTGGATTTGAAGGTGCAGGTCCCCACACCTGTGTCTGCAAGGCATGTGGTCTGCCAACAGCAAGAAGAACTCGGTCTTCCACATGAGTATCTGATGAATTTGAAACCAATCAGCCAAAAAGACCATTTTCCAAACATTTGGATTGGTAAACCCTTAATTTCCTAAAACACATATATTCTCTGCTAAATACATAGCCTTTGTTAATAATAATGACAGCACCTTTATCATTGAAGCCATATGTGCCTGGCTGTCTGAGAAAGGCCAGGTTCAAGTCTGCCTGCATCACCCCTTTCAGCTCCCAACCTCTGTTCTGCTTGAAGGTGACACTGGGCTTCTGAGTCACCGTCACTAGAGCCCAGGCATCATCTAGCAGCACTGATGGAGACAGAAGGTTTTAAATGTCTGCCATTTGGACAGCGCCCAGCCAAGATGGCCAGGGCTAGAAGCATCAACCACCTGGTCATAGTCACCCTCCAACCTAGCAGCCACCTCACCCCCTATAATCTGTCCCCTTGTAATGCAGTTCATCAGATTGCACTGGCCCTTTGGGTGAGCTAGTGGTGAATAAGATGTGGGTCTGACCTCTTGGAATCTAGAGGGAGAAGAAGGGCACACACATACCACCAACCAACCAACCAAGACGTAAGGCGACCTTGCCAGGTGCTCCATGTGAAAGAGATGGAAAGGAAATGATACTGAGAAATAGGCAGGAGGGACCAATTTGACTTAGAGGCTCAAAAAAGGGCTTCAAGAAGACACAGCATTTGAATCAAGGCTCTAAAGAAGCCTTAAGAAAGGGACACAGAGCCTCGGGAACAAGGACATGAATAAACCAAAAGACACTGAAACTCCAGTCCCAACTAGCCCCTGGAGAGAGCACAGCAGCACACTGGTGTCTTTCCCAAGTGTTTATTCGAGAACCTCTGTTTGGGTTTGTTTCCCCCCAGATGACAGGAATTTCTTGCGGCTGCAGAGTGACAGCCAGAGAGAGGGCCAGTATGCGCGGCTCATCAGCCCCCCAGTCCACCTGCCCCAGAGCCCGGTGTGCATGGAGTTCCAGTACCAGGCCACGGGCGGCCGCGGGGTGGCGCTGCAGGTGGTGCGGGAAGCCAGCCAGGAGAGCAAGCTGCTGTGGGTCATCCGCGAGGACCAGGGCGGCGAGTGGAAGCACGGGAGGATCATCCTGCCCAGCTACGACATGGAGTACCAGGTGGGGTGAGCCAGAGGGGAATCTTGTGATCCGTATTTCAGTATTTCAAAGGGCCGAGCCCATTCATCATTAGGGAACGTGGTTAAGCGCTACTGTTTTCATTGTGTTTCTCGCGTTGCCATGGCAACTGAATGACACTCTTATTTGTTATTCAGAATATGCCTATCTCTACACCCAGACTTGGTTCTTTGTTCCTCCTGTTGCCTTTTATATTGCTGAAATCTTCAACAAATGTTTCTCCTCTCCATTTTATTTTAGATTGCTATCAGGTAGGCTGACAAGGGACACAGAAGCCAGGGAAACAAACACAAACCCTCCACACACAAGGAAAGAGGCCTGTGGAGCCCCTTCAGATCTGGGGAGGAAACAGGATAATCTCCCAGACCTGTTCCAGGGAGCGTGAACACAGGAAGGGGAGCGGGTGCTGTTCGTGCTCAGTGGCCGGCAGACGTGAGAGGCTCCCGAATGAGTGCTCTCTCTCTCTCACCAGCTCCAGGGATGGAGTTCTGTTATCTCTGCCCCACAGAGCAGGAGACTGAGGCACAGATGGGTACATTCAGCTGTGGCTGCAACTTGGGTAGGAGTAGACACACTGTGGAAGAGGTGACTGAGAACCAGCCAAAGCATTAACCTTCTCCTTCCCAGACGAGGAGCAGCAACAGATGGCTGGTGAGGCAGCCAACTGCTCACCCAGCTTGCCAGAGGACATGTGCTAGTTAGCAGAGAGGAACCCGGGGAGGGTGAGCATGAGGAATGACTGAAGACCACAGAGCTGAGGGGCTTCTGTGCAAAGCCTGCAGTCCCTGTCTCTTGAGGCAGCAAGGCGTCCTGAGACCCTCCAATCTGGGTTCCCACTTACTCACCTGAGTGCATTGTATTGTAACTACCTGTTTGCATTTGTGTCTCAACCAGTAGATGGATGAGCTTCTCTGGACAGAGAACTTGTCTTAACAGGTTTTGTTACTATCCTTGTGTCCAGCGCATAGTAGGTGCTCAATAAACAGCTGGTGAAAAAACAAATTATTTTCCTACTAGTTGTAATAATGAAGCTGTAAGGCAACTTAGAATAGGGAGCATAAATCCAAGCCTATGTGCTGTATTTCTCACATTACCCCCACTTATTTGTGTCTTCTGAGTTTCCAATACCTGCATTGGGCATTTGAAAGATTTATGAGACAGGAACCTCAAAAATAGCAAGGGAAATTTCAACCCCTCTTTCAATATTCTCTGACTATGGTCCTTTTAATCAATACATTCTAGTTACTGGACAACAATATCCACCCACTTGTTATATTTTCTTATTCCCTCAAATATGCATTTGATTTGAACAAACTCATTTTAAATTAAGATTTCAAGAGCTGTAGCCATGTGGTCAACAGATGTGTACCAGGTGCAATACACACACACACACATACACACTTTAAGCTGCAGCTAACAGAAAATTGGAAATCTTTGCACTGTTTGGACTAGGAGACTCAGTTAACCATGGCTCTTATTCTTCTGGCTTCTAGATTGTGTTCGAGGGAGTGATAGGGAAAGGACGATCGGGAGAGATTGCCATTGATGACATTCGGATAAGCACTGATGTCCCACTGGAGAGCTGCATGGGTATGTGAATATCTGTGTCTTCGTGGCTCTTTCAAATAAGACACCAAGGGCTGGGATAAGCAAGAGGAGGCAGCACACTATCTTCAAATGCGGTTATTACCGAGTGGGTGGGGCAGCAACAGTCTATGCAGGAGGTAAGGTGTGGGTGTAGTTGTGTCTTGGGCTGTGTTCAGGGTGGGAGGGGTGTGAGATGAGGGGAAGGCTTATATCCCTATTCCCAATCAGAAATGGACATGCACTAAGTACATGGAGGTTCAGGGTGCCAAGACCCCATCAGCAAACCCCAGCTTTTAGCAAAGAAAATGCTAGAGGACGAGAGCAACTGCCAGTCAAAATTATATGCTGGAAAGATTTGATGGATTTAATGGAAGCCTTCACTGGTGGGCAAAAATGGTGCATATGTTATATAAGAGTGATAACACAATTATCCAAGTAGCTCTTTTACATGAATGAATTGCAGAGCAAACTGTGGCATTTGAAGTAAGGTTTCAGATTTTTCTTTAAAACGAGTAGCTCTAATGCCCAGGATCCCAAAGTTGTTGTAGGATAGACGTTGTAGGTATAGTCCAGGTGACTGTCACGAGAAGGATGTCATAACTGTCATCTTGGTCAAAAGTACCTGAACAGCCAGCCCACCTGAGATGCACCCATTTTCTTCAGGGTCTCCTGCTTCAGAGGAGGTCACCTGAAGTGCACGCTGACTGTGTCCCTTCAGGGCCATGGACATTCCCCAAACCAAGAGGGGAACCCTGAGAAGGAATGGGGACTGCTTTCAGTCAGCAGAGTGGCTGCAGTAACTCACCAACTGCTTTTCTTGGCACACGAGTCCGGGTGTGTGTGTGCTTGATGATGTCAGAAGCACCTGGGACCACCCCAGTCCCTTTGGGCAACTCTCAGGTCCCGGGCATCTAAAAGTAAGCCAGCCTCTGAGAAAGTAATCAGCAGTAAGTGACTGATTACAATGCTTTAGGGACCCATTTCTCTATGAAGGACTTTTTGTTCCAAAGCAACTTTGAGAATCCCCTCCCCACCACCACCCCATGATGATGATGTGTTAGACCCAGCCCAGAACACGTGGAAGATGTGGGCACTTTCCATGGAGAGGTACAAAAAAACTCAGTGCAGTCATCCTCGTCATCATATGCAACCAATTATTCAACCTGTGTTCACCTATTTATTCCCTTTAACTAAGTCCAATTTTTTGTCTATTTTTTTTCAGAACCCATCTCAGCTTTTGCAGGTGAGAATTTTAAAGGTAAAAGAAAATATTTTTTTGCATGCCTTTTCCTTCCCCCATGTGATGTGAATTTGGTGGGGGAAATCAACCTCCAAATTTGTCAAATCTTCAAAGAGAAAAGAGACGCCACACCTTCCTGCCACTAGATGGCACTAGCAACAGCTGTAGCTGTGGGGAAGGGGATTAAGATCCTCACTGCCTCTTGTTTAATTAAAGTTTAGAAACCTATTAATAGAGACAAATAGGTTACAGATGGACCTTTCAGCCTTGCATTGTCCAACGTGGAGCAATGAGGCTGAAAATGCAGGAGTGGTGAGGAAGGAGGAACTGTGGGAATAATGAACCCAAAAAAATCAGTATAAATTCAAAGTGAACTGAGGTGACAATGATTTGTTTTAGCCTGAAGATGGCTTCTTTCCAGTTCCAAGGTACTAAGGCAGCAGTCTCAGTTAACCCTCAGTGAGGGACAGTGGCAGGCAGCTTGTGAGGGAAGGAACTTAGGGAAGAGACACAGGAGTGGTGGCCTGAGGAGGAAGAGTTGCCAGATTTAGGACCGGGTATCCAGTCAAGGGAATAAGGAGGTACATTCCATGACTGGGGCTAAAGGACTTTAAATGCAGGACTGGAAATCAGAAGGACGTCTTCTCCCCAAGAAAGCAAAGAGAGAGCAGAGCAAAGTAAGAAGAATTGGGGATGCTTGCCTCACCCAGGTTTTAAAAAAAAAAAAAGGCCTCCATCCAACCTTGGGTGATGGCAATGTCATTTGAGCTTTATAATGCAGCTGGCTGTATATTTTGCCCTCTTTGCAATCCTATTAGCTGACACTGCTGAAGTTTCCATACTGGTTTCTAATGCCAAACATTTAGGAGTCCCTCTAAATACTTCACTGCGGTTGGCCTGAGTGTAAAAGCAAACACAGAAACACTCATCCTCACCAAGTGATGGGGGCTCTTCATGACCTGTTTGATGCCAGCAATTGTGAGGATGGCTGTGCCCTGTTTTAACTGGCTGGGCTTAACCCTACAAGTGGCAGCACTGCAGAGATAAGGGCAGACATTTTTATATCTGACGTCTAGACTCGTTATCTTCACTCTCATTAATCTGTCCAGCTCCGGGCTAGAGAGAGATGAATTCCTGGTTTGCCACCTAGATGTGCTCCCTGACTCCAAATCATCCCACCCAATTTGCCACTCATCAGCTCTAAGACAGCCAGTGAGGAACAAAGCTGCAGACGCCAGGGGAATGGCAAACCGACCTAGAGGACATTTCCTTTCTTGCCCTTCCTTGAGTCCCTGAACCCCTTGCCCACTCCCTGCTCCACAGTTCTAAAAGTATTAAGAGTATTCATGTACATACACTGCTGCTCTCTGGGGGTGAGATTTACGTTCACGTAAATCCAAAGTATTGGAAAGAAAGCTGAGAGCCAAACCGAACGACTTGGATTACAGTTGAATTCGAGTTCTAACCTTCGGGACCCAAGGTAATGCTTACGTTGATGAAGTGAAATCTGTGGACGTTGTTTCACCTGACTGTCTTTGGGTTGTGGCGACTCACAGTTCCCAGAAAGGCTGGGTAAAGACGTGCCAGCAGCTGCTGCAGACTGTGCTGTGTGCACATCGTGTCGGGTCGTGATTGACAAGTACACTGGCTAAGTGCTTCACTTTTGTAAGAGAATAACCAGACCAGGGCACGTGCACTCTCCTTGAAGCTGTGCTCACCATGAGGCTTCACAGGCCCGTCATGCTCTCTCGTAAAAAATACATACATAAAACCTCATCTGAGCGGCAGTGCTCATTTAGCCAAAATAAACACAGAGCTTAGTGACTTGAAGGTAAGAATTTCCAGGGTGCTCCTGGTGGGCTGCTTTGAGGCTAAGCAAAGGCAGTGCACGAGTTGCATGGATTGGGCCATGGCTTTCGTCTTGGAGGATGGCAGGCATCTTTGGGAAGAAGAACCCAAGTCCCAAGGAGCAGAGGCGTGGCCGATGGACATAGTAAAGAGCAGAATCAGAATCGGGAATGGAGAATTTCATTCACCTCGGCACATTTGACATAGAGATCTGAATTGGTAGCCAGATGAACCTAGTGCCATGAGTCTCCCCTTTCTGGCTGAGACCCATTTGACCCCAGCATGCAACTCTGTGCCTTGAGCAAACTTTTCTGTTTGAGAGAGGAGAGAGGACTGTGTGTTCCCTCTAACCCAGTGACTCATATACTGTTCTTCTTATGGTCAGGACAGCAAGAGTCATCTCTTGGTCAGGGCATAAAAGCAGTCTTTTAACTCAAAAACAATGGAAACAGAGAAATCTGGTTTGGGCAGGCAAGGTATGGAAAGCTGATGTTGAAACGCTACCAACCATAGACATTTACATTGTTAGTACGTTTTTTAAATTGGAGCGTTTATCTTTTCCCTTATAAATGAATCATGCAACAGGAAGTAATCTCATTCTTTAGGATCAAACAATGTATGGATAAATCTTTAGGGAAATACAATGAAAGTGGCCTTTGGACCTGTAGTTATTAGCTGGTCTTGATCTTTTGTATTTTGAAGTATCTTTCATTTTACATCTCTTACCGATTTCTTGCCATGCAATATTTTTTTTAAATTCAGATCATCCTGTGATTTCTGCTTAGTGTATATAAACATACATTGTGTAGCAGGGTGTGAGTCAGTAATGAAGAAAAGCCTGGGAGGAAAAGAGGGCTGTGTTGAGAAGGGAGAAAGAGAAGAGAGAATGAATAAACTGTGTTGTCATGTGATTTTTTTAAAAAGACCCTTTTTTGTGGTTGTTATGAGTCACATTTTAAACAATGTAGCCTGGGTGTGCATTCTTCTCCTTTCTTTTCTTTTTTAAAGCAGTGGCTATAAACATGGTGCCGTCATGTATCTTTTCTAGGATTTGAGCTTTAGCAAACGAAAAACCATGTGTATACAGGGGGAAAAAGAACCGAAACGTGGTGCAATTAAGGTGATGGATTATTTCCTCTCACCCAATACTTTCTTTTTTCTTTTTAAAGAAGCCAGTTAAAAATATATAAAGCCCATAATCAGAGTTCTGGGGTTGTTGACCAGGTGGTTATTTTTAACAGCTCACCTTGGAGGCAAGAGCTTTTGTTTGTGTTAGCTGGGCTGTGGGCTTTGAGCGAAGCAGGGGCAGAGAGCCTGTCTGGTGCCCTACTTGTTAGAGACTCACGGAAATCCCAGCAGGGTGCACCTGTGGAAGGTGGTTGTCAGAGGGAAGGATTCGGAATGGCTGTCTTACGCTAGTGGATGCTAACAGGGACATCGGTGTCTCCTGTTTCGGCTGGGAATGTGGGGTTTATGACTCAGACCATTCCTGAGGTCCAGGGGCCCCATTTCTTGGGTTTCCCCAGGTGCCTTTCTGCAGTCCTCCACAGTTCTCATCCAGACAAAACCAGGAGACAGTGCATATCCACAGCTGTCTCTTGGGCATAGAGGGGAGCAGTATGAAGAGAGGCCCATTTCGAGGTCATGCTGATTGGCATTTGACTCCATTCCTCCAGCTTTACATTCCGTTTCTTTGGGGCCAAGTGAGCAATCTCTGCATCTTGCACCCCCATCTCTCCTTTCCCATTCCCACCCTCACCCTCCATTGCCTGCCTTCCAAGGCTTTGTCCGGCAGGATAATGTCCCCTATCCCAGGGCCTGGCCTCAGATTCCCTTTCTCCTTGGACTCCCTTCCTCCCACGCCTCCTTCTCCTGGAAGCCCTTCTGAGACACAGAGAGGGTTAAATGGTGCTTTTGCACATGATCCTCTGATGCAAGGCAGAGAAGTATTCCTCACCCCGTCAGGGTTCCAGATAGGCAGCTGTAGTGTGTGAATCCTCCTCCTTGCCCCACCCCCTTATGTCTCCAGCTGCCAGATGAAGGCTAGGTGTTGCTGAGCGAGAAAGCATGGAGATCAGATGTGTGAAGCGGGTAACTGCTTGGCTGCCATCCTTGCCTGGGGGACACGGGGGTGTTCTTTGTGTGGTTCGCTGGAGCACGCCGCCTCTCCTGCCATGGAGACCTGACACGTCCCCCCTCCCTCAGTTTACCACTCATGTAAACAACTGCTGAGGTCAGCTTATCTAGGGGTGGAAGAAAATGTTTTTCACCAACTTTTCTCTCCAAGAACACAAGGGACAAGACTTAGTTTACCGAAAGTAGCATAAGTACACCAAAGAGTATGAAGCGTCTGAGACTTCAGCCAGTCAGAGATCTGAATTCGGAGGCATTTAAAAATGCCTCTAGATGTGGGAGAAATCCACATGGTTTCTGCCGACTTACTGAAAACATTCCGGTGCCTCCCGCCACACCATGCTCAGAAGGCAGATGGAAAGAGTCGTTTCTCAGTGAGGCCTCTGTGCTTGCGCCTCTTTTTTCCAAACACATCAGAGGGCGTGAGCACATTCTTCTACTATCTTCTGTAAACTTCTCTAGAGGAGCCAACCTTTTTTTGTTTGTTTAATCTCACAAATTAAATAAACCTTTTATCTGAAATGTTCCTTCACCAGCACTTCATTTTTAACCTGTACAGAAAGGACTGTGCGGACGGGCCAGTCCTGAAACAATTCTGGCAAGCAATGAGCCTTTTTTTTGAAAGAAAGAGAGAAGGCTCACCCTGGGTGTCTTTCAAAACACTTCTTTTGGAAACCCAGGTGCCTCCTCCAGGTCCAGACAACATTTCATAAATGCAGCTATAGTAGATGCTTTCTCATTTCAGTGACTCGGTGAGAAACTGACTTGACTGAGACACACCAATCTTTAGACAGGTTCAGACAGAAATAGAGAGCAGAAAGGAAGAGGACTGCTTCCTCTTCCCCCCCTACTTGGTTAGAGCAAGGACTCTGCAAACTTGTTCTGTAAAAGGCCATGTAGTAAGTATCTTGGGTTTTACTGGACATGCAGTCTCTGCTGCAAGGACTCAGCTCTGCCAATGCGGCATAAAAGCATCCATAAGCAATACGTAAACAAATGAGGGCAGCTGTGTTCCAACAAAACTTGATTTATGCAAGCAGGCAGTGGGCTGGATGTGGCCCACAGGCCAGAGTGAGCTGATCCCTGGGTTCGAGCACAGGCTGGGGTTTCGTCCACCGGGTTCCAGCCGTGACTCTGCCACTTGCTGGCAGTGTACGGCTCCTCAGAGGACCCTGAGCCATCTCTTGAGTTTCGCTGAGTGCTGCTCTGCTCTTCTCCACAGTTATCCTCCAGGTGAAACCAGGAGAAAATCACTTGTCCTCTGAAGCCCTCAGGTCTCCCATCAGAGGGTCACAGGAATAAACAAAATGATTCATGTGAAGCCCGTAGACCAATGGTCGACACATAGGAAATGTCCACTCACAGTTACTGTTCTTACACACACGTTTCCCAATTGCATATTAATTCAGTAACCCTATTTGCAGCTAGGAATGGCAGGAACACCACCTCATGTGTAATTGTTTGTCTTATTTTCTTCCATGAGTGGTTTCTCAAACTCTGTTGTTTCTCAAAATTCAAATTCTTGGTGTTTGCAATGCTTTTCTCTAGGGGGCTCAGAACTTTTACAGATGGGAGCCTGTGCAACCTTGCAAATATACTTGGAGTTGAGTTATTGACTATTTAAATATCTGTTTCTCATTATCTCACACAATGGGAAAACTTTGTAGAGAATTTGGGGTGGGAATTAATGAAAAATATTTCAGGAGTTGAAAGCATTTTTCAGTTGAAAAAAGACACATGAGTAAGCGGCAGAAATTAGATCAGTCAAAGGGAAAATTCAGGTCAGCAGATCAACCAACTCCAGGCAAGGCTGAGTTCTCACCTACACTTTCACCCACCTATCCCAGGCTCCTTTAATGTCAAGCAATGGCTCGATCACCCCAGATGGCTCAAGGGGCAAGGGAAGCTAAATTTGCACAGCTCAACAATTTGGGCATCTGGTACAGGTAACACCTGCCTAAAGTGGGTACCTCTTTCTAATTTCCCATAGAGGTGCCATATGAGCTAGCAGAATCTCTAGCACTTTCTGAAAATAACTTTCCAAGGAAGGACCAGTAGGTCATCAACATTTTCCAGGGAGTCTGAACATTGATCCAAATATATTCCTCTATCCCATTCGTCCATTTATCCATCCACCTATCCATTCATCTGTCCATCTGGCATTCACTGGATTGCTGCTGTTGCCTGGGAAGGTGCTTTGGGTGGGGATATAACCCCTACTGATTGATCATTTTCCTTCTCTCTAGTTGGCAAACCACAGCCTCATTAGCATACAGCTCTCGGAGGCTAGAAAAGAGCCAGATTCTAAACCAGCACACTCCACCTGCCTTTGGAGATGAGTCTCTTTAGTTGGGGGCTAGGAGAAACTCCTGGCCCCCAACTGCAATCAACCAAGAATTGCTTGTAGGAGATCAGGAAAGGGTTGCCAGTTGTATCCTCTCTTTTCTAACACTATTTCTAACCTCTTAACATTAAAAGTGTGAATTCACGCAGTACTGTTTTTCATTTCTCCAAAGAAATGCCCAAAGAAGCTGTTTAAGGAGCCAGTAATAATGTCCTCCAAATAGCTCTGTCACTAAAGTTTTCTACATGTTGATAATTTCAGGGGAGAGAAGCACAGGTAGAAAAGGGGAAGAGGGTCTTACCTAAGGCGAAGTTTGTCTTTCAGAGTAGAGCAGGATTCTGAGGGCCTATGTCTGTGTCTCTGATTCTAAATATGTAATCCACGTATTAGGATTTCACCTTCCTCCAGCAGGCCCCCTAGAGTCTCTCCACTGTGCCCCAACGCTGTCTCTGTTGTGAGATACACTGTAAGACGAGCAGTAAGGCTTTATCCTTCTCCAGCCCGAGCACTTTAAGCATGGGTGGTGTATTTTGTGTTGGAAACCAGCATTTTGGCTGAAGGAAAGCAAACCTTTAAATGGAGACGGTGTAGTGATGGAGGGAACGTGGGTAGTTGTGGCCATATTCTGCTTGACAAAAATTTGTGTCCCACCTTTGTGGTCTGGTCAGGTACTTCAGAGGGAAAGCTAATCCCTGGGGATTTATCACCTTCCTTTTCTTGATGGGTGAGCTGCAGCCTCATTAGAGGACAGCCCTCCCTATGGAGCCACCTGAAAATCAGAGGCAAACTCGAGCACACCCTTTGGGGAGAGGAGGGATGTCTCTGAGAAACTCCGGGCACATCCCCGAACACTTTGCTGTTTCCTGTCCGTTTCTGTGAGCTCACATTGAGAATCCAACAGCAGGATGGTTGCCAGGCAGCAGATCCTCTTGGTGACCTGAATAATGAGTTGACACCAGTTCACTGTGACTTGCAAGCTGGCCATTTCAAGGAGCCATTTCCAATGCCTTGCCTTCTCTTCCTTTCTGATTGTATGTATAATTTCCACCATGGCCACAAATATGAGAGAGAGAGAGAGAGGCCTTTCTCAGCTATAGTAATGAAATTAGTAAAAGACAGAAGTCGTTTAGGGATAAAGACAAAGAGTGTAGGTAATAAGGTGGAAGAAGATGAAGATGTAGAAAGAAGCACTAAGGGGTTACTGGGATTCTGGGGTCCTTTCTACCCCAGGGGATGTGGATGTGGCTGTCAAGATGTGTGCAGAGCAACACATCCTTGTCAAAGCTCTACCAATGTTGTGGGACCTCTGGTCACCCAAAAGGTACCAGTGAACCCCACCCTGGTGGAGGGGAATTCCTACAGCAGGAGAAAGCAGTGATTAAGAGCTAGGAAGTTCAGCAGGCTTTGAAATATTTCCAAGAAAAGTGTTCTCATTTTTCTATCATCACCTGTAGAAGACATTAGAAGGTCTGACTCACCTCTCACCTATTCCCCAAATCAAAGAGAGGAGTTCTGATGCTCAGGCTGCAGACATTAGAGAACACCGACTCAGAAATAGGAGTCTTAGCCTCAGTTCAGTGTTTGATTCACCAGGCATTTATTGAGTGCCTTCTTTGTGTAAACCCTTAGGTATGGATGAGGGCAAGTTCCTCATGATGAGAGTGAGTTCCTCTGCTTAAGGAGCTCTGCATCTCAGGGTGGGTAGTGGAAGGAGGCTTGAAAATATAAATGAGCCCCATCTGCATCTTGAACAGAGGGGGACCACCCTCTGCTCACAGAGTAGAGTAGGACCACCAATGCATGAAGGAGGCAGCAGCACTTCCCACCCCTGGCTCTCCTCCTGGGGCACTGCATGAGTTGAGGATGCATCTTTCTGGCTTAATGCAAGCAGCTAGGGAGGCATTTTTCATAGGAGAAGCATGCATCATTTTTCAGAAGTAAAGATCATGTCTGGTTTTGGCAAGCTCAAAAGCTCCTAGTCCCTTTCTGGGCCAGATTCTCATCTGATGTAAATCTTTGGGAGAATCAAGTTGTAACACTGCTTTGCATCAAGTGGGACTCCAGCCAGTCTTTCCCCAGAGTTACCCTGGGCTTAAATCTACTATATCATCTCCATGGCAACCAGCGGCGGCCAGTGAACGTGGTTGCCTTCTAAATAGTCTGCCAGCCTCTCTTCCCTGCCCTGTATTTTCCGTGATTAAGAATGATCTCCCTCTCTCTCCCTCACTCTCTCACTTACTCTCGCTTCCACATACCCTCTGTCATTTTGTGCCCACGTTTTTTGTTGCAACTTCCCTTGTCATCTGCTTTTAAAAATCCTCCATCCAATTAAAAAAAACGAGGATGAGTTAGTCATGACTTCACAGTGGTGACCGACCTGTTTAGGCAAGACGAGGCTAATTTCAATGGGTGCAGAAGCATTGGCAAGTAACGTGGAATTTACCTTCAAGTCTAGCCAGCCTAATTAATACGTTGTTGCTGAGAATGCTGGCCAGCCAGACCGAATATGGTGTTTCCACCATTCGGGAAATCTGCCTCACTGAATCCCAGAAGTCACGCCAGCATCATTTACTTGTATGTATTTGTGTATGTGTATGTGTGTGTATGAGAGAGAGAGGGAGATGGAGGAAGAGAGAACTATGACGTTTCCATATATTATAAAGTAATTGTGGTCAAACAATAAGAAGAGAGTTGTAATCATACCGTTCTTGGTTGAATCCCATACTTACTATTTAGCTGTATAACCCCTTAATTTAACCTCTCTCTGCCTCTGTTTCCTCATCTGAAAAATGGGTCTGACAGTAGCTACCTCTCAAGGGGTTACATAGGAAATAATGCAATCGTTGAGAAGTGCTTGGCAGGTTCTAAGGACTACCTTAGTCCCTCATCCCCTTCCCTGTCCGTCCCAAAGCATGTGTGTGTGTCTTTCTTTTTTGTTGTTGGTTTTTTTTTTTTTTGGTCTTTTGATTAGTCTGCATGCTCTCAGCCTAGCAACACTCTTCTGTGTCTCTCCACCAGGGGGCACCCTCCTGCCAGGGACCGAGCCCACAGTGGACACGGTGCCCGTGCAGCCCATCCCAGCCTACTGGTATTACGTAATGGCCGCCGGGGGCGCCGTGCTGGTGCTGGTCTCCGTCGCGCTTGCCCTGGTGCTCCACTACCACCGGTTCCGCTATGCGGCCAAGAAGACCGATCACTCCATCACCTACAAATCCTCCCACTACACCAACGGGGCCCCTCTCGCGGTGGAGCCCACCCTAACCATTAAGCTAGAGCAAGACCGTGGTGGCTCGCACTGCTGAGGGCCGAAGCAAGAACAGCACCCAAAACAAACAAGAAAGACTGCAAACACGTTGCCTCGATTTTGCACTTTTTTCTCCTCGCCTAGTCTCTGTGTGAACTTTCAGACATCTCTCGCGCGTCCCCAACCCTGAGCACTCTTATCCATCCCAACCATCCTCCTTGGGTTCATTTTGGTTTCTGGTTTTTCCTTTTTGTTGATTCCAAACCAACAAACCCAACTCTAATGCTGCATCTTGGAATATCAGAAGAGATCCACTCCCAAGCACTCCACAACTCAAGGCTCAGCTGGTTTTGTTCCAGAGACTGGTTCACTTGTTTTTTCCCCTTGCCTTATCCCATACCTCCTCTCAGAGGGCAGCCTGCCAGGAGACTTGAGGGGAAGCCTGGATCTGTGTGTATGTACATAGTAGACATGTGCGCGTGTGAATAGTTCTCTGTGGGTGTGGGGATGTGTGTGGGGGGCTGGTTGATTGTGTGTTGGGGGTGGTGAGTGTTCAGAGAGGGCCCCTTTAACTCTTGTGTTACTTCTCCTGCGGTACATTTTACAAGAAAATAATATGCTGTGTAAGTTTTGTTTACTTGGAGAAGAGATTGAAGCTTTTTGTTGCCTTATCTAGCCCTGGCTGGGTTTCTGTTGGCTGCCACTGTCATCTCCAGGTACCTAAAGAAATAGAGGCCACATGGGATGCCATGTGGCCTGTCTCATCCCTACTCCCCAACCCCAACCCACCTGACCCAAGAGGAAGGTTCCCCTAGCGCACTCAGACAAGGCTTCCTTGTCTTCTTGTGTCTTTGAATTGTCAAGATAGCAGCCACGGGCGCATGCGGAACCACCTCTCCAGCCCTGAAGCAAGTCTGTCTCATGTTGCCTTATAAAAGAGAAGCTCATAATGAATGTTTAGCTTTTATCAGTTAAGTCCAATCTTGGAATAAGTCATATGGAATAACAAGTCTGAGACTGATGTAGGAAAAGCAGTAGTCTAAGTTGAGAGCAGGAGGAGGTAGACGAGAGAAGGGAGAAGGAAGAACTGAAAAGCTGTCTCCCCACCCAGGGTGGTTATTGGTCCCAACTTGGGATGGGGTTGAGTAAGAAACTTAGAAACCATATACTTTGGTGTTATATTGGTCATTGTTATAGAGTTGTAAACTATGGGGGGGGAGGATCATTTGCTTTCCTTTCATGGTGTTAATGTGTGCCTGAATCTATAGCCACTAAAATGTAAGGCTGTCTACCTGACTTATTTAAATATGATGAGAGAATAGAAAGTGATCATTTGTTAAGTAATCATTGGTAATCAATGTGCTGCCCTTTAAAGCATTCATGGCATCTGGCAAATAGACCCTCGTAGGCTGGCCCAGCATATCCAGATGTTGCTGCATCATCACAGAGAAGGTCTAATGAAGACGTAACCGTTGCTGCTCACGTGTCCTCTCTAAGCAACATGGGGAGCGGGATGTAAGAGAGAAGTTGCTAATGACACCATGCAAAAGACGGATTAAATAATAAAGTCAATTTCATTGATAGAAAATGCAAATTTTAAGATTCTCCGTGTACGAGGACCCAGCCTCAGGAGCATTTATTTTTTACCTTCCTGCTAAAAATCCACTGGGGAGGTATAAAATTCACTCCAAAGAAGTTTGCCTGGGCCAGAAGCCTCCAGGTTCCTTCTGCAAACAAAATACTAATGATTTTTTTTTTTTTTTTTTTTGGCTACTTGGGAGAGAGACTTTCAGCATTCTTTCACGATATTCAGATAGGTCCCTCCAGCGCACACACACAACTTTCGCATCTGGTTCGTTTCATCCTCCTGAAAGAACAGTGCTCTCCCACTCTTATTCTATTTCAAAGAGCTACTCTGTCAACCACAGCAGCCCTGCCAAGAAAAGACAAGATGAAAGGCTAGAGCATGTGCTACCTTGAGATTTCAAGAAGTGTCCTACCTCAGCTGAAGACGGAGAAAGAAACAGGGAGGGCAAAGTGGATCAGAAGCCCAGGGTACCATGTAATGACTCATATGCCAGTCACGAAGGGCTTTTATCTCGGCTGTCCACATCCAGTCATGCGTTTGGGGCCAGGCATTCCCGCAAAATGATTGACATTCCCGTAGGTGCCCCACAGAGGTGTGGCGTCAAGAAATTACACCTGGAAAATCCAGCCAGTGTAGTGACCGGCTGAGTTACCATATACCCTGGGGATTCCCCTGTCTGTAAAAGAAGATGACTACAACTTTGTGAACTTGCTGTATCTTTATCTGATGCCCCAAGTGGCATCATCTTTATGTACATGCCTTAGTTGAGAATATGAGACGGCTCTAATCTTTGTGACTCCCTTCACACTTCGGCTGAGGATGTCACATTCTCTGTCTCTCCCCAGCCCGCAACATCTGCCCTTGATCTGTCTACTCCAGCAATTTTCATAGTGTTATCCAGGTACTATACCAAAAGGTCAGCTCTTCTGTAAAATGCCATGCTTCGCAGCTTTAAAAAGCAAAATTCTGTATTTCATGGAGGGAGGGAAGGGTCACTCTCTTCTAGGAAAAATAGACTGGAAAGGCAAATGCATGCATGCATGTGTTTGGAGTTGCTCTCAGAAGACAGAGATGATAGCAACTATAAAAAATGAATGAATGAATGAATGAGTTGAAGGCCTAGCTTGGGCTGATAAAGTTTTTGCCTTAGCAGAGGTTTTATGTCAACACCTTCAGGAGGAAAGCCCTTATCCCTGGGTTGCAATCCCCTTCCTCGGCATTATGCTAGCAAATTGCCATCACCTAGTTGCTGGCAAAGGCAGAAAAAGAAAACAAAAAAATCAGCATTGTCATTGACAAACTGGATGCTGAAGATAAAGTAAAATTGTCTTTTCCCTTGTCCCACATTTTTGGGATTAAAGCCAGAATTGAATAGGAAATACAGTAATATTTCTGAGGTTGATAGCCTATCTTTAAGAAGACCCTGTCTTTAAAATGAAACTAGCAGGCAAACACCTAAATAATCAAAAATTACCAAAGAACAACAATGAAACAAGAAAACCTAAAGGTTTTTACTTCCTATTCCTATTCCTCTCCTTATTACTGTGACACCCATTGCGTTGCTCAGTTGCCTGTGTGTCAAGATAACTCGTGGACATTGGAAATTATTTGAAAATGTATTGTGTGGAATGTAATAAAATGATGATATTTTTATACAAACATCTGGGGTTTTTTTTCCCTTTGCCTGTGAGAACAAAGTTGAAATGTAGGCTTTGAGCAAACCGATGCTTCCAAAGTTTACACATCACCTTCAGGGCATTTCTGTGGGTGGTAGGTGGGTTTTCTCCTTGAGGCTGAATGCCAACTTTTCCTTCTTTTTATTTTTATTACTGCTTGTTAGGATTTTATCCAATTTGTGCAGCTGAGACAACTTTTATGATTGGTGTGGGATTTTGCAAAAGTTGCTAAGTGCTAAATTGCTAAATGAGATTCCACAAAATTTCTCTTGATGACAAATCCCTGGAGATTAGATTCTACTTTCAAAGGGCTCCGAGGGAGTGGTACCAGCTAAGCTGAATCCTGTGCTCAGCTCTGTGGAGACAGATCACTTCCTTTGAAGAAGCAGCCGTGACATCTTACCCCTCACCTACCCAATTACTACATCCACAGGGACGTGAATCTCCCATTTACCAGCGCTTTCCCAGACAAAAGGGAACTTGTAGCATGTTCAGAGCTGAAAGATATTCTAGCCTTTATTTTTGAACAGGTAATGAAGATAATTAGATGATGACTGTGGACATGGAACTATCAGAGTGGAACATTTTATAAAAGGAACACTGTAAAACTTTGAGTCGAGGTGCTTGGGGAAACTTACTCAAAAAGTCATGTCTTTCTTGATAAGTGTTTTTCTTTGGCCTCTTTGGATAGTGACCTAGTTATATAAAGTATTTCTATCAGAGGGGGACTGGGCTGAGCAAGGTGGGGGAAAATCTAGGAAAGACAACCTCCCAGCAGTTCATGGTTTCTAGACAGTGGTCAGAAGAGGTCACAGTAATCCTATTTGCAGATAGGATTTCCCACCACCCCCACTCATGGGATGTATCGGAGGTCTTCTGACAACCTGGGAGCCCTCCTCAGGGGTCCGAGAACCATCCTTAAAGGTCCTGAGAAAATGTGCATGTTCAGAAGATCCTATTTCTGCCAGAGCCCTGCTTGTCTTCCTATCCAAACCTAGATTCAGGAAGGAGTGCTTTTCACAGCTGTAAAACCTGTCCAAGTGCTGCTAAAAGGAGACAGGCTTCCAGTTTTTAGATCTTATTGGAAGTTCTGTTAGTACAGATGGTTCAGTATAGATGTCACTGTCTGTCCTTTGCAGGAGTGCAGGAGAATAAAGTAGAATGTGATCAGAGCATTTTTTGTTTCCCCAATGACAAGCTCAATTACCCCTTTTGTCTAAATAACATTTGGCTTTCCTTAACGCCATTTGTTCCCATTAGTAAAGAATGAAGTGAAAACAAAAGTGTTTTGTTCAAAAGTGTTTACTTCAAACAACACGACCCAGGCTCAGTCAACATTTCCTTGAGCTGACCTGGGACCCAGCTTGCCAGACTGAACTATGTTAGTCCTCACCTATGCTTCGTTAGCATTACTGTTTTGGAGCCACCTCTGGGAATTTTCCCACCTTGGTTCTAGTCCCAATACTTATTTTAAGGGTACTGACTCCCCCTAAAAGGGCAAGACCGTTAGGACTCCAGTCTTAGATGTCAAACACGACACTGTTACCGCCGAAGACTCCTCAGCGTGGCAGTTCGGAGGTAGCCCAAGTATAAATGTTCAGAAATTGTTTCCATGGATCGTAAATACCAGATGTCAAGGCCTAGGCTGGTCTGTTTCTGCTCCTACCTGGTCCTTTATGATGGTTTAAGTGTGTGTTCTTGCTTCACCCACTGCCCTCCTAGCTTAGATAATCAAAGCCCAGCCAAGCTGATGTAGCTCAGTGTTTGTTTTCCTTGCCCCTCTTCACTGCCTCGGCAGTTGTTTTGCACAATGTGGTCTTCCTGTAATCTCTGATGAAAACAGCTACATCCTGAAGTTCTGATTTGCCTGCATTGTGGGCTATGCATCTGAGCCAAACTGCAGACCTATAGGTGAAGACTTGTTTTTCCCTCTAATTGTGCAGATCGCTGGAGCCCTCACAGCTGTAATTTGCCTTTCATCCACTTTAGTGGCAGCCCAAAGAAAACACAAAACAAACCCAACCAGAGAAAAAGGCGGGGAGAGGGGAACACCAGTGATGATCTTATAATCAGCAGGGAAAGGAATCGCCTTATATAAATAAATTAATAGCTGGGAATAGTGTAGGATTTAATTAAGCCAAACATAGATCAGGTGCACAGAGTATTTATAGAGGTCAGATATGATCAGAAACCCACACCCTTAGGGTTCCTCAGGCCACAAGCCTGGGCCAGAGTACATTTGCCCTGACTGCTTGGAGGTGTTGTTTGAACCCTAACCTAAACACTGAGAGACAAGATTTGGGAAATCGCCAACGTCAAAACCTTATTTAGCATGGTATGGAAGAGTGGAGAATCTAGGTGCTTCAGCACAACGAAGCAGAAGCCATTCTTGCCCCAAGCCCAGTGGATAAGAAACCTAGAAGCATCTCCTCTATTCTGTGTAAAACAGTTGTTGGCCTTTTCTGTCACTTACCTCCGAGAGCCCCCTAGAACTAAAGTCCTGTGGGCATCGGACCAAGAAATAGAAAAGACCATTTGGAGAGTCAACAACAGAGGTATGGAGGGAGGACTGAGTGTTACATGAGAAAACCTCTTGGAGTTTCATTTCTGCTTGAGAGCTTATTGATACTGATGATACACGGAGGTTGCTGGTGGGAGACTTTTAGGATAGTAACTGGCTGGGTTTCTTTAACTCACAAGTTAAACATGCTCAAAAAGTGCAATAATAAAGAAAAAGCAAAAGTTCATTTCATTGTTGACCAATATCAGCCTCTTCCCCAGAGGTAAGCACAAGGGATAGTTTGAGGAATGTGTTTCCAGGCCTTGTTTTATACCTTTACAAACATGTATGTTCACGTTGAGTTATGTGGTTTGGTTAAGCTGGGGTTTAGTTTGGTTCGTTTGGTTTTGTGTAAATGGTAGCATAGCGTTTGCTTACTGTATTGGATGACTTGCTTCTTTTCATTTGACATCTTGAGGGTAATTCCGTACATACCAATGCTTCAACCCCATCCTTTTTATCTGCAGCATAGCATTCCATATTGTGTTGATATGCCAGAGTGTATTAACTGCTCCATTGCTGATGAGTATTCAGATTGTTTCTAGGTTTTTTTTACTATTATAAACAATACTGCGATGAATATCCTTGAAATTGCTTCTTTGGGCACACATTTTTCAAAGGATACAATTTCTGGGTCAAACACATACCTGTTTTCAATTTAGTAGGTGCTGTGAATGGCTGAGGTTTGTCGTTTAAAATGAACCTGTTCTTGCTTGAGAGCATAGTGGAAGCTAATGGACATCCTGGCTGTAGAACCCCTGCCACATTAGCTCAACCCATGGGGTCTCTATGCCTATCCCTCTTTCTCTACAGTGGGTGTGCTGCTCACAAAAGACCTTGGGCACTTTTAGCTGAAGGGAATTTTAAACTCAGGAAGCGTTTCTTCAGAACTTTTTAACTGCCAGCTTATGAGGAATATGGGCCTGGCTCTAAGTGGCAGCTCCCCAGAGCTGTGGCGGCTGTGTCACTGGAGTTAATTCTATCCCTGGGTTCAGGAGGCAGAGTCCATTTCTCCATGATTAATGAGTTCCACTTGGTTTCTTCAAAGAGTGACTGTGCTGTGCCTTGCTGTTATTTATTTATGTTTTCTACTAAAAAATTTATGTAAAAAACATCCTTTAAGGTCAGTATGCAGCACTGTGCTGCAGACTAAACTATTCCAGCAGCCAAAGGTAAACCTACACACCAAGAAAAAGTCTCAAATTTGGGAGGCCTTGGACCCCAGGCCCCCACTCTGGCCCTGAGAGAAGCAGAACCTGTGGACATCCTTCTGAGGAAGTTCACGGCTGCAGTACCCAAAGAAAAGGCACTAGGAGTGAGGTGGTTTTCCAGTGGGATGTTTATAGGCATGGGCAAAGCTACTAGCCCCACAGGGGCCAGGACTAAGGAATGGCAGGTGGAGGAGAAGCCCAGAGATCTGTCAGTCTAAACACCATTTCTAGCAAAAGCACTGCCCCCATTTCTACGATGTGCTGAGAAAAAGGGATCATAATAAAGTGACTTTGACTTTGAGTGTCTGTGGCTATATATGTCCTGTGTGGGCTTTCTCTGGCCTGTCTATTGCCTCCTGGGCATGGGGCAAGAGTATTTAACTCAGGCAAGAAAGCAGCATGAATTGACGTCTGGATAAACTAGAGTACATCTGTCTCTCACTCTCTCTCTGTCTCTCTCTCTCTCTCTCTGACACACACACACACACAGTGCCTTGTTTTGTCTTCTCTGTGTAATTGTGCAAAATTAAATCCTTTAACTGTCATGAACATTCCCCAAAACAAAGGCTCTGCTCCAGAATCGGAATGATAATAGACCATGCCATGGCTTTCAGCAATACCAGTTTCTTTATCCGGCAGCAGGACTCATTAACAGGATGCCTGAACTGGACTTCCCTGCAACTTATTAAAGAGCAGCCAGCTCCAGTAATTATGGGCATGCAGAGAGCCTCGAGCCAGAGGTGGCCTTGACCAAAGTCCCAGTCTCCAAAGCCTGCTAGTTATTGAAGCTTCATCTAAGCATAAGGAACCTTTTTGTCTCTTTGTGTTTTCTCACTGCCACCCAGGACCTGTGAGAAGGGCATGAGGATTTCAGGGGCTGGTGTGAGCCTTCCAATGACATCTCTAGGGCAGCCCCCATCTGGCATTGAGAGCGAGATGGTAGTCATTAGGACCTAGATGGGGCCAACATGGGCATGTCAAAAGAGCCCCAGAGATGCCTCATCCACCTTGGCCAACTGTGGCTCAAGAGTGAGTCCCATAGCAATATTTACAGGGGCCCTGGACCCACAAGCCCATCACTGCTTTCTGGCTCTGCACCTCCTGCTAGGGCCACGGTCTCCACTTCCTCCTCTGTAGGAGGAGTTGGTCACCACCCATCTGCCTTTGTGCCAGGTGTAGTTTGTCTCCAACCTCCAAACCCCTTTCTGCACCTTCCCCCTCTCTTGGTGACCCCTTTTCTTCTTTGGCATCCTTCCACTTTCCCTCCCTCTTCCTCCACCAATGCCTCCTTCAGAAAAGCATGGGTCAGATTCCTTCACACAAATGCTGCACAGGCTACTTCCTCCAAGAATTGCAATTTTACAGGGAACCACACCTGAAGCCAGAGGAATTAGTCTCTTAGTCATTACAGTCCTTGGCCACCAGCAAGCCATTGGGAAAAATCATCTCTTGAGTGGGCAGAGAGAGGTACCTTTTTGGTACCTGTAAAATGATGTCACAGAGTCATTCATTCTCATTCATTCTTGTGTTCAGAAGAGCCCAGCTTTTAGTGTAGTGAATTCTTTTAGGGACATACAGGTGTACAGTTTTTTTTCAAGGACCTACAAAATAAGAGTGGCTATCTTTAAGAAGACATTATTCCTCACATGGGAAGTGGATGCAGTTTTGATTCTTCAACTCCATTTTCTCACTTGTCCAAGGTTGTACCAAACCACTCCATCTGAGTGACATAGTGATGTTTGTAACATGCACACCTCAAATACTGGAACTAGAGGAGAGGAAAAATTTCAAAGCCCACTGGAAAAACTCCCTGAAATATGAAGATATGTGACTTTTCCCCCTAGCATCTCAGGAAATAATAAGACTACAGAAGAAGGGAGAAAACAACAGGCTTTCCCTGAAATGTTTTTCCCGGAAGGTAGCCAACAAAAGAAGTGAAAAGAGGCAATTTCTTGTTCACATCGCTACTTACAACAATGGAGAATAGCTGATTTTTCAAGACTTGGGGTGAAAAAGAGGTTCTAGTATTTCCCTTCATCAGCTTTGCTGTGTTTTTCCAGTTCACACAATTGTGAAGCCTGTCTTTATAGCTAAACATGTCTCTAGCTAGATTTTTCTTCTTTTCATGCCATTGTTGGGGCTCAGAGGAGACATTCTGGCCTCAGCTGCTCATCCGCCTCCACACTTGAAAGTATTACTAGGTCATTTCATAGTCTTCTTGTTTGCAGTCAGTCTTTCCAATTCTTTTTAGTGTTTCCTTCTAGTTATTCAACTAAAAATAGTAGAAACGAATGGCTATATTCAAGATCAAACTCTTCTGGTAATCTCATACCAAGCCCCCTCCCATTTTTTTTCCTACTTGAAACCATTCAAAAAATTCCAAAAAATATTTTTCCATGACCTTGCCTAGATTTGGCTGTAGCCCAAGAGATAAAAACCCATGATAAAGGCTCTTCTGATGGTGCTTCTAAACTCAAGCCAAACCCAGCAAGGAATGAATGACTCTCAAGTAGCCTGACTTTTTAACGGAGGAGATTTGGCAAAGTTTAGATCAACATCTGAACGTTTGGCTCCTTATTGTAACTTGGATGAACAAACTGAATTGGGAAATTAAGTGTGGTGGGGAAGGGGGACCTTCAGCCAATACTAAATATTAAACTGAATTAAATTGAATTTTGAAGTGCCAAGAGGAATCTCCTTAGCCCTTTGTTATTTATCTTTTACTGAGGTGTCAGTGTTGTACTTCCTGCTGAGATTAAAAGAGAATGGCTGAGAGAAGTTTCTGAAGGCTACTCCCATCTGAAAAATCCAGTGATTTAACTGGCCCATGGGGTTTAGAAACTTGGAATGAAATTCAACAAAGGCACTAAGTGGCCAAGAGCTTATCCCAGATAAATCACAGCCCCCAAACAAGGTGTTGAAAATCTGTGGCTTAGTTCTCAGTTCTACTGCTGATTTATTCAATGACTTACTGCTCTTCTCTACCCTCCCTCCTCAATTTCATCTCTAAAGTCAAAGTGATGACACCTAGTACCTGTGAAAATGAATGATTTCAGTGGTTTCCTGTGTAAGAGGCTCTTCGATCTTTGCCTTCAAGGCTGGTTGAAGTGTGGTGGGTTAAGTGGATGTGCTAAGACTGGCTTTCCAAGGGGTTTTATCAGCCCAGCCTCAGTTAACTTATTGCCCTTAAATGGAGGCTTAAACCTATGGGCACAATTTGCCCACTCTGTCAGTTCCTCAGTCACCCATTAGCAGGACTGAGTCCTGAGCCAAACGGGCAAGTATTGAACACATGGAACCTCATGGGTTCCCTTGGCCTGTCCTTTCCATGGTCTTCTCTTTCCATACACACCTTAAAACAGATGGCTTCAGGGAGTGACCACTCCCAGGAGAGGACAGAGCTAGAGTGAAGAATGGGGCAGTGAGCATCGTGGGGCGTTGGAGCCCTTTTGTTCAGAAGTTGCCTTGTCTCCCTCAACCATCACCCTCTTCAGAAAGCCTGCATCAGAAAGGCCCTCATACCTTTCTTAGTTCCTTCCTGTAGAGATAAGGGAATGCTAGAGCAGGGGAGAACATCCGTGTTTAGTTTACAGAGAAGCAAACGGAGACCCAGGGAGGTCAATGACTGGTCAAGGCTCTGACACCTGAGGCAGAACCAGACGGGAGGCGGGCACCCCACCTGCAGCCTAGGGCCTCCACATCCCACACCACTCCCTTCAGTGCAGGGTGATGCTGCTGCTGGCCGGGGTTCCGGGTATCTCAAGAGCAGTGGCTTCTTAATCCACTGCTCAGGGTTGGCATGGAAGGGACTCTTCAAAGAAACGAGCATATCAGTGACCTGAAATGATCTGTGTACGAGTGTCCCAAGGGCTGTCTTAAATTATTTATCCAAAAGTAACCAGTGGTTTGGGGCAGAATTCTCGCTCTCCTGGCCATAATGTGACAGTGTCAAGTCCAATACACTCACAGTAAACAGAGTGAAGGCTACGAATTTTCTGTAAGAAACTGCAGAAAAGCAAACTAATGAAGGAATGCTAATCCCAAATAATCTTAATTTAGAAGAAGGACAAAAATGAGGGAGAGAGGAAAGATAAAAAATTGTGTGTGTGTGTCAAAGGCGGGGGGGAGAGAGAGAGAACGAAAATGGGAGGGGCCATAAGAGAGGGCTTTCTTATCTGAGGACTAAATCATTCTCAGTAGGAATTTCCAGGCAGCTGGTTGGAGTGTCTTGGGGGTGTTTCCCTTGAGTAGCATGTGTGGTCTTACACTGTCAGGCAGTGTTCCAGGGAGAAGCTTACTTCATTAGAAGAGGTCGGGTTTGTGACTAGGTATGGCTGTTCACCTTTTGTGCCATAGTGTTGCAATTTACTAACAAGCACACCAGAGAATAATTGACTCTTCTAGGGTGTGGGATGTTTCTGGAACAGTCCTGTGGGTGTTTTCATAACTAGCCACTCTGGTATCTCACTCCAAAAAAATCAGGACACAATAGGAGAGGAGTGAGACCTTGAATCATGCTTCACCTTGTACCTACTCTGTCTCTCAATGATGCAGAGAGAAGGGACACCGACCAAAACAAGGTGACTTTTTGGCCTGAGACTGATCTCCATATGAAAATGACCAGGGTTTTGTGAAGTTGGGTTGTACTTGTTTTTAAGCAGTAACTACTGTGCCCACTTGATTACTCAAGCTCTGTAAAGCCCCTTCCCGTCATTCATTCGGAGTTGACCTCTCCCTCTCACTGTGCTGGTCTGCCACAGCTGGGGAAGGGGACAGGTGTGGGGGAGTATGAGGGCAGAGGTCCGACTCTCACACAGATATGCACAAGGTGGAAGACTTGTGGCAAGGCAAGGCGACCTCTTTGAATTCTTTGACGAGTCTGATACGAATGAATGCAAACCAAAAACCAAGAGATCGGGTGCCATGTTTGAAAGTTTTTTTTAATCAATCACACAGACAAAGGAGATAGAAATCCTCCACTGCCCACCTTGCAGCAGCCTCAATGCCAAAGTATCTTCCTCCCCACTCCCACATTTTCCTTCCTGGTTGTGGCTCAGGCTCATTTGCCCAATCCCTGCCCTGGACCCTAGCAGCGCTTGGGAGTCCTCTCTGCAATGCCTCGCTTTCTTTCATGCTAATTTGGTATGGGTGAGTCTTCACTTTCCAGCCACACTGAAGGGCCTTGATGGTAGACACCTGGTCCCTTACATCTGTATTTTTCCAAGTCCTCAGTATGTTTCCCGGACATGCAGTAAGCCCTCTTACTAAGTGGTGTTGTGTTGGTTTATTGGCTAATGAAGACTGCCCTTGAAGAACAGTGTAATTTAGTTTCCTCCTCTAAGTGATGCCTATCGTGGATAGCATGAAACCCCAAATTTCAGACCCCCACATCTTCGTGTTCATAAGAAGCCCCTCAAACCCCTACCACATCAAAGTAGTGAGCCAGTGAAACAGACAAGCAAAGTGTGTATCCAGCCAACCCAGTTCTGAGATAAGGCAGACTCTTTTTTTCTATCAGAAGGGGGCAGTAAGGATATGGTGGTAGTTACAGTACCCCAGACACACCCAGAGAACTTGAATGCAAACTGGGGATCCCTCCTGGCCCTAATACAGCATCAGAGAGTCAGTATTTGTAGTCAGACTGACCTGAGACTGAATCCACACAGGGGCGTAGAAGGAAACAGGGAGTACAAAGGTTGAAAGTGGAAGTCGTATGGGTGGTAAGATCCCTTCCTGACCTGCGTTCTTCTAGAGGTGTGGCCCATTCCACTCTCCCTAACCCGTCTCACACTCACAAACACACCCACCCACTAAAACAGAGTCCCAGAAGTTCCTCTCCAAGTTTTTCCCCATTAAAAACAAAATTCTGAGTCAGTCCCTGGTTCCTTTCTCCCACTCTCTCCTGATGTCTGCCCTGACTTCCGCAGCTAGGTCTGCCATCCTGTGGTGCCATTTCCCCTTTCCAGGGAGCTCTTGCCTCTACCGTCTGCCTTGGGCTCCTGACTCATCATTCTGCCTCCTGCCTCCCAGAGGCCAGTAGCTTTACCCCTCAGTTTTCCTGGTAGCAACTCACCCGACCCACCTTGCCTTTTTTTTGCTAGAACTACAGGGACCTGGGGGGAGAACCACATTCCTTCCTGCTGGCCTCCTAAGGAAACAGGCTGCAGTTTACCTACCGGGTTCAACAGAAAAGGAAAGTGGCCGACAAAGGGCAAAGACACTTTTGAGAGAGAGAAAAGCCTTAATCAAACACAGATATCAAGAATATTAGCAAGGGGACTAGAGAAAATTGCTATCAAAGTAAATGGCTTTTTGTACAAACGTTCCCTCTATTTGTGTTTTCCCCAGTGTGCCATTCTTTCTTTAAGGCTTGGTGAACAGATGCGCTTTTGAAAATGTTGATTAACTTATCCTTTTTTCGACCCCTTCCCACTCACTCAAACTCAGAGGAACAGTGATTATACAAAAAGCCAAGTCAAGCCACTGAAGTGTTCTTCTTCACCTTAAGTAGCCTTTGATTCTCCAGGTGCAGAAATCTCAGCTGCATCTGGGAAATTGATTTCATTGAACCTTAGAAATGGGCCAGTTCTTAGGAAATCATCTCATCCAGTCCTCTGCCTCCAGAGACAAGAGGCTGTGATCTCCTGGGATAAAATGTTCTCAAAATCATTAGCATCCTTTTACCCTTTTTCTTTCAAGATCAATGCCATCTTCACCCCTTTCCAGCCAGGGATCTATGGTATCCTAAGACTTCTTCCCTGAGGGTGTGAGATGGAGCAAGATGGCATTCTAGCCCCCAAGAATTCATCACATCCTTGGCAGAAGCCAGATCCCTAAAAGCAAGCATGGGATTTGGCCCAGAAGTCACTGGCAGGAGCCCCGTGGTTCTCATCCTAGGCCGATTCACATGTTCTTATCCAGTGCTCTGCATCTTTTACCCGTGAAGATGTTAAGACATATGAGCAGCCCATCAAACCAATTAATTGTTGGAAATGTGACGGTTTTCTTCCATGTTGAGTTTTTTTTAATACGGAAAAAAACCCTCTGGGTTGACTTTCACAAGCTCAATTTGATCCCTGTGACAAACACCACCTGCCTCTTGTTGATTCATGTTCACATTTCCCTTCCAAGGAAACAACCTGCTCTGTCGGGGCCTGGAGAAGAATGCGGGGAATGGGCATTGAGGTGGGGAGGCTGGCATGGCCTGCAGGTGCCAGTTGCTGTGCTACAGACCTGCCAGGAAGGGGCTGGAGTTGTGGAGGATTGGGGCCACATGGCGTCAGTCTTTTCAAGTGGGGCTTGACAAGTTGTTTTGTGCACCCCTTACTAGTGACCGAGGGGGATGAGAATGTGCTTTAGCACTTTGGCCAGAAAGAATTCTAACATGATTAAAACCATGGCCTCCAGGAAAAGACTGAATTTCAAGTGTGACAGTGATGGATCAATGCTCAGTTCAGATCATGGTCAAGTAGATCTTCCCTGAGCTGTAGTGCTGATGAGGGAAGCTTTCGGGATGGTCTAAAGTTCTTTTTCTCCCTCTTGCCTGATACTTCAGCTGTTTGGGATTTTGATTTTCTCTTAAGCCTTGATTTTTGGATTTCAACTTGTAGCAGTGACTTCAAGATTGTTTACCTGACTTGGAGGAACAAAACTCTGAGAGGGCCACACACATTCACTGGGGCCATCTTGAGCTGTCAGCTTGGAAAGGGATAATTAGCTTATGAGATAGGAAGAAATGACAGGAAGCTGCTGTTTGCCATGTATTTGATGTTCTCTATTGATGTTTTGCCATTTTAGACAGAATAATTTTCATTGGTTCTGATTTCTATAAGTTGGACAGCACAGTGAATAGAGAGACCTGTATCACCACCCTCCCGAATTATCATGAAAAAGACAGAGATAGATAGTGATAATACAGGAGAAAATTCAGAGTAAATTAACTTAGCCTGGCTAGTCAGATTGGTTGCCCATCTTTGATCTATTCTACACCATGGAGAAAGCCAATAGGAAAAACAGACTTGGGAAGAATATAAGAGATATTAGCACAGATATGTGAAGGTCACTAGGCATTATGACATGCCTTCCAGTTCTGCTCTTAAATTAAAACATATAATGATGAAACAAGACTTCCTTAAACTACCATATGTTTACGTGAAATCCAAAGGAGAAAGACTGATGCTTTTGTGCTCACTGAGATGCGTTCCCGTAAAGAGGTGCAGCGAGCTGTACTAAATGAACATCCCAGTAATGGCAGCTGCTGGTGGGCATAAGATACCATTGAAGGTGCCTTAAATAAAACCTGTGTTCATAATGAATGCCAGTCATTAAAATAGCATAGTGGCAGGGGTTGCTTGGCACTGAAGACCCAGACTTTTTTCTTATTTCTGTGTTACTGGTTGTGGTTGGAAGAAGACGCAGGTCATCTGAAGGAGAACAATCCAGTAACGTACATACTGAATGAGCTAGAAGTGGTAGTGACTCTCTAGCTGCCTGCCAGAATGGAGGGAAATTCTCAGAAAGATTGTCTCTCTGCCTGTTAGCATGGTGCTAGAGCTTGTTATTAATTTGTTTTTATTTCCTTTATATTATAGTGGACATCCCAGAAATACATGAAAGAGAAGGATATGAAGACGAAATTGATGGTGAGTATGGTTATGATTTAGCAGGTAATCAAGAAATTCAAGTTTGGTTATAAAGCCATCAACAAAAATAATGCCCAGGGTATCGGAGGGCCAAAATTTAGAACTATCAGTCAGAAATATATAAAAGAATCTGGAGAAAAATGAGCGAACCATCAATGGATCTGTCAGGGTCAACTTTAGAGGTTTAGAAAGTTTATTGAGTTCCCTCTGCCTAATCTGAAACAGATCCCCTCTTTCCAGCAACTTTTTACCTGGATGGACTTCAAATCTGAATAAATCCTTTCAAAGTGAAAGATCAGCTCCTCTATATGTGTCATTGCTTGAACGTTTTGACCTCCTCCCAAAAATGGCCTAGTGAGTGAGCATAAATGTGAATATTCTCCCAGATCTGCTATGGTTTCTGGTTCCCTGGCTTGAGGGAAACTTCTTCAACTATTCAAGACTCCAATTTGGAGCTTGTTGCAAGAATTAGGTTTCTTTTTCACACTGACCATCTCGTATCTTTATATTTATTCCAAGCTCTATTTTTCCACTGCAAATACACATACTTCAAGAGGCTAGAGGGCTGCTGAGCAAATATGTAGATGTAATTTCTTTTCTCAACTCAGAATAGCACAGGTCTCTTTCTGGGCTTCTCTGAATGCCAGAGTTGATCTCCAAGAGGCTCAACAGCAAGATTCCACTTAAATAGTAACTGTAGAGCAAGATTAATGTATTTAAGAAGAGCAGTTTATAGAGCAGCTGCTTTTAACCTGCCCTTAATCAGAAACTTTATACGTAGTTATAGAAACTGGAGTGACTAACCCAAACAGCACCTTGTTAACTGACTGCAGATTCTCCCTGCAAAACACAGTCCAACACTCCTTTTATGGGCAAAAGTGCACGACTGACCTACATGGAGAGGCTGCAGTAGATCAGGCAGAAAAGCATTGGGATGGAAGAGAAAGGGCAATGGGTAAGGAGACAGAAAGCCTAATTTCCATTCCTATTTTAACTGCTTGCTAAGTCTGTGACCTGGAGTGAGTTACCTAGTCGCCTAATTTCTTTAAACCTCAGTTTCCTCACCTATTAAAAATATATATAATATCCTGCCTTCTTCATGGGATTATTAGATTTCAAAAAATGATGCCCAAATGTGGGCATGCCTTGGCCACACTGTAGAAACGTAATTAGATTCATCTGCTAGAGCTTCCAGAACAGAGTACCACCAACTGGGTGGCTTACAACAGAGATGGATTTTCTCACAGTTCTGGAGGCTAGAAATTTAAGATCAAGGTGTGGACAGAGTTGGTTCCTTCTGAGGGCTGTGAGAAAGGATGTCTTCTAGCTCTCTCTCCTTGGCTTGGAGATGGCCATTTTTGCGTTTGCATGATGTTCTCTCGTGTGTGTGTGTGTGTGTGTGTGTGTGTGTGTGTGTCCCCTTTTTCTAAGGATATTGCTCTTACCAGATAAAGGCCCACCCTCATGGCCTTATTTTAACTTGATGACCTCTGTAAAGGCCCTATCTCCAAACAAGGTTGTGGGGGTTAGGACTTCGACATGAATTTAAGTGGCTGGGAGGGGGATACAGTGCAACCCATAACAGTAAGGCATGATGCCTTACTATTAGCGGAGGTCTGGTGGCTGGGAAAAATCTGCTGCTTATATAGCCAGCAATGCCAAATAAGGAAACTCATCATGTGCAAATAGCCCCAGACTGTCCTTTCATTAACTTGAGGAGATTGGAAAGGAGGAGTGCAGCATCACCTTGAACCTGAGGCCATCCCAAGTGCTGCAGAGGCACCCCCAAAGGTGCTGTTCAAATCCAAGCTTACCTAATATAAGTCAAATTATTTAAATATTGGATACTTAGTACTTACTATGCGCCAGACACCAAGCACTTTACAAATATGAGTTTATTAATCCTCCTAACAACCCAGTTGAGGTAGATTTGACTATTATCCTCATTTGAATGAGGTGAAAACTGAAGCAAAGAGAGGTTCAATAGCTTGCCCAAAGTTACACAACTAAGATGTGGCAAGGCTGGGCTTTGAACCCAGAGAGTCTAATTCCAGAGTTGCTGCTGCTAACTACTGTGCTCTGAAGAGCCTCTGGGCTGGGGAAGCTGAGTCACTTCACCATGACATAAGTAGTGCCTGCAATCTCTCATATATTTTATGTCTCATAGATGAATACGAGGTGGACTGGAGCAATTCTTCTGCAACCTCAGGGTCTGGCGCCCCCTCGACCGACAAAGAAAAGAGCTGGCTGTACACGCTGGATCCCATCCTCATCACCATCATCGCCATGAGCTCGCTGGGTGTCCTCCTGGGGGCCACCTGTGCAGGGCTCCTGCTCTACTGCACCTGTTCCTACTCAGGCCTGAGCTCCCAAAGCTGCACCACGCTGGAGAACTACAACTTCGAGCTCTACGATGGCCTTAAGCACAAGGTCAAGATGAACCACCAGAAGTGCTGCTCCGAGGCATGACGGATTGCACCTGAATCCTATCTGACATTTCATTCCAGCGAGATGGGCTGGGGAAAATTACATTTTTTTTTCCTTTGGAAACTGAATGCCATAATCTCGATCAAACCGATCCAGAATACCGAAGGTATGGACGGGACAGAAAAGCAAGTCGCAGGAGGGAGGGAGACGCAGCGCACAGGGGATTATCACCCCACTAGGACCGTGGCTAAGTCATTGCAGGAACGGGCCGTGTTCTCTGCTGGGACAAAACAGGAGCTCATCTCTTTGGGGTCACAGTTCTATTTTGTGAGTTTGTATTATTATTATTATATTTTATTTCTTTGGTCTGTGAGCAACTCAAAGAGGCAGAAGAGAATGACTTTTCCAGTGTAGAAGCGGAGCAATGATCACTATTCTCCGCTTTCTCTTTCTAATCAACACTTGAAAAGCAAAGTGTCTTTTCAGCCTTTCCATCTTTAGAAATAAAACTCAAAGCAAGCCGTCCAGCTTATCCCATCCTCTGATTGTCTTCTGACTTAAGGGATTTACTGTGGTGTAGGTTCTGCCAGCCGACCCTACAAGCTGCCGCTTCCAGTCCTAGCATTTAAGTAGGATGTTGTTGCCTTTAACTTTTTTTATCCAGGGGAAAATTGCCATTTTAGGGTCAGCATGAACAGCTTTTTCTTGGATGCGATTTAAAACAAACCAGAAAGGAAATTTCACACGTCAAAATCCACAGAAGCATCCGGACGAGCCTTAAAGTGCTTTGTGAGCAAATAGGAGCCATTTGTTACTCTAGACCCACAGTGTCTGGCGGTGTGGGGCGTCCCTTGTGGGGCTTCTGGTGGTGGTTTTGCCTTTTCTTTTCCCTCCTCCATGTTCTTCTAAAACACACACACACACACACGCATTTTTCAGGCCTATAAGCCCCTGGAAAGAGCATTATGTGATATTCTTAGAGGCAGGGGAAAGTAGAGGGATAAATAGAGACTGTTGATATGCTTTCCCCATCAGTGAGACACTGTAACGTCACCACTGGACGGGAAGGAAAACAGCAGAGAAGGAAAGAGAAGCCACACCTCTGATCATATGAGGGCCAAGGCTGAGCAGTGTAGACAGAGACCCTTTGAAATGCATTTTTCTCTCAAATAGGCTAGCAAACACTGGCTTCTCTTTTGGGTTACAGCCACCATTTCAACCTTTCGAGAGAGTCAGAGCTAGGATGTACAAGAATTGATTCTAACCAGAAGTCTGCAAGTACTGTGCACAAGCATGCTAACCACACTGCTTCAACCTTGAGAGACTTAGGTTCTTACACACACACACACACATACACACACTCACATGCACGCACGCACACACACCAATTTATGTTTTTTATTAAGTGCCTTGAAAAAAATGAAGAAAAATGAATTTCCCTCTATGTAGAAATCAGCGAGTATCTTACAAATTAAGGCATTCCTCTTTCCCTTACCCCAGTGGCTCCATTGCAACTCCCCAACTCACTGCTGATCCTAATGAGCCCTGCTACCCCAGTGGCAGTCATAGCCCTTCATGACTCTCAGCTACTTTTCAAAGGGAGGCATGAAGAATAGAATGAAACTGTGTGAAGGATAAGATTGTTCGCATCAAGATCCAAATCTTGGTTTCATATTAACGCCTAAGGATTGCCTGTGTGCTGGATATATATTTGAAACTCAACCAGTATGCCCAGCCTATTGCATATCAATGTCAGACCATTTTTGCTGCTATGGTCACCCGTGATTTCATTTGTCTTATACCCAGGTGAAAGGGGAAGGGTGAGTGGGACTGGCTGGTTCCTTTAAATGTTAACTTATGGAAATGCTAGTTCAAATGGTAATGTCACAGTGTTTTGTATGCAGAGCTCAAGAGTTCAGTCAACAGCTATTTATTCATGTGTGTGTGTGTCTTTGCGCCTTTGAGTTCTCTGTATCTACTGTGTATGTGAATGGTCATGTGGGACTCAGTGGTGGTGTTGTGACTTTGACCTAGGGCCCGAGTGTCACAGCGGATCTTGGCACTCGGCACTCGTTGGCACAGTGGTAGTTAGAGGTGAAAAGTGAAGCTGTCAAGCCCAAGGGCTTAGCTTTAGGGTTCCCCCTGAGTTGGGCCCTCTGGAGAAACAAGATTTCAACTAGCCCCTCTCCTCTTCACCCTCCCATGATGTGCAGTGTTCAGAAAGCTGGTAAGTCCTAGGGATTTCTAGAAGTAGCCTGCAGAAGAGGATAAGTTTGAAAGCCTACTCCAGGGCTCCTGGTGCTCTTATGCCCAGTGAGCCATTTTACAGTTCTCCAAAGTCTAGCCCTGTCTCAGGCCTGCACTTCACCTCTAAGTTATGTACAACTCAACCTGCATCCCTCTAAAAGTCCTATGTCCATATTCACCATTGGCTGATTTGGGGCCATGAGTGGGCCTTGAATGCTAAACAGAAGCAGGGTACGCAGGGCTACATGTAGATACCTCACCAAGGCTGGAGGCTGGTCTGTCGTAAGACAGAAAGAAAAAGAGCTGGGCCCAATTTTGACTTGGCTAGGGGACACCTTGGTGTGTTTGTTATCTTTATCTGTGGGTAGGCTAGCTGACCCGTCTCCTTGAGTCATTCTCTTCGGGAAACCCCAGTCCCAGTACTGATCTCCTTTTTGCCTTGTACTAAATGACACATTACCTCCACGCTCTCCCAGACTAGGCGGTCAACAGGGCCACAGGGTTGCTGTCTTTGGTGGGGCAGGCGAGTTGACAGGGATGAGGGTCCAAGGAATAAGCATGAATGACAAGAAAACAAGAGAAAGAGTTAACCTTTCACACAGCAGGTTAACTTTTCCAGGGTTTGCAGTTAAAGGTATTCGACCATTCGCTGGCTGAGCCAGATCACGGGAACTTGAGAGCTTTTACTGTGATTCTTCAATGTAAAAAGTAAACAACAATGTCAAACTGTGTTTATATGATTTGTATAAAGCCTTTTTAAGATTACTATTTAAATAAACATTATGCCAGAGATATTTCTCTGCATTGTCTTTTTTTTCCTGCATTGTCTTTATTGAAGACAAACAGATCTGGGATAAGAGTGACCAAATTGTTCCACTTTGCCTGAGACTTTTGCTGGTTTTTAGCACTGAATGTCCTGTTGAAACAGGATAGTTCCCTTGATCCCTTCACAGGACTTGTGACAAGGTGGCTCACTTAGCCCATAGCTCTCAACCCCTTGTGGGAGGGGGAAAACACAAGAGAACAGGTGCAGAGGCCAGGATGAGCACTTTTGGGCAACTGGCAAGGGCAGAACTCTGTGCAGGTCCGTGGGAATGCATAGAGGTTTCCCATGACACATGGAGTCCCAGAGGGCATATGTTATAGTGCACTCTTAGCTTTGCCATCTGTGGATGGCTTAAGTATTAAACAGCTCAGTGCAGGGTCCACAGTGACAGACCCTTGCACCCACACTTGGGTCCTTGTCTAGCATCCGGGAGGAATGAGATTTCACAAACAAATTTGAGGGTGGTGAATGTGGAGGATTTTATTGAGTGGTGGAAATGGCTCTTAGCTGGATGGGGAGCCGGAAAGGGGATGGAGTGGAAGGTGGTCTTCCCCTGGAGTTGGCCATCCCCAGCCTAACTCTTCTCCAAGGTTCCACCATCAAGCTGTCCCTCTGAAGTCAGGCTGCTTCTCTCCAACATCTGGATGCTGCTTCTCTCCTTCTCTGCCACTCTGCTACTCCACTGGTGGGCCCTGGGCTTTTTATGGGTACAAGATGGGGGACAGGATGGGGGACAGGGTGGGGCAGGGTGGTTTTGGAAAAGGCAATGTTCAGGCAGGAAAACAAGAATGCATCTTCTCACTTTGGGCCATGGGTCCAGGCTTGAGAGTGTGGCCCTCACCAGGTACCACCTTCTACCCAATATTTCCCTGCCTCCTATCCGTTTCACAGTGTCCTGGAAAACCCTTTGTCTGAGTCAGCTTGGTATAACAGGCTACCACAGACTCAGTGGCTTAAACAACAGATATACATTTCTTACAGTTCATGAGGCTGGTAAGTCCAAGATCAAGGCACCAAAAGATTCGGTATTTGATGAGGGCTCTTTTCCTAGCTTTTAGATGGCTGCCTTCTCTCTGCGTGCTCACCTGGCCTTTCCATGGAGAGAGCTCTGTCTGTCTTCTTCCAATGAAAGCACTAGTCCCATCACGAAGGTGGGACCTAATGACCCACCTCACGACCTGAACATAATTACCTCCCAAAGATTCCAGCTCCTAATACCATCAAAATGGTAGTTGAGGCTTTGACGTATGAATTTTAGAAGGACACAAACATTCAGTCCATCATACCCCTCAATCCTGGACAAACTAACATGGTAGGTCATACTCGGGATAATGTTTCTTCTTAACATTGGAAACAGTAGGCTGATGGGTCAGTTGGCTTCTTATAAAATAAAGACAGCGTGGGAATGGATGATGGGCCATCTAGCCAGATGGTCTACTTTAACTCAGAGTCCTACAAATTATTCCTCCCTGGACAGTACCAGGCCCTGCAACTCTAGATTCTCTGCTCCTTTCTTTCTGGTCAAATCCTTGATTGTCAACGTCTCTGGTGGTTTCAGTGTCTGTGACAGTGCTTCTCAAAGTGTGGTTCCTGGCCCGCAGTGTTAGCATCACTAGGGAACTTGTCAGAGTAGATGTATATGCTCAGGTGCCATCCCAGATCTACTGAATTAGAAACTGGGGGTGGGGTCTAGGAATTTGTGCTTCAACAAAGCCCACCAGGGGATTCTGATGCTCTTTCAAATTTAAGAACCATTGATCCAGTAGAAATGAAAAGGTTTGTATCCTTCTAAAATTCCTACATCAAAACCTCAACCCCCATTTTGATGGAATTAGAAGGTGGGGTCGTTCAGAGGTAATTATGTTTAGATTAGGTCATGAGGTGGGTCATTAGGTCCCACCCTCATGATGGGATTAGTGCCCTTAGTAGAAGAAATATCCTGGCCTCAGGTGATTGAGGTGATTAAGGACCTTTTCACCTCTTGGTTATTGGATTCAAAAAAACAAACCAGATTTGGGCCAGTGAATGCTACCGGAGGCCACATATGCTCCTAGATAGTACAATAAGTTTCCAGGCAAGGAGGAGGGAGAAGCTTCATTATGAATCTCTCTCCCCATGGAAGCTCTGAACTGAGCCAAATTTGCCCCCATCCTGAAGCTCTGTCCACCCTGAAAAGGAAATTTGCTTCAGTCCTTTATTTAAGAAATGTTTTTGAGCAGTTCCTGATTTTGCAAGCCCTTGGAGCTTCTCCTCAGGGAGGGGGATAGGAAGCAAACAGCCAAACTCAAGAGCATCATCAACAGGGTAAAAGGGCTGGAGATGGGGCTTCGAAGGTGAAGGGCCAGGGCACCCTGGGCCTTCCCAGTGAGGAAGTGCTCTCTCTTCTGTGTCGTTCTTCCGCTCTTTTTAATTTATAAAAAATGACAGCCCCAGTACCACCCATTCCTTACTGGCCGGTAAGGTCACCACAGTCAAATCTCCGCAATTTCCCTCTTTGCCCCTCCTGTGATCTTACGATATCTTGTTGTCTCTCGGGATGCCTGCTTCTATCTTATTACTGACCCTAGCCACAATAACAGAGGTTAAAACGAAAGAAAATTTCTTCTTTCCTTTAGTTGAGCTTTTGGGTATTTTTAAAGCCCTAATAAACTAATAATATCTCCTGGTCCCTAGCCAGCAAGTGTTTACATAAGACCTTTTTTTTTCTAATCTACATCCTTCTGGAAATGTTTACACGAAACTCAGGGGAAGCAGGCAGGCCAGTGAAATGAGGTTGGAACATGACCATGGTTGAGGAAAACAGGACCCATCTGGATGCAGAGGCCGCCTTTGCCCCTGCAACGTTGGTGGTGTTGATGGGGGTGTGGGCGGGAACCTGAAGAGGTTGAAAGATGACTCAGTTTCAGTTCTCACAGCCTTTAGGCTCTAATCCCAGGCTGAGATAAACAAAACTCTTGGGAAAATTATCTCCTCACTGGGAGATAAAGGGTGTGAGATGGGGAGTAGGGTGGTGGGAGGGGGTGATAGTCAGAACAGCAAATGCAGCCTGTGGTGGGGACTGAGAGCTGCTTTGCCCTCCACCCAAGGGCCTCACAGTAACTTAACAGTTATTCCCATCAATACAATGAGAAGAGTCCTAGAAGCCTACGGAGTGCCCCAGGCTGAGGCAAGGGCAGGGCTCGCCCCTGAATGCCTATCTCTCAGAACTCCTGAGCTGCCCTTGCCTGCTGCCCACCCCACCTTCTAAGGCTGGTCCTCCTCCTTCTTAGGTCTTCTCAGTGACCCTCAGAGGCAGTTCTTGGTGGAAGGACATGCCTTCCCTGTTCTCTCTGGAGACCCAAGCAAAAGATCTCCAAGGGAACTAAGAGCCAGATTATTTCTGCAGCTCATCCAAAGAATAACACCTGTTTCCTTTCCCTTCCCTACCAGAAAACCCTGTAAGCTATAAGACAAGTGTGCATGTGTGTGTCCGTGTGTGTGTGCATGCGTGTGTGTGTGTGTGTGTGTGTGTGTGTGTAGGAGTGCTGTTCCTATCACCACAGGTTTACAAGTGCTGCAAGAAAAGGAAGCCTTCTCACTAAGAAAACATATCCCACCTGGTCACAGTGCATCTGAGCCATCCCTCACCCCCTCTCCTACCCAGTGGCACCAGTGCCGGAGGGTGCCCTCTCTGCAGAGGACACAGCCCCCTGTCTGCAGAGGAGGGGGCCCACACAGGTGCAAACCCTGATCTGAAGCCCTGACAGGCCCATGTGCACACTGAGGTGTCCAGGCCTCTGCAGAACACCCTTCACCAGCAGAGAGGCAAAGCCCCGGGGACCACGCATTCAACATGTGAGGATTTGGGGTGCTTGGTTCTAGATCCCTCAGCAAACTCCTCACCAGACCAGCAGGCTCAAGCAGCTGGGCTCTACCCTTGAAACAGTGCTGTTCAGTCTGCAAGGTGCAGGCTGTAGCCTGCACAGCCCCCCAGGTTCTCAGAACCGTCTGCAGGGCCAGGCTGCCATGGTTTGGAGCATAGCCTCACTAATTAATCTCATCCCGAAGCCCTTGACTGCCTCCACTGGGAATTGAAGCACAGCCTTGCTGCACCTCCACGTTGCCAAGCCTCATACAGAACTGCCCAACAGGGCCTTGACTCCAGAGCGGGTGGCAGGCGGCCTTTCTCGATTTACCTTCTGTCTTCACCTTCTTTTCTCCTCTCACCCCTCATCTCATCTCGCCTTGAGTATTCGTGTTTCTATTCCAAGCTGACTATTTTTAATGCCTGTGGGAGTTCGAAGAAAGCTTTGTAGGGTTTTGAAACCCCCGGCACTCCTCTCCCCTTGAACGTGGTCATGCTGAGGAGACAGACAGCATTGTCTCAGAGCTTCGGACCAGGGTTCAAGATTGGGTTCTGCCTCTACCTGTGTGACCTTGGGAAGGCTACAACACATCTTGGCTTTCCTATCTGTAAAGCGGATGTTTGGGCTACATGAATTTTGAGCCCCCAGCCATGCTATGACATCTTAGTACACGGGTGGTTCTGGCTGGTTGTCTGTATGTGTGTTACACAGCCCAGCAAGGCAAAGTTCTCTTGGGCTCCCTTCTGCAGAGGGGCTGGGGATTTGGGCTTGATGTTACGTGAACTGCTCTTTCCCCCAGAGCCCTTCATTCCTATCTACTTAACATAGAAAATGACATACTGATTTATCCCCCATGACCTCTTGAGGGAAGAACTGATGTACGCATTCATTTATATAACCAACCTACTTTATATTAAATACCTAAAATGTGCCTCGCTAGGTGCTAGGAGACGTGATCAGCAAAACAACCTGGTTTCGTCTTCAGGGAGCTTACAGTCTGGAAACACACAGGTGAATCAGGAAACCACAAAAATATAACAATACAGCAAGAGCTGCACAGCAAAGCAAAGAGCTATGTGTGTGTCAGCCAGGACCTAAGCACTGTTTCTCACGGCAGCTGAAATCCTAGGATGCATCAGGTGAGCAGGGGGAGAGGGCAAAGATGCTGAGGCCAAAGAAAGCCTGGCTAGAGCAAAGTAGGGGGTGAGGAGGAAAGTCTCATTCACCTTTGCATCGGGACCCCCATCTCACACCTGGCACCTACTGTATGTGCATAATAAATGTTTATTGAAAGAATGGCTTGTATAAATTCCCCTCTGACAGGCATCAAGCTGCTCAGTTTGTACAACTAAAAGATAAGTGCTTTTGGTCTTGCTACCTGTTCTTCACTGTAGTAGAAAATGTGCAAGTAACCTTCCAAGAGTCTGTATGGAGAGATTATGCCGTAAGTTTCAGCATGGAAACGGGCACTATTAGTTTCTGTTTAAATATGATAATTTAGGCTAAATATAATATTCAGATTAAAATTCTGTTGAAACAGTTGGAGGGTTGCCAGATTTAGCAAATAAAAATGTCCCATGCAGCCATAGTACAGCAGTTCCTTAAAACGTTAAACACAGAATTACCATGTGATCCAACAATTCTACTTCTAGGTGTGTATACCCAAGGTAATTGAAGGCAGGGACTGAAGCAGATACCTGTGCACTGATATTCATTGAAGCATTATTCACAATAGCCAAAAGGTTGAAACAGCACAAATACCTACCAACAGATAAATGAACAAAATGTAGTATATACATACAATGAAATATTATTCATCCTGAAAATGAATGACATTCTGATACATGTTACCACAGAGATGGACTTTGAAAATATCATGCTAAGTGGAATAAGTCAGACACAAAAGGACAAATGTTATATGATTGCACTTATAGAAGCTACCTAGAACAGGTGAATTTCTAGAGACAAAGAGTAGATTAGAGGTTACCACGGGTGGGCAAAAAGAAAGAACTGGGAGTCATTTTTTAATGGGTATAGAGTTCAGGCAATGAAAAAGTTCTAGAAATGAACAGTGCCAATGGCTGCACAACTGTGAATGCAAATGATGCCCCTGAAATGTATACTTCTAAAGGGTTAAAATGGTAAATGTTATATAGATTTTACCACAGCTTTTTAAAAAGCATTTTTTAAGTCCCCTGTAATACTTGGGACATACCTAAACTAAAAAAATCCTCATTATCTGAAATGTAAATTAAAAAAATGCTCATTATCTGAAATGTAAATTTAACTAGGTGTCCTATATTTTATCTGATCATCCTAGGTGAGGGGCTTTCTCTTCACCATGAGATTCCTGGGACCTTACCAAAATTTCAGGGCCATATTTCCCAAACCAAAAATTTGTGCTTATGATTTGAAAATAAAGAGTGTACAAAACAGTTGCAGAAAATCTGGAGGAGTCATGCCTACCCTAATTATAGATTGAGCCATAGAGAGAGGCCACAAAATGTCTCCCTCAGCCCTCGCTCACTCCATCAATGAAGAGGTAGAGATTAGAAATCTTGGTTGGGTTTCCCATCTGTTGTTTAATTATCATGATCCACAAATGCTCTAAAAGCTGGTTATAAACCCCTTCTTACGATTGACCACGTGGCTAGAATTACAGTTGCAGATGGCGATGCTTGTGCGTGTGACTCAGACGATAGCCTTGTTCCCCGCCATCAATGGATCTTCACACCAGAGCTGGTAAGAACCCATGGGGTGCCCAGATGCCTAATTGTACTGCCATTTGCACCCGTGCCTTCTCAAAAAAAGAAGCTGCCTGAACAGTTCATTGTGCAGCACGAAACAACAGGTGCAAAAGGCAAAGGCCACTTTGGAGCAATTTGAACCAAAGAACATGACTCTGCGTAACAAGTGCCACAAACTTGGTGTGTCTGCATTAACCTGCCTGTGAGATGGGCTCAGCATGCTGCCACAGCCCCAGAGTCTACAGAGGTGTGCCAGGTGGTCCCATCTACTCCTTCTCTCAACCGAATGAAAGGCAGCTGGGAGGGCATAGCACAAAGTGATGGGTCGCATCCAATTCATTTTTACTAGGTGCTGACAAGTCACTGCAAAAGTCTGGAAATGTGTAGCAAAGCAAAAACACACGGGTCACAATGCACTGGTGAATGATTACCACAGGAGAAATTCATTACAGGCTGCTCTCAGCTCCCATCACATAAGGAAGTGTTACATTAACAAGATGGAAGGTCCCTGTGGTCCCCTCCTCAACACAGCCCCCCTGCCACCGCCTGCCACCCCACTATTTCAATTTGTGTTGCTTGGTGGGAACAGAGCCCATGGTGTGGGGAGGGGGAGTTAATTCAGCTGTACTAATCAAAAAGGGGTTTGCAGTGGCAGCCAAAGCTAAGTGGAGCACATTCGACCTGCACACTACATGAAATCCCTTCTGCCAGCCTGCACCGCTTACGACCACTGTCTTCGGGCACCTAGATGTGGCACGAATACAGGGTGAGTCTTCTGTTAGTTGTTCATGTAACTTGCTTCCTATGGAGAGGGTGTGTGGTTTCCCCATACCCTCCTTCCTGGCCGTCATCCCTGTCGGCACCCGAGTTCTATGGGTTTTTAACCTTTCCTTACACAGACACTGGCAGGGAACCTGCGCCAGTGGTTTGCGCCAGCATGGGAGCTGTGCTGGAGACCGTGGAGTAGCCAAGAAGAATAAGATACCCTGGGCTTGGAGCTGTTCTGGAACAAGTTCTGCGATGATGGGGGCGGAACACCTCCCATTGGTAGAGGCTGATAGATCAAGTGGCCTTTAAGTCCTTGCCCTCCAGGGTCACATGCCATCTATGTCTCCTTCCTCCCGATCTCCCTTCTCCAATTACCACTTCCCACATTAAGGATTCACGGGCCACAAATGGAGGGTCAGCAGAGAGGCAACAGCGTGAGCCAGAGGAGTCAACAGTTCTTCCTTAATGGGATTTCTGCTCCTTTAAGATGCCATTCACATGCAGAGGGGCCGGCCAAAGGGACCTGCTTTTAAAGTCAAATGCATGGCCAGGCCCAAGATGGAGGCTTTGCCGGGGAAGGGGGCTCTCGACAGGTGCCGTCCTAAGAAGCCCAAAAAGCTCAGTGTCTTGGCCTCGCTCCTGTGCCCCACCTCTCACCACCAAGAGACCCGCTGGAGGTCCTGTAGCAAATGTCATCCTGCAGTGCATGAGCCAACCCCAGCGCACTCAACAGCCAATGCGATGTTAAATATTAAACCTCCGCGTAGCCAGCCTGGGCTGAAAGCCGCCGTTTCATTATGCAGCTTTCTCTGGACTTAGGAGGAAGAGAGCTTGCCTCTCCCAAAAGGGCAGCGCAGAGACTCACCCTCAGCCTTCTGGGCACCAAGGAAACCAAAACGGTTCAATTTGTCTAAGCCCATCCATCTTTAATGTCACAGTCTACATTTTCTCCTCTCTTCCTTTTTCAAAGCAGCCAAAAAGGAAAATGTCACTGCATTTGGGGCCAATTCAAAAGCCAGGCTTGGACGAATGTTCGATTTCTTTCTCCCCAGCCCCCACCCCCCTCCGTTTTTATATCCCGTGGTGTTTTCAGGGACTGCACCTCACCCCCTACTCCATTCCTATGTTCATTTGGTATCTTTCTGCCCTCTTCTCTTCACTGCACAGAGTCCTTTTGGTGACTGAGCCTCTGCTAGAGAACATGACGTTGATTTTTTTTTTTTTTTTCCAGATGGAGTCTTGCTCTGTCACCCAGGCTGTCACCCAGGCTGGAGTGTAGTGACATGATCTCGGCTCACTGCAACCCCTGCCTCCCAGGTTCAAGCGATTCTACTGTCTCAGCTTCCAGAGTAGCTGTGATTACAGGCATGAGCCACTGTGGCCAGTAGATGATGTTGATTTTTATGGGGGTAGTGGGGTCTCCCTGGGGGGATTGCCAGGTGTGGCTGTTGCCATCTTCTTCCACTTCCCAACAAGGTTTGGAGTTTGAGCAGCTGATACACGTAAACGTCCCCAGTTCTGCCTTTTAGAAACTATATTCCCCAAATTTGTCCAAAACACATGGAATTGTCCCCAACTGTGGCAGAAGCGATTGGGAGCACCGTCAGCACCTCCCCTCCCTTGTGTGCCTTAAAAAGACCCTTAAAGCTGTGCGGGGCAGGTGGTAGCTCAGATGAAGATGACAATCAGAATGCGTCGCTGACAGTCTCCAGCTCACTCAGGAATAGAGAGCCAAAGCACTGATTGATACCTGAGAGGGCAGCTGTCATGGGGAGGACACAGGAGAGAGATAAGGGACTCAATCAGTGTCAAGGCTGGCCCGACACAACACAGCCATTAATCACTGTGGGTAAAGATTTTCAGCTGCTGAAGTCGAGAAGGGCGAGCAGGTAATAGAAAAACAGAGGGAGAAGCAGCTGTGTGGGCCGGCCCTCTCCGAGATGGACAAGGTGCTTAGCCTCACCTGGACGGATGGACACACACACACACACACACACACACACACACTCAATTTGGAGATCTCCATCTGTCCATTCTCAGCCCAAGGAAAATGCCCACAGGATTTTCCTGAGTTCATTGCACAGAATTAAACTGTAATCCAGGGTGAACTTTAAAGTATGTGAATTATGTCTCAATAAGGCAGTTGTAAATATATAGACTCCAATCAGCAGCCCAGGACAGCTGCAGTGGAAACCCTCCCTCCCCACCGCCCTCCCACCACATGGAGGCAGAGGAGATCATTGCTGATATTCTCTCCTTGTCTTTACCCACGGGTACTTGAATGAGACGCAGCACGTGGTGAACCATGAGGAAAACAGGGCTCAAAAACTCAGCATTTCAATGAGAAAAGATTCACCCCATTCCAGAAAGCCCCAAGACTGCACTTCAGTAATTCCAAACCATATCGTGTCTGATTAGTACTGGTGGAGCCCGTTTTAGAGACTGTCTTTCAATGTGTTTTAATTAGAGATTCAAAAACAATAACCCCATTTTTTTTGTCCAGGGAGCAGAGATTCCCAAGTTGGAAATAATGAATGGATTAGTGATTAATTCATTGTCAGCAGGTGTGGGGAGAAGCCATCTATAGCTTTCTTTTCCCCTTTCTCTCTTAAGATTGTTCTTTCTTATTTTAATTAACTTTTTTGCCACCCCCGCACTTCTCTTATCAAATATTCAAAAAAACTAAACAAATAGAGTGTACTGAGACCAAAGTACTCAATATGGTGTTTAATTGGAATTGTAGCCTGTTTTCTCCCTGAGGAGTATCAGATACCTGGAAGCTTTTCCTGGCAGTGGAACTGGACTCTGAAAGTGCATTTTTAGCATCTAGTTAATCTTCCTTTCAGGCACCAAGGGCATGACTTGATTGAAACAGGAAGCAGCCATTGGGTGTTTTGTGGTTTTCGCTTGCCTTGCCTGGTAAGGAACAGAAGTGAGAACATTGCGAGGCTGTGGATCTTCTCTCTATTGACTGTGGTCCACTGTTTGCATGCTTGTGTTTGTGCCACATGAATGCTCCACGCTGGGGCATGATCCAGCTGTTGGACACGCCAGGTCTGGTGGCAGCTGCCTGCCCTCGGCTGCCAGCATCTCACTCAGCTTAGCAGGAGGGCTGCCATCACTGCTGATGCTTACAACCAAGTTTGGCAGAAATATACTGTATCCCTGTCCTCAAACCCAAGCTACAATCAGCGGGGAGGGACAGGACATGCGCTCATGGGCAAGGGCCACAGCACTGGCCTCTCAGGTAATGTGGACTTTATGCTCTGTCCTTTTCAGAAGAAACTGCTCAGAACAGCTATGGTGCAATGCACTTCCTAAATTTGGGACTATCTTTTGAATGAGTGAGCAGTCCTATATGACACAAGGTCTGCAATGGAGCCAGAGCTGTTGGCTACTTTGAAATGAGTTACACATTTCAGAACACCACTTGGTGCCTTCTAACAGTTGGGAGATCCCTTAGCAGAGACAGCCTAGGCTACCTTCTCAAAAGCAGCCACGTGATTGAGCCATAACCATAGATTTATCCAATAAATGATGGTGAGTACTAGTGAAGAAGGAATAGAAGGGGAGTTTTTAAGGTAGGTCTCTGGTGGCCACGGTTTCATTCAGACTGAAGTATTTTTCTCCTGTTTGAAGCATAGACAGAAGTAGCCTGCTGTGACTGATGGAGCTCAGGTGATTCCTTGCTAAGCATTTTAATAATGGAGTGGCTGACAGGTGGAATAGGGTGAAGGTGGTGGAAAAGAGCAATGGGCAGTAGGGACATGGCCAGCAGTTAACTGGTAAAGAAATGACTGTTGCTTCCAAAGGCTTCCAAAACCATGCACAGGGGAATGAGGGATTCAGCCAGAGGAAAGATTTCCTGGTACTTCCCTCCATTTTTTAATCTCTCCCAAGTTTGGAAGTATCAGAGAGCTGGAAAATTGGGACACAGATTCCTAAAGGAGTTCCTATAGGGTAGCCATGTATATGGCTTGTAAATTCTCAAGGATAAACTACTGGACAGCTATAAAAAAAAAAGAGAGAGAGAAAGGTCTTTATGTATAAATATGAAAAGATCTTTAAGACATATAGTTAAACAAAAAATCAAGGTGAAGAACCGTGTCGAATATGCAGGATGTATAACTTGTAATTTTCCATGTAACTTGCAGAGTCCAGGGCAAAATGAAATTGCAGGGTTCAAAATTATTAAGAATTTCAAGCCAGTGACAGCAAAGCATGAAATCAACGGCACCGCCCTCCTGCACTCAGAGCCCTGTGTCCCTTCCACACTCCCAAAGAGTCAGTCCTGCCTGTATGTTTCCACTGCAGTAAACCTAAAATGTTAAATAAGAAATAAATCAGGTTTTCCTATGGGCAGGGTGGCTGAGAACTATGAGGAAGGAGGATCAAAGAGGGGGGAGAATCTCCACTGTATACTTATTTACATTTGTTAATATTTGAATCATGTAAATGAATTACCGATTCAAAATTTTAAATAATTAAGAAAATGTCCTCAGGGCTCCAGCAAACCGCATGCAGACCCCAGACAACACATGGAATCCCATTCACATTTGTCAGTGATTACATGCTACTACATGGAGGTCCTGCTGATGGGAAGAAGCTATGAGAACAGAGCATGTGATTACAATACTGAAGCAACAGCTATCCTCTTTCTCACTCCGTCACTTGCTTGCCACTGGACATAAATTTCTATGAAGTCAAATAAAACAGAAAATGTTTTCTCACTCTGTGATCTCTATCAGGTTCCCCTCACCCTTCCAAACTTTGCTAGGCCTCAGGCACATGGGCCAGTGCTTATTTTCACAGCTGCCCTATAGGTTAATAACTGCTACTCTTGTGAGCAGAGGGACTCTAAATCTCATTAAAGGAATGGGTTGGATGAATGCACTCACAGTAACAGTAATAATCAGAAATAACAAGATGCTTCCAGTTTAACAAGTCCCACTCCTATGTCGCCACAATGGTGCAACTCAGAGAAATGGGATGCACCTTGTATAGTGTGTTCTCACACTGCCCTAAAGAACTACCTGAGACTGGATAATTTATTTAAAAAAAAAAAAAAAAAGTTTAATTGACTCACAGTTGTGCAGGCTGTACAGGAGGCATGGATGGGGGGGGCCTTAGGAAACTTACAGTCATGGGGGAAGGTGAAGGGAAAATCAGCATATCTTACACGGTGGGAGCAGGAGGAAGAGAGAGTGAAGTGGGAGGTGTCACACACGTTAAAACAACCAGATCATGTGAGAACTCTATTACAAGACAGCATTTGGGGGATGCTGCTAAACCACTAAAAACCACCCCCATGATCCAATCACCTCCCACCGGGCCCCACCTCCAACACCTGGGATCACAATTCAATATGAGATTTGGGTGGGGACACAGAGCCAAACCATATCACTCATAAACCACAAATAATCCAATCAATAATAGTTTGCATGTATTGAGTACCTACAATGTGTTAAATGAATTATTCATTTATTCCTCATGATTCCTGCAAGGTGAACTCACTACTTTTTGCTTCTTTAGAAGAGGGAAAGTCCGAACAGGAAAGGTAACTTGCCAAACATTGCCCAGTAAGTAAAGGATGGAACCGGATTAGAACACAGACATTCTAGTGCCAAAGACCATACTCTCAACCATTAATCACAAAGAAGAGAAACGTTGATTTTAATGTAAATGTTCTATATAATAAAGATCATTAGCTAAAACGTAATACATCAGCTCAGCCATTCCACTCAACAAAATCTTCTACCCTCCAGAACACAATGGGGCTAATTTGGAAGTAAGGGCTGCCAATTTTTATTTGGGTAAATATGGCTACGAATTCTTTTGTGCCATCAGGTCAAATGAATGCTAGGCTCACCATTGTTTGAGGCCTGCATTCATGTTCAGTATGGCCCTGAATTCTCTATTCTTTGGAAACAACATTTCTAAGATGGTGACAACTTGACAGCTCTTGGGAATAATTCCCTAGGGACTTACCCACAAGATCTCCAAGTAATGCAAGAGGTTGAGGCAGTTAAGGAGAGTGAGGGAGGAATTACTTCCAAGAGTACAGATAAGTCAAGAAAATAATTGAGAGTCACAGAAGATCAGGATCAGAGGCAGATGCTCACATTCCTGGACTGAGGAAGACTCTGGGGCTTGGCTCAAATTGGCCATAGAAATTGTAAGAAGGTGGAATTAAACCCCAACATTCCCTGAGAACTTTTCCCCTTCTAAGTTGTCCAAAACACCAAGAATAAGTATCTATACACCAGAACTGTACACATATCTGTACTATCCATATTGTTTTGCATTTATCTTCTAATAAATTGTGGTGACCACTTTGTTAAGAAAGCTAATTTCAAATCGCTCTTTCTATCTCAGAACCTAAAACACTAGAAGGCACAAGATGGGTCCTTAATTTATGTTTGTTGAAATGGCAAATGAATGAATGACTCATCAGTCAAATGATAAACACCCTTAATTCTTAATAGCCGTGTTATGCAAGTAATATCTCATTACGACCATTCAACCCCTCCCGGCAGCCTACCAATGAAATATTCAAATGTTTTTTATTCTAATGACACTTTGTGATAATTGCTAGAAATCCTATTCCCAGTAGGCAGGAGCCGAAGATGAAACCAAACCAATATCAGATTTCCTCATGAAGACTTGGAAAGTGAAAACAAAATGACTTGAATGCAATAAAAGAGGAATATTTTGCAGATCAGCTTAATATATTGCCCTTGAAGTGCTTAAATGTGTTTGTATGATGTCGTCAAGTAACTACTCAATAAATACTTTAAAGCTTGTTTGGCTTGTTGAAATTTAAAATATTAAGAAAAAGAAAAGAAGTTTGGCTGATTTTTGCAAATTCAATACCCAAAGTAGTGTTGAAGAAAATGAAAGCAGCTGGGATTTGTGTAGTTGCTAATTTAGTTGAAGAATAATCATCCATCTAAGCAAAAATACTTCCTCTGCCACATCTGGAGGAACCAGTTGTAGAAGGGAAAGTGTGGCTTGGTTGCCAAGAGGACATTTTCCATATTGAAGAAAATCTTAATTTTATGCAAATTACCATTTGATCTTTTTTTTCTTTTTTTTCCCTCTTTCCTCTTTCAAAGCAATGAAACACAGGAAGCAAAAAGGTGGTTTGGAAACTTTTATAGAATTGATAAAGTCATACTTTCTTAGGAAAGAGATTAGCTGAAACTTGGCCAGGTGAGAAGACATTACAAGAAGGTCAAAGTATTAAAGATTTCCAATAAAAGCTGTAGGTTGAGAAAGTCTGCCAGTAGCTTATAAGAAGAGACCAAGGGATTGGGGATTTTCAACATTAACAGGAATTGAAAATCTGGACCTTTACTTAAAGGAAAAGTAGAGTTACCTTTAAACAATGATTGATAATAATCAAAGTATAGTGGGATAAAGAACTTAACCTGAAGACAGATTTTTTTGTAGAGTATTTCTTTGTATACTGTTCTAAGTTGAGTATCACTTTATATGCTGTTCTTACTATTTTACATTTAGATTTTTAGTTTCTCAAAATGAGTGATTCTCAAAACTTTATCTGCATCAGAATTACTAAGGAAGACTTTTAAAAATGGAGATTCCTAAACCTGGATAGTCAAATTCACTGGGTATAGGGTTGGGGTTCAGGAATCTGTGTTTTAACAAAGTAAAGGTAACAGAGCCTGGATAATTTAATGCAAGTGATTCACACCTCACTTTTGAGAAGCTACTTTTGTGGCTTATGTCCCAGGTACTGTTCTGGATCTATGCAGCTGGAGCAACGAAGCGCCACCTACGGGAAATTTACGAAATTACAGGCATAATGGAAAGGAGAGCAGAAATCAGTGCAGTGATTTTGTCATTTAACTCTGTTTCAAAGCTTACCTGGCTTATTCAAATTTAAAATAATAAGAAAATGAAACTAATAAAATAATAAGAAAATGAAACATTCACAAATTTATACTAAAAGTAATGTGGGAGAAAAATAAGCAGTAGATTTGTACGATGGCTAATTTATTCTAAAGTTTCAGAATCCAGGACACATGGAAACAGGACACAGGAGGAAGGTCGGAAAACCACAGAAACACATTTTACCTACTTTTCTATTCTTCCTGCATCTCTCTGGAAGTAACAGGCTGATAATAAACTTCAAGCCAATTTGTTAGGCTTGATTTAAGAAGTCACCATTTGGCTGCAAATCAGTTTTGCCCCATTTGCACATTCTCTCCAGGTAAGGCATGTCCAAACCTGCCTTACTGGTTCTAGGTATGTTCTTCTGATTCAATTGCAACCCCTCCCTCATTTGAGAGGACATGGGAAGAAAATGGAATTGAATGAAAAGGAATTCTGTACCAGACAGCATTTTGACCCCTCCCAAATATGTACCATGACAACCATCAAGGAATAGGAGCTCTGGGTGACACAACTTCCTCCAATGGAGAGGTGTCTGACTTGGGAAGTAAGAGACTGCCATACCAACCTCTCATTTCTCCATTAATCGGCAACAACAGATGGCACAAGGCATCCAACCCTTGCAGGAAGCAGCTGCCTTCCAGCATGGCATGAAAAAGCATGGTGCATTTGGCTTGAGACTGTAATCTACATGACCAAGGGCAAATTACTGAGCCTTTCTAAGCATTATTTTCCTCCTCTACTAAAAGGGTATTCTTACCTTCTGGGGTTGTAAGAATTTGAGATAATATATGCAAAATGGCCTGGGATGTAATAGGTGTTCAATAAATGGTAGTTATTACTTTATGCATGAGACTTGGGCTAATGTATGTGTGAACATTTCATTATTAATTAGAAGATAAATGAAATCTGGCTGGAGGGAATTGCATTTGACCTTTAGCAAATTATTTCATTTAGATGTGCTGATGCAAAACTATCACATCATATGAAGAAAGACAAAAATAAATCTGGCTGACAAAAGATATTTTAATAAACACTCCATCTCCCTTCAACATCCTCTCAGTCTATGGCCACCCCACTATAATTTATATGCCATCCGAGGAGATGTTTGTACCTTTCCCTCTCTTGTCATAATCAATCGCTGGCTGATCGGGGCCAGACTCAGCTCTGAAAAACCTTTTTGAGCATCTGCATCTAGTGACTTCTCCAAAAAACGAACTCCCAATGCTTTTCTTCCCTCCAAATAAGCTTGCCATCAAATAAGCTTAGGTGTATTGTCTAAATGATCCCTACGCTGAGTTCAGCACAACTGGTGCAACATGATGCAGGGGACTGATGCATTTGTTTCTCCATAGGCCCATTTTATTGAACGGCAAAGAGGACCCGCCACACTCCACGTAAAGCACCTTACGGGAGGCCATGTTATGGGAGTTCATTGGTTTGCAGAACGGTGGTCTATTACAGGAAGGGCAGAAGCATCTATGTTAGCCGATGAGAGGAAAGAAAAAAGAGAAAATGACGAAGGCTTGCTGCAGACCAGAAACAGAAGAGACACACAGATGCATCGTGACCTCATCTTGCAAATTCTTGGAAGTTCACTATGTGTGCAGGAGCTCTGAGACTTGACGAATCACTGGGAGACAAAAGAAGGAGGGTTAATGAGAGGATGAAGATCCATGAAGGCATTTCTGTGGTGGAGAGCAATACATGAAAGAAGAGTTAGTTTGCAAGAGACTAAGAGCAATTAAGAGGCTGGGGCTAGCCCTTCTTGGCAGGCAGAAGAGGCCGTGACAAAGAACTGACTGACAGCAGTAGGGAAGAGAGCTAAGTCTACTGCACTTAAGGGGAAAAAAAAACTAGAAAAGAAAGGAGAGGTGTAACAGAAAATCAGTTGTTGATACCACCCTGCTGGAAATACTGCAAATCCCAGGACTAAAAGGAAGGAGATTGGTGTTTTTCACATATCATTCTCTCACACTGAATAACACATGGCTAAATGGTGCTATCAGGGGGCTCATCTTCAGTTTCTCTGTCTCTCAACATAGCTGGGATGAGGACGTATTAGAAAGTCCAACCCAATGAACTTTGCAAAAGGTCTGTGATTAGCTTTGGAAGGCTCCGACTGTGCAAGCAGCCAATATAATAAGCTCACTTGTTGTGACTGATTATAGCTATTACCATGCCTGCATATTTCTGCCTTCTAATGCCCACAGAGGAGTGGGAAGGAAAGTCAGGAAAACATCTCTGGGACTGGTTTATTAAGCTAATATACCAGGCATTGCCCATTTTGCATCCTGAGAAGCCATCAAGCCCTTTGAACTTAGCATTTTCATTAGAAATCATCTATTTTAAATAATGATACAGTGAATCTTTAGACTGCTTTTTATCCAAGGACCTCAAAATACATTACTATTACTGCTGATCCTCAGCATTTGGAAGATGGTATTACATTAATTTTCTAGATGGTTAAACTAAAGCATCTAATGGTAAAATGCAAAATCAGCTGCAAAGGTAGGAAGAGTTCAGAGTACTCAGGGTCGAACTCTTACCATTTATCTCCATAACTCCACATACTGTCCACAAGCCAGTACCCAGAGGCATAATTATGAGCTAGGAGCACATGAAGACTTTAAGAATGTCCATTTGTATTGGACGTTGGTCATGTTGGTGCCTGCCCGACATCCTTCAGGTATGCGTCTTATGTTTGGGGAGGAGCTCACTTTCCTAGTCCCCTTTGCTGTTGCAAGGCACACATGTGACCTGGGATCTACCAATCAGATGCCCCGGTGGAAGCAGCAGGTCTGATTTCTGGTGCAAAAGTTGCACACAGCAAATTATAATGTCAAGGTCATGATGGTGGCAGCAGTGGCTTCTCCATCAAACCAGTTTGACAGCACAGTTGTAGGCATGCTTCTGGAAGTTTAACCTCTCACCTGGCTCTTCAGCTCTCACAATGATTTTACGAACTCCTCTATATCTTTTTAACAAACGTCTTCTCTGCGAAATTAGCCAGAGTCAGCTTCTGTCACTTGCATCTAAAAACCCTGACAAGTATTCCTTTATAGCCCGTAAAATATAGGGTTTACACATCTTTTTTTTAGTACTTTTAGATAGGTGGAAAACTGATTATCAGTCCGTTTTTGAAACTTTATTTCAATTTACTCAATTGATATTTAGTATTTACAAATATCTAGTGTTTATTAAGCACCTACTACTTGCAAAACACTGTGCTTAGTATTGTGGGAAATATTTGCTGAGTGCTTGCTATGTGCTGTATATCACATTAAAAGCTAGGGATATAAGAAAAATATTCATCATGCCTCCATTTGTAGAGGACATTGGTCATGTTTATTTTTCATAAGAAAAATCTCTTACTCTCAGTGTGATATACAGCACATAGCAGGCACTCAGCAAATATTTCCCCCAATACTTAGTACAGTGGCATACATGGCCACTACCCCCAAGATCTTACAGTCTATAGGGATCAAATAGGAGCAGACAGACCAGGTCAGAGGCGGTTTTAGTAATTCAAGAAAGAGTTGATGGTGGCTTAGACAAGGGAATTAGGGGTGAAGATATAGGAAAAAAAAACAGACAGACCCAGAAGATACCTAGGAGGTAAAAACAGAGGGAATTTGGCAACAGACTGGATATGGAAAAATGTGATGGGGTCATAGATGACTCCTGGGTTTGAAATTTGAGCCCCTGGATAGATAGTGGTGTCCATCCCTGGGAGAATGTTGGAAGTAAACCAGATTTTGCAGGGACATTGCAAGCTCAGTCTCAGATGTGTTTAATAAGTTGCCTTCGTGGCATCCAGGAGGCAGTTGCATATTAAGGGATCTGGAACTTAGAATCAAGGACTGGGCTGAAGGCATGAAGAGTCCTTGCATAATTGCCATCACTGTGTGAATGGGATTTCTTAGGGAAGAATATAGCCTGAGAACCAGGGAGGTCCTTGGATTTGTTCTTAAGGAGTATAAAGTATAGGTTTAAAAATTAAGGGAGCCACTCATCAACAGTTACCAAAAATCTAGTTCATCTATCAAAAAAACAAAAAGGTAAAACCCATTAATCCAAGAAACATGTCTTGATTCTCCATATACAAACTCCTCTGTAATAAAGATCCCGCACTCAGAGACTGGTCTGAATGCACATTTATCTGAATGCACCTTGACAAAACACCGTTAACCCAGATTTCTAGAGTCAGAGCCCAATTCTCTGCTTCTGACTTGGAAAAAATCTTCAGTTACCTTATATTATTTTCCTTTCTAAAGTCCCCTATTTTTCTATTTCCCACTGGCAATGATACCCACAAAAGACTCCTTTTCTACTGCCAGTGCTTTCTCTAGCTTCTAATACTTCCAAAATTATCTTTCAGTGTCTAAGACTCTAACCACAGCTCTCCCACCCTACAATCCCCTTTATTACTCAAATTCATCCTGAAAAAAAAGGGTAACTTGGTATTCTGGCCCCATGGTGTGGAATGTAAGGAAAAGTGATCAGCCCAACAAAGAGTAATCTTCTCCTGGCCCCATAAGGCAGGTTGGGATTAGGAAGCAACAGAGTAGGTTCCTATGCTCCCACCAATGCATCTGAATGGTAGAGCCCAGGTCACATATCTGCCTTGCAGCTGCAAAGGAGACTGGGAAGGTTAGCTCCTACCCTAAACATAAGGATGATCTTTAGAAGCCACAGTCAGAAGAGAAGGACAGTAGGTTCTGAAGCCACGTTGAAGATGACCCAGGGCACAGGAAAGAATGTGAGAAAAAACAGAAATTGTGGGAGGAACTGGCTCTCAAAGTTAATGAATTCTGGCCTCTGATACTTTTGCCATTCAACATCAGCATATTCTCCTGAAGATCTGGGAGCTATTTTTTATCATATGCATTGAGATTTTTTTTTGCCTTCTCAATATTCCTCTGCAGAAATACATTGCATGTCCTAATTGTAACTGCCAGCTACTGACTAAACCTGATATGGATATGTAGCTGAACTGGATTTCTTTCTTAGCTTAGTGTTAATGTGCACACACACACCACACACACACACACACACACACACACACACACACACACAGAGTCAAGTTCTCCCCCTGCTTCCCAACTTCTCCAATCCCAAACTATAATTATTAAACCAAGAAATGTGAAGCAAAGCACACCCTCCGCACACGTGTGTAGCAAAGCAGCCACTGCGACTTGCCCTGCTTCAGCATCGCCAGGTGAGACAACCACACACCTTGCCTTGTATTGCAGCTTCCAAGGCAAACATCCTTCAGGAAACATGATGCAGGACCAGAAACAAGAGTGCAATTAAAAATCTGTTGTTATTTTCTACAGAATCTTGGTTGGGGTAAGAGCTTGCCCCCTAAATTCCCTTTTTGTTGACATTTGGCAGGACTTCTATCAACAAAATTACATCAACCAACATCCAGCAGTGTCTGGCATGTGGTAAATACTCAATACCTGTTTTTAAGAATCAGAAGAAAATCAAATGAAAATGAGCCCTGTCTCATCTCATCAGTGAAAAAGTTAAAGCAGCTAGTACAGCAGTTAGTGCCAAGTATGTAGTAAGTGCTACGTCAGCGTGAGCTACCGGGGTTATCATCATTGTCTAGAGTCACTGTTGCTTCTTGTTCACATTCTGGTCATCCGGAAGACCCTCTAACACTTCCCTTTCTCCTGTCGTCCCTCTTATTCAAATACTATCAACTACAAATAAAAAATAATAAAATAAATACTATCACAACTTGCAAGGAAATTTAAACCACCCCCCTCCTCATTTGTGCACGCACACATGCCCCTCCCTCCCACACACACACACAGTAAGAGAGCATAGCCTCACTCTCATGCATTGCTAATGGGAGCGTAAGCAGCACAACTCCTACAGAAGGCAATTTGGAAACATCTATCAATATTACAAACACATTGCCAGGCATGGTGGCTCACACCTGTAATTTCAGCACTTTGGGAAGCCAAAGCGGGTAGATCACTTGAGCCCAGGAGTTCAAGACCAGCCTGGCCAACATGGCAAGATCCCTTCTCTACTAAGAATACAAAAAGTAGCCAGGCGTGGTGGTGCATGCCTATAATCCCAGCTACGCAGGAGGCTGAGGCAGGAGAATTGCATAAACCCAGGAGGCAGAGGTTGCAGTGAGTCTAGATCACACCCGTGCACTCCAGCCTGAGTGACAAAACAAGACTCCACCTTAAAAAAAAGTGGCTCACGCCTGTAATCCCAGCACTTTGGGAGGCCGAGGCGGGTGGATCACGAGGTCAAGAGATCGAGACCATCCTGGTCAACATAGTGAAACCCCGTCTCTACTAAAAATACAAAAAATCAGCTGGGCATGGTGGCGCATGCCTGTAATCCCAGCTACTCAGGAGGCTGAGGCAGGAGAATTGCCTGAACCCCCAGGAGGCAGAGGTTGCGGTGAGCCGAGATCGCGCCATTGCACTCCAGCCTGGGCAACAAGAGCGAAACTCCGTCTCAAAAAAAAAAAAAAAATTTTTTTTTTAAATTTACAAACACCTAGACTTTTCAACCTAGCAGATCGCATTGGAGAGTTTGTTTTACACATTAGCTCCACACCCATGTGGCATGTAATATGTATAAGATTGTTCATTGCAGTCTTGTTTAAAATGGCAAAATGGAAATAAGCCAAGTATTTATCATTAGGAACTCACTAAATAAACTGACTCAGCACTGCACCTCAAAACATAGTAAACATCAGCAGTGAGAGTGCCTCAGATGTGAAGTGGAAAAGGTAAGCTTTGCATCTGGAATAAGCACAAAATGGAATATTATACAGCGATGAACCAAATTTTCAATGAAGAAGACCTCTATGTACTTACATTAAAAAATCTCCAAAATATATTGCTAAGTTAAAAAAATAAGGCACATAGGCTCTGGAGCAGCTGCCACCAAGTCCGGATCCCAATGCTGTGCGCCCCCGACGCCTGCCCGACGTGCATTCCTGGTTCCTTTTGGTTCCAAGTCCAAAATGGCAACTCTCAAGGATCAGCTGATTCATAATCTTCTAAAGGAAGAACAGACCCCCCAGAATAAGATTACGGTTGTTGGGGTTGGTGCTGTTGGTATGGCCTGTGCCATCAGTATCTTAACGAAGGACTTGGCAGATGAACTTGCTCTTGTTGATGTCATTGAAGACAAAATTGAAGGGAGAGATGATGGATCTCTAGCATGGCAGCCTTTTCCTTAGAACACCAAAGCCTGTGTCTGGCAAAGACTATAATGTAACTGCAAACTCCAAGCTGGTCATTATTACGGCTGGGGCATGTCAGCAAGAGGGAGAAAGCTGTCTTAATTTGGTCCAGCGTAATGTGAACATCTTTAAATTCATCACTCCTAATGTTGTAAAATACAGCCCGAACTGCAAGTTGCTTATTGTTTCAAATCCAGTGGATATCTTGACCTATGTGGCTTGGAAGATAAGTGGCTTTCCCAAAAACCGTGTTATTGGAAGTGGTTGCAATCTGGATTCAGCCCGATTCTGTTACCTGATGGGGGACAGGCTGGGAGTTCACACATTAAGCTGTCACGGGTGGGTCCTTGGGGAACATGGAGATTCCAGTGTGCCTGTATGGAGTGGAGTGAATGTTGCTGGTGTGTCCCTGAAGACTCTGCACCCAGATTTAGGGACTGATACAGATAAGGAACAGTGGAAAGAGGTTCACAAGCAGGTGGTTGACAGTGCTTACGCGGTGATCAAACTCAAAGGCTACACATCCTGGGCCACTGGACTCTCTGTGGCAGATTTGGCAGAGACTATAATGAAGAATCTTAGGTGGGTGCCCTCAATTTCCACCATGATTAAGGGTCTCTATGGAATAAAGGATGATGTCTTCCTTAGTGTTCCTTGCATTTTGGGACAGAATGGAATCTCAGACGTTGTGAAGGTGACTCTGACTCCTGAGGAAGAGGCCCGTTTGAGGAAGAGTGCGGATACACTTTGGGGGATCCAAAAAGAGCTGCAATTTTAAAGTCTTCTGATGTCATACCATTTCACTGTCTAGGCTACAACAGGATTTTAGTTGGAGGTTGTGCATGTTGTCCTTTTTACCTGATCTGTGATTAAAGCAGTAATATTTTAATATGGACTGGGAAAAACATCAATTCCAGAAGTTAGAAATAGGAACGGTTTGTAAAGTCCTACAGCTATATTCTGATGCTGGATAGTGGCAATCTTGTGTAGTCCTAAACTGGTTAGTGTGCAATAGTTCTGCCACCTCTGAGGCACCACTGCCAATGCTGCACATGCTGCAGTTGCCCCTTGAGCCAGAGAGATGTTCCTTTGTTATATAACTTCCTGGCCCCTTCACTGAACATGCCTAGTCCAACATTTTTTCCCAGTCAGTCACATCCTGGCATTCGGTGTATAGATCCAATATCGCATGTCTTGTTCCAAAGGATCTAATTTTGTGAACTATATATATCAGTAGTGTACATTACCAGGCAACGTAAAAAGATCTACATATAAACAATGCAACCAACTATCCAAGTGTTACACCAACTAAAATTACCCCCAAAAAACCTTGAACAGTGAAAAAAAAAAATAAGGTACATAGGATAGTGTACAAAACATCTCAAATTTTGTATTAAGAAGCAGGAAATAAAAATGCGTACTTCCATTTGTTTTACATTAAGAAACTCTGGAAGGATATGGAGGAAACGGAGGAATGATGGTCACGGCAGGGAAAGGGGAATTAGGCAGATGAAGTGGGAGAGGGGGAGCAGGGTTAAAAGGAAAACTTTTTACCATAAAACTTTTTATTGTCTATTCAATACAGATGAAAATGTGAGAGAGGATGCACCATCTTTTTTTCAAGTAAAAGGAAAGAAAGGCTGGTCTTCTATCTGAGGCACTTATTCACCTGCCACGCGCTATGGTTGAAGTTGATGCTCTGCAAGTTCACCATCTTGAACAGTCTTGGTCCCCATTTTCCACACTTCCTCCCCTCCCCACCATGGGCTGGGCTGGGAAACTGTCCCTAGGGAGCTAGACCTCTGTGCTGACTAGTTTAATACAGTCTGTTGGGCTATGACCCTATGTGCACATGCACGTATTCCTTCTGGGACACAAGAGTATAAATTAAGAAAAATCTCTTGGATCCCAGACTCAATATTATAACTCTTCATTTCTCTGCTTTCATTGGTTTCAACTGAGACATTTAACATGATTTGCAAACAGCTTGTGTGATATGATTGAAACGTCAGAAGACTTCTCAATCCATCCAAAAATACATAAACACACTACAACAAAAATCTATTAAAAGTAGAAATAGCTAATCTTCTACAGAAGGAGAATAAATAATTCACCTCCAGGCTCTCCCACCATAAATCAGTTGTGCCGTTATCAGACGCCGGTGCTGGAGTAGGAAAGTAGAGCAGCTGTATTCAACTTCAACTATAAAAAGAGGGGGTGGCAAAGGTAGGGATGAAACGTGTTTTCCTTCCATGTAGTTCTCTAAACAGACTACATAATAAATGAGCTGGGAGAGACCCACCACTTAATTCCATTACTGATGAAAACCTTTTCTAACTTTTTACCCCACGTAAAGGGTCTCCAGGATCAATAGGACTCACACATTAAGGGGAACAGCAGTGCCATGTGCCAATCTGCGGATGTAATTCAGGCACCTGCTCGGCTCACCCCTACTGCAGTGAAAGGCAGATGGGGAAGAACCTGCCATCTTGGCCTTCTCAAGCTCCATTGGAGGGGAAAGGGAAGACGCAGGGACAAAACACCACAGGACTTGTCTAAATCACTGATCCCCACCTTTATGGGACTGGCCAAACTGAAGCCCAGATGGGTTCATGAAAGGGTCTTAATGGAAAGAACTGCTCCCACACCTCCTGGAGAAACAGTCAGGAAGACTATGGACGAGGTTTAGAGAGAGAGGACCTGGTCAGGAAACAAGGCTCAGGTCAAGTCAGCCTCCTCCATTCAGGTGACCCACCCCCAGCCCCAACCCCTGCCCATGTGGAGCAAGACTTTTTAAACTTACTTAACCAACATTTACATGGTGTGTGCTCTGTGCCAGGTGCCATGCTAAAGCCTTCAAACATCAACTCCTTAAGTATTCACAACATTCCCTTGAGGTGGGTACTACTATTAGCTCCATTTCTCTGGTGAGGAGACTGAGGTGCAAAATGATTAAGAGTTGTGCCTGAATTTATTAGCCGTGGATCAGGAAGCGAAGGATGCTTCAGCTTGCTACCGCCTTCACAGAAGAGCTTGCCACCACCACCTTCTGTCTTTTCTGGGCCCTGCGTGGGCTGTGTGTGGAGAAGGAAGAGAAGCGGCCAGAGACAGGCTGCAAACTCAGCATAAAGCTTAACAGAGATGTTTTGTATCCTAATTTTTTTTTTTTTTTTTTGAGACAGAGTCTCGCTCTGTCACCTAGGCTGGAGTGCAATGGCACAATCTTGGCTCATTGCAATCTCAGCCTCCCGGGTTCAAGCAATTCTCCTGCCTCGGCCTCCTGAGTAGCTGGGACTACAGGCAGGTGCCACCACGCCTGGCTAATTTTTTGTATTTTTAGTAGAGACAGAGTTTCACTGTGTTAGCCAAAATGGTCTCAATCTCCTGATCTCGTGATCTGCCTGCCTCGGCCTCCCAAAGTGCTGGGATTTTAGGTGTGAGCCACCACGCCCAGCAATAATTATCATCAATACAAGGAATTGTTGTTAAGAATTTTTTTTTGAAGAGATGTTTAATCAGCTTACTTTTCTTAGCATTCCCAAACCTCATCCGTATCCAATTGAGGATCACAGTGAAAAATGGTTGGGAGTCAGTTCTTCTCCAATACCAAGTAATAACATGTGTCAGGAGGAATGAGGGGTTTTCTCAAGACAACCACATCCTACTTCCTCATTTAAAATGAGCCTCCAAAACACTGACTCAGCATAGCACCTCAGAACATGGTATACATCAGCAGTCAGAGTGCCTGAAATGTGAAGTAGAAGGGTGAGCTTTGCATCAATTATGTGTTGCCACAACAAAGCTGTGTGACAACCTCAAAACTCAAAGGCTTTTGTTGGGATAACTAAATATTTATATAAAACAACAATAAAACAAAACAACATAGACCCTTGCCTCTTATTACACACAAAAATTACCTCAAAAGGAATCAAAGACCAACATGCAAGAGACAAAACTATAAAACTTTTTGAGAAAACATAGGGGTTGGCCAGACACAATTTCAAACCCAGCACTTTGGGAGGCCAAGGCAGGGAGATTACTTGAGGCCAGGAGTTCAAAACCAGCCTGGCCAACATGGTGAACCCCCATCTCTACTAAAAATACAAAAATTAGCTGGGCATGGTGGTGTGCACCTGTAGCCCCAGCTACTTGGAGGCTAAGGCAGGAGAATCACTTGAACCAGGAGGTAGAGTTCAGTAAGCCAAGATCATGCCACTGCACTTCAACCCGGGTGACAGAGCAAAACTCTGTCTCAAAAAAAAGAAAGAAAACATAGGGGTAAATCTTCACAACCTTGGATTCCTAAGTATGACATCAAAAGCATAAGCAACAGAAGGAAAAAAAAAAAAGATCAACTTGAATTCATTAAAATTAAATATTTTGTGCATCAAAAAAAAATATATCAACAAAGTAAAAGAGCAATCCATAGAATGGGAAAGAATATTTGCAAATTATATATCCAATGAGTCTAGTATCCAGAATATATAACTCTTTGAACAATTAAAAGAAACAAACAAAAAAAAAAGTTAAAAAATGGCCAAGTTACTTGAATAGATATTTCTCCAAAAAAGATATACAAATAGCCAACAAGAACTAGAAAAAGATGCTCAACATCATTAGTCATTCGGAAAATGCAAACAAAAACCACAGTGACATACCACTTCACACCCACTAGGATAACTGTAACAATTTTTTTAAAGAAAGAAAATAAGTGTTGGTGAGGATGTGGAGAAACTGGAACCTTCCTGCATTGCTGGTAGGAACGTAAAAGGGCATACTCACTGAAAAACAGTTAGGCAGCACCTCGAAAATTAAATGTAAGATTATCATACTACCCAGGAATTCCACTTCAAGGTGTATACCCAAAATAATTGAAAACAGATGTTCAAACAAAACCTGTACAGGAATATTTATAGTAGCACTATTCACAATGGCAAACAGGTGTAAACAACCCAAATGTTCATCAATTTGGTAACAAAATGTAATAAATCCATATCCCAGAATATTTTTTAAGCACAAAAAGGAATAAAGCACTGCATGCCGCAACACGGATGAACCTCAAAACTTTATATAGTATGATTCCATGTATCTAAAATATCCAGGATAAACAAGTCCATTGAGACAGAAAGGAGATTACTGGTTGCCAGGGGCTGGGGGTGGGAGCATTGGGGAATGACTCCTCAATAGGTATGGGGTGTCCTTTGGAGGTGATGAACTAGGAGTGGTGATAGTTGTACAACATTGTGAATACATTAAATGCCACTGAATTGCACACTTAAAAAGTTTAAAATGCTAAATTTCATGTGAATTGCACCTCAATTTTCAAATTTTAAAAGAAGTTCAGGCTGGGCACAGTGGCTCCCACCTGTAACCCCAGACCTTTGAGAGACCAAGGCAGGAGGAGTGCCTGAGCTCAGGAGTTTGAAACCAACCTGGGCAACATGACAAAACCCCATCTCTACAAGAGGAAAGAAAGAAAGGCAGGCAGGCAGGCAGGCAGGCAGGCAGGCAGGAAGGAAGGAAGGAAGGAAGGAAGGAAGGAAGGAAGGAAGGGGGAGGAGGGAAGAGGGAGGGAAAGAAGGAGGAGGAAGGGAAGAAGGGAGGAAAGAGAGAGGGAGAGAAACAGAGAGAGAGAGAAAGAAACAGAGAGAGAGAGAGAAAGGAAGGACGGAAGGACGGAAGGAAGGAGCAAGCAAGCCAGGCATAGTGGTGTGAACCTGTGCTCCCAGCTACTCAGGAGGCTGAGGTGTAAGGATTGTTTGAGCGTGGGGAGGTTAAGTCTGCAGTAAGTCAAACTTGTGTCACAGTACTCCAGCCTGAGCAACAGAGTGAGACCCTGTCTCAAAAATAAAATTAAAATTAAATTAAATTTTACAAGGGCAATGGCTTTAAGAAATATTTCTCAGTCACATAATCTGTGGGTTGACTGGGGGTAAGGTGATCTAGTCTGAGCTAGGCTACACTTGGTTCGAGGCTATAAATTGAATCCAGGTCTGCCTCACGTGTCTCTCATCTTCCTCAGTCCAGTACGCTAGACAGGGCATGATATGATTTGGCTGTATTCCCACCTAAATCTCATCTTGAATTGTAGCTCTCATAATTCCCATGTGTCATGCAAGGGACCCAATGGGAGGTAATTGAATCATGGGGGCCGGTCTTTCCTGTGCTGTTTGCATGATGGCGAATAAGTCTTACAAGATCTGATAGTTTTATAAAGGAGAGTTCCCCTACACATGCTCTCTTGCCTGCCGCCATGTAAGACGTGGCTTTCCTTGTCATTTGCCTTGTGCCATGATTGTGAGGCCTCCCCTGTCATGTGAAACTGTGAGTTCACTGAACCACTTTTTCTTTATAAATTATCCCATCTCAGGTATGTCTCTATTAGCAGCATGAAAACAGACTAATACAGGGCATATTCTTCTCATGGAGATAGCAGAAGCAGAGCGCAAGGCCAATACACAAATGTATCGAAAGCCTTGGCTTGCGTAGCATCTGCTGACGTCCTGTTGGCCAAAAGAAGTCACATGGCTGAGCTCAAGGACAAGGGGCAGGAAGCACACCGCACTACTGGTAAAATTGCTTCAAAGTTGGATGGCAAAGGACAAAGATGAAGGGAGGGGGAAGAATTGGGAACTCTAACACAATCTACCACAGCTCTTCCCCTGCACAGGAGACCTCTTCATTCTTCACTCCTAGATGATAAGGATCCCTCCCTGTCTTTTCCACCAGCTTTGATAATTTTTTAGAGCAAAGGGTCTTCTTCTAAGGAATGTGACCCAATTCTCTCAAGGTAGCTCTTATTATATTGGAAAAAACACAGATCAAAGTGTTTATGAAGTTCCCTGGGCTTTTCTAATGTTTAGCAGAGGAAATGCATGGGTTCCAACACAGTTATAAAGTCCTCAGTATCAGATAGGACATTTTCAGATGCTTTAGTTCTCCCCTCCATAGTTCATGGCAGATTTTAAAACTGACCATTAGTCAAGGGAAGCAAGAGGACATGGAAGATTGTGTAGGAATTTTATGGGCCAGTCCTGGACGCAGCAGACCTCACTTCTACCTCCATCCTATTGGCCAGAACTCATACAGTCGCAAATTTTATAGCTGTAAAGGAGACTGACAAATGCAATCTAGCCATGTGTCCAAGAGAAAAAATGAACCACTTAGCCAGTCCCTGCCACGTTCTAGATTAAGCTGCCTTTATTTGAATGTCAAATCAACTAATGTCCACTTTCAAAATGTGTTAACCCCTTATTTGTGGGGGTTTGGGGAATGACTTCTTCAAGGCTAGGGGAGCAGAGATGAGCCCTGACAGGATGTTTGCGGACAATGGTGACAGCAACAGCTAGAGACATAGGGACAACACCGGCAGGAACAAAATCCAGATCAAAGCAGTGGAGGCCTTCACCGGAGCTTGAAGTAAAAGCATGTGAAGCATCAGTGACCCCAGGATTCCAATGCCTGGAATCCAAGCTAGAAAAGGGACTGGGCTCCTAGAGACAAATGCCATTAAAAGACAAAAGACTTGACCTCATCTGAGTCTGGCCTGGTGAAACAAGACTTCCATGTATTGCTTACATATTTCAATGGTCCATTAATGGTTTGCTCCTTCGACTTTTACAGTCACCCTGAATAAATTTCAGATCGAACAAGCAATAGAATCAAAGTGATTTGGACACAAAAGTACTTCTTTCCTTTCTCTCCGACTCCTTTTGCCAACCTTCTTCCTTATTACAGCTGCCCTGAACCGGGGGAAAGAAAAAGCTAGGCCAACAGGGCTGTTAACACCTCCAAGGCCAAGTAAAGACAAAAAGAATTCAAAAATCATACTTCCAATGTACTCATTGCGCTTCCTGGAGCTGGCAAGCTCTTTAATTCTCTGCAATGACCTCCTCATCGCTCCTGAAATTTCAAGCCGGTTGCCACTTCCACCCTTCTCAACCAGGGGCTTTATTATCTTAAGGTGTGAAAAGTTTCTTCAACAGAAGTCTGCCTAGGAGAGAAATCGGAGTGATTTAAGCAGTGCCCATATGTGTAGAAAATGGAAGAGAATCCCCAGCTGACATGGCAGAAAGGAAAAATGTAAGCTCAGATGCATTTATTAAGGGAGGTTGAATATCTGCTCAGCAACTTCCCCTGTCCCACACCCCCCAGCATTTTTTTTTTAACTCTCAGATACTATTTTAATGAAAAGGTTCCACAAGTCCTCAGCAAATCACAGCTTTGAAGGAAAATGTCAATTCCTATCAAACCCTGAAGAATTGCTGGAGCTGATGGAAATCTAAATTCAGCCTTTGGTTTCCCCATTTTCCCTTCCGTCCCTTCAAACCAGCCCCCTCCTCCGCCAACTTGCCCTAAAGTGCAGGAACAGAGCTGCAAATCAACGCCTGGGGGACAACTCATCAGACAATGGGAAGGTCTGAAGAAAGGTTAAAGCAGAAAGAAAACTAAATTTATAGACTTAGCATTAAAATCTTAAAGGACCTTAGGAACAGCAATGAATCTGATGTTAGGAAAGGCAGGGGCTGTCAGAGGCCACGGCAGGACGGCCTGACAAGGGCTATAAATCTAAGCGAGGAGAGGGAAAAAAAATAGGCGTCCTTTCAGGCTAAGGCAATGTGATGAAAAGATCTGAACATGGACTTGAAAGAGAGGCAAGGCCGCAGAGGCATGGCGGGGAAGAAGCGGACTGGGGACTGCAAATAAAGGATGAAAAGGGCAGCAGATCGTGGGGGTGGGAGAGAGGAGTGGGCTCGGGCTGGCAGGGGCCTACAACAAAGACACCGGCAACACATTTTGGGCTGTGGAGGGAACTTTGAAACTGATCCCCAAAGAAAGGAAACAGAAAAGATGTGCTTGCTCCTTGCTGTATTGATAAGATGGAATGCAAAGTAACCTTGTAAGCAGCCGGAATCAACATAGAAACCAGGAAGCCCAGGGCAAAAGAAGACTCGGAGGGGACTGGAGAAAGGCAGCAGCATCCAGTGGTTAGAACACAAGCCAGAAGGCCGAGAACTCCTAGGAGTATTTCTAATTTTCATTCACTTATTCTGTGTGTTTTTGGGTTCTTGGTTTTTGTTTCTTTCAATGATATCCTCTGGAGCGCAAGTAAATATGATAAATGCTAATCAAAATATTAGACATAAGTCAGGCACAGTGGCTTACGCTAGCACTTTGGGAGGCCAAAGCGAGTGGATCACTTGAGGTCAGGAGTTTGAGACCAGCCTGACCAACGTGGTGAAACCCTGTCTCTACTAAAAATACAAAAATTAGCTAAGCGTGGTGGCACACACCTATAATCCCAGCTACTTGGGAGGCTAAGGCACGAGAATAGCTTGAACCCAAGAGGCAGAGGCTGCAGTGAGCTGAGATTGCACCACTGCCCTCTAACCTGGGTGACAGAGCAACAGTTGGTCTCAAAAAAAAAAAAAAAAAACCTGCACATAAGACAATTACAACTGAAAATAACATACCATGAATTATTATTAAAATGCCAAGTTCAATTGGTCTTCCCCTCTGGGCAGGCCCAATGGGAAAAGCAGGACTGGCATCACTTTGCCACCCATGTCCTACAGTAAGGCATTGTTCCCTCTGCCTCAGTTTCCCCCAGTGGAAAAGAAGTTGGCAGATTGTTTCACAGTTGCCAGAGAGGATTAGTTGAATTAATATCATCATAGTATATTTCAAACCTTGAGATTAAGTTTCATTGCTCATGTACACACACACACACACACACACACACACACCCATGCATGAAATGCAAGCTTTTCAGTTTTTTGAAATACGAAAATCAGTCTCACTTCTCCATATATCTCACATATGTTTCCACTCCATTTGCTTTCTACATTTTACGTCTCTTCTCTTTTCTTTGTTGCTCTTCCCTTCTTATCAAATTTCTGTCCACTTTTCCCGGCTTCAGTCTTCTCCCTTGTCTGCCACCTTGACTCTCCCCAGTTTTTCATTTCTCCCATTTGTCCTGGAAGCTAGAGGAACGCTGTTTCATAGGTGACTACATATGGCTATTAATATTCATTAGCTTTCTTAATCTACAGTAAAAAATAGAAAAAAAATGCTACCTTTCCATGTGTCAGACTGGTTGATTACCAGGTTCTACTTTTAAAGCATCAAATTCTTATTCTATAGAGAACCTGGAGGTCTGAAAGCTCTGGCATGGTTGACAAATTTCCTTGGACCAACAAAGGAGAAGGAAATTAGCAAAGCTGAGAGATGATCTTGCAGGAGAAATTTAAGCTTCAAAGTCATAAGCATCATTATAACTTTTACAGGTAAAGTCACCTAGGTGTATTTCCCAAGAATGCTGATCACCTTTCATAGCCTAGACACTAGAAGATCAAAGGGATTTCCCTGAAACGTTAAGAATTTAAAACTTTGGAACCTAATAAATGCCTTCAAAAGTTTTCTATTGCCTATAAAAAGTCAATGTGAGCTGGACACAGTGGCTCACACCTGTAATCCCAGTACTTTGGGAGGTCAAGATGGGCGGATCACTTGAGGTCAGGTGTTTGATACCAGCCTGGCCAACATGGTGAAACCCCATCTGTACTAGAAATACAAAAATTAGCCAGGCATGGTGGTGGATGCCTATAATTCCAGCTACTCGAGAGGCTAAGGCAGGAGAATCACTTGAACCCAGGAGGCAGAGGTTGAGGTGAGCCGAGATTGAGCTACTGTACTCCAACCTTGATAACACAGCAAAACTTCATCTCAACAAAGAAAAAACGTCAATGTAGATAAGAAAAGCTGGATGTTGCAACTCAGACCTAGCATGTACCATCTCAAAACACAGAGAGAAGCCAAAAATATCTGTGTATAAGGTAAAGGTGTATAAAGAATAAATATAAAATAAAATAAAAAGATGGAAAAAGTAACACTAACTTAGATATTTAGAACCTCCCATAAATAACACTTTTTTTTTTTGGCTTATGTCAGTGTAACCATAAATATATGAACTTAACCTGACTTCTAACTCATTTGGTGAAAAGCTAGTAGAGTAGAGATTTATTTGTAGAACTGGGATCTTTCAGCAACTCAGTAACAGGCTTCCTGTTTGACTTTGGGCAAGTTATTTTACTACTTGATATCTAAAGTTACTCATCTGTAACATGAGTAAAATAATATGATAACCATGTTATTTTTGGCACTGAGACTGCTCCCAACCTAGAATGTGTAACTGAATCTCATAGAGGAATTTCACGGAATTAATGAATATCTGCAAATGCTGTAGGCCCTTAAGTCATATGCTCACTTCATGGTCTTATCATTATAAAGTAGCCATTAATAGCCCCGGTGTCATCACCCCTCCCTAAGTCATCACTCTCCTGTCTCATATGACCTCTTTGTGTTTAAGAACATGTTGGTCCCTCTACTGGAAGGGCCTTCCCTCTATCCTCCCATCCATCAGAGCCCCTACTGAGACAGCCAAGCGCAAAGGGATTTCCAGAAAAACTCCAACTGGCCTGTGCACTGGGAGGAGTGTGCACTGGAGTGGAGCCACAGAAGTTCGTGCTGTTTGTAGCAGAGAGGAGCCCGGCCTCTCCTCTTCCTGGGTGGAACCTGGAATTCAATCTGCCAGGCAGGAAGGGCGCTAGCAGGACTCTGGCTTTGTGGAGAGTCCTTGTTTCCCTTTATTCCCTTTTGCCCAATAAATTTGATTATTCTCACCCTTCAAAGTATCTGTGAGCATAATATTTCATGGCCGTCTGACAAGAGTCCAGCTCTTAGCTGAACTAGAAGGAATTCCTACAACACTGCTACATCTTCCCTCTAGAATGCATAAGAAATCATATTAACCTGGATTTGTGTTTAATTCCTTCCTCCTTAACACCCTATAATCTGGTTTCTGTCCATCACCCTATATAGTTTTGATTGTGTCAAACGCAATCATTTTCCTACGTTCTAGTCCTTTTGCAATGGTGTGTTCTCTCTTCCACTCTTTCTAGAGCTGGGATGGTTTGTGTCTAGACTTCAGAGATGCTTCCGTATAGTAGATGCCTCCAACCTTTCCAATAACACCTTGGCAGAGTCATGTCTCTTCCTGCTCAGTGACCACCTCTTCTAATTCTTCTCCATATAGCATTTCTGATAGGTGGTTTGTAATTAGGTGGTTTTCCTATTAACTCTATGTATAATTTCCAGCTCTGTTTCTTATCTCTTTTAGATCTACAAGTGAATTCTGCCCAAGATACCTGTAGCATTTCTCCATTGCCGTAATAAGAATGTATAACAAACAATTTTAAAACTTAGTGGTTTAAAGCAGTCACTGATTTTTATTGCTCATGAGAATATGAATACTCCAGATGGTTTTGTGATCTGGGCCTAACTTGACTGATCTCAGCTGGGTGTGTTCACACATACGTGTCACGTGGTGGGTGGGTAAGAATGGGGAGATCTCAGATGGCCTCAGAGGGGACAAGTGGCCTGGCTCTTTCACCTGGTTTCTCATCCTCTAGCAGGCTTACCTGGACTTGCTCATATGGTGGTAAAAGGATTACAAGAGAGTAAACACACATGTGCAAGGCTCAGAAATGTAACACTGTTACTTCCACCACATAATTCTGATTGACCAAAGCAAGACACATAACCATCCCAGACTCAAGGGGTGGGGAAGAAGGCTCTCTTCTTGATGGAAGGAGATGTAAAATCATATTTTAAGAAATATGGATTCCCAGAGAGAAATAATTGGGACCATTTTTTCAATTATTCTACTATAACACCTCTCCATAAACGTCCGGCCGTCATACACAGATGAACAAAGAAGCAGCTAACCTCCTTCTGTGAACTTGCTGGCAGTTCTATCAGCATTCCAAGACCCTCAGCTCCCTAAGATTTGAACTTCAAAATCATCACTCAGCCTACCTCAAAATCTCAGCATTTTCTGATGATACCACATCCTGGCTAGACTCCGGAAATCATTTCCTTACAAACATCTGCATTTCCAGGGAGCCATCACTCACTGCAAGTCATCTATATTTCCCTTCTAGTAGCATCACTTTGACCCTCTCCACTTCTTGCAAAAATTTCTGCTTCTGGTTATGCACTTCCACCAACATTTGCAAATATGTGCAGGCTAGTATGCACATGTTCAAAATGAACAGTAGAGAAGAATCAATAGCACAATGCTAGAAAACTAAAAAGAAAGAAAAGGTATAACAAAATGTAATGACATAAAAGTTGAAATCCACCTTATCTATGTCTTCTCATTGAACCAACCCCTGAAAAACTCTGAGAATGGCATATCAATATCTTCAATCCATTCAATTATGCCATATATCCAACTCTACTTATAAATAAACATATATAATTGTTGGAAAACTCATTAATCTGGGTCTTATTGATATGGCTGCTATCAAAATTAATCATCTCACTGGGCACGATGGCTCAGGCCTGTAATTTCAGCACTTTGGGAGGCCAAGGCAGGTGGATAACGTGAGGTCAAGAGTTCAAGACCAACCTGACCAACATAGTGAAACCCCATCTCTACTAAAAGTACAAAAATTAACTGAGCATGGTGGTGGGTGCCTGTAATCCCAGCTACTTGAGAGGCTGAGGCAAGAGAACCTGGGAGACGGAGGCTGCAGTGAGCCAAGATGGCACCACGAGACTCCAGCCTGGGTGACAGAGTAAGAATGTGTTTAAAAAAAAAAAAATCTTGCAAGATGGTTTTCCCTTTGCTAAATTCATTAGAGCCAACACGTAAAATACATGTTGTGAGGGTTAATACTGAGTGTCAACTTGATTGGATTGAAGGATGCAAAGTATTGATTCTGGGTGTGTTTGTGAGGGTGTTGCCACAGGAGATTAACGTTTGAGTCAATGGGCTGGGAAAACCAGACCCACCCTTAATCTGGGTGGGCACAATCTAATCAGCTGCCAGCACAGCCAGAATATAAAGCAGGCAGAAAAAACATGAAAAAGCTAGACTGGCTTAGCCTCCCAGCCTACATTTTTCTCTCGTGCTGGATGCTTCCTGCCCTCCAACATCGGACTCCAAGTTCTTCAGCTTTAGGACTCAGACTGGCTTCCTTGTCCCTCAGCTTGCAGACAGCCTATTGTGAGACCTTGTGATTGCGTGAGTTAATACTACTTAATAAATTCCCATGTATATATATCTATATAGTATATATAGATATATAGTGTGTGTGTGTGTGTGTGTGTGTGTGTGTGTGTGTGTATACACACACACACATATATATATATACTATTATACATGTAGTATATATATATCAGTCCTGTCCCTCTAGGGGACCATAACTAATTCCCATGTGCCTAGATTTTCAAAAGCATATTTGAAAACTATTAACAAGATCCAGACGCAGTCAATAATTTCTAGAACTAAAGTCTGTAGTTGAGATATAGTGTCCTGTGTGGGCTAATACATGGAAACATTTTTCATGAATTTGCTCATTTTTATTCTCAATCCTTACCTGCTGTTCTGCCAAAAAAGCCCATCTCCCTGCCTTATCTCCTGTTTAGTCCAGTTCTAGAGGACAAGGATTTTGTCCAGCTTCCCCACATTGTTCTGACACATAATTGAAATGTAATAAGTATTTACTCCTTACTGTGGTGGTATGGCCCCATTTCAAACAGACCACCCCTTGTTAGTAAACTTTGCAAAGGCACAAACTTATAGTGGGAAAGTGCAGTCTTTTGAACATCTGGAATAAATGCCAAGACTCTGGGCTGAACAGTCTTCCCTAGAGATTTCAAATCTGTCTTTCTTTTGAGTTTGTGTGTGTGTGGTGGTAGCTATTGTTCTTGAAAAACCAATGTTTGGTGCTGCTTCTCTGGATTTTAGACTCAAAGCCTTAAACTAACTTTAACCCATTAACTGTCGACCTCTATTCTTTTTTTGGAACTTTGTTCCCTTTTATGCTTTCCTCACCCTGTGTCTTTTAGAGCCTCAAATTCCTGGTCTCAGAGCCAACATTAAAAGTCCTTGGACGGAGAACCCCTCATCCTACTCATTTTGTTTAGCATAAATCTAGCCCTTTATCCTCTGTGTTTTCTGTTGCTCAGTCATTATTAACCACCATATGTAATTGCAAATGCTGCTTCCCTCTACTCTCTCAGGTATTCCAAGCCCATTCTTGGGGGACCACTTGATCCTCTTTGGTTTCCTTCAAATCCTGAATTGGTCATTGATTTTTTTAGTTTCCCCTCCTACTTTCTGTAAGAAGCCAAGCAGACATAATCCAAGCAGAGGATCAAAGCCACCAACCAGGAGGATAGAACCAGGGTCAGAGAGGGCTAAAGTGCCCAGATTGTTTCCTTTTATATCACCCCATTTGTAAGGGATCCTTCTACAACATTGACTTCAAGCCCCATATTTTACACAGCTTCCTCTAACAGAGTCACCTTAGCCCTCTTCTATTCTCTTTCCCACACACTCTTGAGGCCCTAGAAAGTCCTTCTTCAATCCATACAGACAAGCAGTTCCACTTATTAGTTTGATTCAATGCCAAGTTACTTTTCTGAAACACTTTCAGACTGCATTATAAGCCAACACTCCCACGAGAGCTGGCCTGCTTCCTTCCCACACTGATGGTGTAAGGAGGGAAAATTCCTCACACATCAAAGAGCAATCTCACCCAGGTCTGTGATTGGTTGAGAGGCAATAGAGGGCGTGGTTCTGGGTCAGCTGCTCAGCTCCTCTACCCACCTTCTTTAAACTGCAGAATGGAATAAATGATCAACAAAAAATTAAGCAAATCAAACAAGATGAATTAAATGAGCTTGTCTTTCCACATGATAATCTGCATACTGATAGCAGTTTCAAATCAAGATGGGAGCAGTAGCCAAAACTATTAGTAGGTTGGGAAATGGGGTGCTTCAGGGGTCAGACTTATAAAACAGCGCTCTTTAGCCAAACCTCTGAAATACTAAACAAAAACAACACTCAGATACGTCGAAAAGACCAACCCAAAGCATCTGGTTTCCTTAGCTGGTGCACATAGCAGGAGAAATGTTGGCAGAACATTTGATTACCATAAAAGAGAGGGCTATGCAGAAACCACATTAGAGTAAACTCAACCAAAACAAAGTCAAATGTTTGAACTGTTTTGAATAGATTATGGTGGAGACTTGGAAAAAGGTCTATCCTGGATTAATGAGAAATGCAAATGAACTGGCTCAGAAGCAAACTAGCTTCCCCTGTGATGTGACCCTTTGCCTCTCAGATTTGGGGGTGAAGTAAATACCTGTCATCTACAGAACTGCTCAGAGGCACATCACATCCACATGACGGGTGGCTGGGCCAGGCATGTTAACCATTTGCAGAGAAGTGATAAGTCAGCTTGATGCTGAAGTGTGTCTGCAGATCCCACTTAACTGCCAGCTCCACCCCTCTCTTCCTTTCAATGAAGAACTCCACAGAGCAGCTGGTTTTGATTATTTTGTCCATGGCAAAGACTGTGAGAAACACATTTATTTTGGTAAAACACAGCATGCATATATATATATATATATATTTACACATATACATTTGCACATGCTTTCTGTCTGGATTGTATAGATGTCTACTTATTGTCCAGGGTTGGCAATAACCTTCAATCCATCTTTCAGAGTGTCCTCTTATGGGCTATCAACAAAACCTTTCCTAATTTGGGTTTTTGGCAGCTGAATCCAACCACCACTGGAAACCAAACTGCTGGGCTTTAGAAAGCCCAGCCCATCCATCTGGACAGGCCTTTCTCAAAGGAACCCTGACCTCCACTGGAGACCCTCCTCTCTAAGCCCCTCTTAGCATTATTGTGTTGAAAGAGGCTGTTGAAAAACCAATATTCATTTGAGAATACGCAAGTGTTCTCATCATGCTCTCCAAACCCTATCCAGAGTGAGAGCATAGAAAGACAAAATGATTTGTGGGCTTGGAGGCTCAATGAATCAGGAAAATTCTCCCCAATCTAGTATTAACAAAAAGAATAGGTGAGGGAGTACAAAATTAGGTTGACAGGATGACTAGGAGTCTTGGTTATGGTCCTGCCTTCCTGTCAGGGGAATGAGCGCTAATAACCTTGCTGATGGTGAGTTATTTTCATAAGGGCATTTTAAACGGCTGCTCCTTCTCCCCAGATAGCCAGACTGCCTCATGCCAGGGAGCCACCCCACCCCCTTTGCTTCTGCCGCCCCGTTGCCTGGGTTGAAAAATGTGAGGCAGCTGTGGGAGATGAGATCCAGACATCCTTCTATTTACTTATTTAACTAGTCTACTGGCCTGGGTGCAGTCATGTGGCTTTCCATTTACATGAGCTGCTAATTGGATATCAGTACCTGCCCAGCCTTGGTCCATTCTTAGGGGCCTCTAGATGCAGGTCTTGGCTATTTCACTCCAAATATTTTGTGGATGCAAATATGCTTTGGGTGCAAAATGTGGCCAGGTAAAACAAATGAGAACAGTGTTCTTGATCTTTAGCATGCTTGAGAACCACCTGTGAACTTGGTAAAATACACAGTCTCGGGCCCACCCAAAAGGTTCTGGTTTAGTATGTCTGGAGTAAGGTCTGAGCATTTACATGTTTAATAAGAACTTGCATTTCTAACAAGAAAGTGATGCTGGCATTGTTGGTTTGCAGATTACACTTTGCATAAGCCACTGCCTTTGAAGGACGACCTAGCTAACAGAAAAGGTTACAAATTTGTTCCTTTATCTTTAATCAAGTCAACAAAGAACTCCGGTCCTACAGATGCTTATCCCTCCCCAACTCCTTCCACTGCGGAGCTAATCCTTTAGGGCTTTGCTTGAGTCCCTCTAAAGCCTAAGCCAGCTCCTGCAACCTAAGTAATACCTCCCTTACCTGAATTTCTACTGCACTTCAACACACTGCTGCCTGCTTTTGTCCTAATTATGCACTAATTGTTCCCTGCATGTGAATTTTGTCATAGATCTGAACCTTAATGCAATTGGACAAAGGCCCTCTCAACACTCACAGAGCTAGAAGTAGGCACAGAATGCTCTTTAAAATACATTTCAAAGATCAAAGTGGAGTTAAATGAGTGTGATATGGAACGTAAGAACAGGTAACACTAGAGAGCTGTGACCATAAAGGAGTCATCAGATCAATCCATCACCATGTCATTTTGGCTGAGGTTTTAAATTTTTTGTTTGAAGTGGCTGGCATGAGATAAAGAGCAACTCTGCTATGTAGAAGAGTAATTGACTTGCATTTTCTGGTATTTTCTCTAGATAGAAATTAGTTCAAACTATTTCCAAGATGTTCAAAAATTGGATGTGGCTGTATGAAACACGTTAAAAAGTTAGATATGGTAGGGACTGACTATGGAATGGTAATGTGGGGAGTAGGGCAGACCCTCTTCCCAAGTAAATATCATATAAGTTCTGAAAATTATAAAAGGATAATTAAAAGATAAGATGTATTTTCAATCCCTAGAGCAACCACTAAGAAAACAGTTCAAAAAATATGGAGTTTAAAAATCATTAAGGGCCATAAGTTTTTCTGCTAGAAAATATTCACTTAATGAAAAAGAAGGTAGCAAAAGAGGAACAGAAGAACAAAAAAAAAGAGACACAGTAAAAAAAGAAGTAAATTGGCAGACATAAATCCAACCACATCTATAGAAACACTAAATATTAATGGATTACACAATCCAATCAAAAGGCAGAGGTTGCAGACTAAATAAGAAAACAAAACCCAAATATAGTATGTCAACAAAAAATATATGCTAGATTCAAATAAACAAATTGGCTGAAAGTAGAAAAATGGAAATAAACATACCATGCAAACAGCAGTCATAAAAGAAATGAAGTGGCTATAAATATATCAGACAAAACAGACATTAAAATAAATAATGTCACATGAGATTTAAAAAGACATTTCATAATGTTAAAAATTATCAATCCATCAGGAAAATATGGTAATTATAAACCTATATGCAACTAATAATAGAGACCCAAAATACATGAAGCAAATGTTAACAGAATTGAAGGAGGAAAGACAATTAAATAATAGTTGAAGACTTCAATATCTCAATTTGAACAACGGATACAGGAACTAGAGAGAAAATTGACAAGCATATAGAAGACATCTAAAGAAAATACCACACAATAACAGAAGAATACGTGTCCTTAGATAGCACACATGGAATATTCTCCAGGATAGACCATATAATAGACCGTAAATCAAACCTCAATAAATTTAAGGGGAGTGAAATTATACAAATTGTTTTCCAGCCACAGTGGAATAAAATTAGAAACCAATAACATAAGTAAATCTGGAAAATTTAAGAATACTTGGAAGTTAAATACATACTCTTAAATAATCAGTGGCTCAAAAAATAAATCATAAAAGAAATAAAGAAATACTTAGAAATGAGTGAAAATTAAAACACAACATTCCAAAACATAGGGGATGCATCTACAACAGTACTTAGAGATGAATTTATAGCTATGAATGTCTATTTTTAAAAAGAGGGTAGATCTCAAATCAGTAACCCAGTCTTTCACATTAAAAAACTGGAAGGGAAGAGAAAACTAAACCCAAAGCAAGCAGAAGTCAGAAAATAATAAATAATAGAGCAGAAATAGATGAAATAGAGAATAGAAAAAAATCAACGAAACTAAATATTGGTTATTTGAAAGGAACCATAAAATTGACAAACCTTTAGGTACCAAGAAAAAGGGAGAAGATTCAAATTACTAAAATCAGGATTTAAAAAGAGGCATCACTACTGACCTTAAAAAAATAAAAATAATTATAAATTAATGGTATGTTATACCTTATGTAATTGTGCCATAGTTCTTATATATCCTGTTCTAATTTTTTTCATTTATTTTTATCTTTGCTTTTTCAGTTTGGAAAGTTTCTATTGACATGTCTTCTAGCTTCCTGATTCTTTTCTCAGACATGTCCAGTCTATTGATGAATGCACCAAAAGCATTGTATTAGTCCGTTTTCACACTGCTGATAGAGACATATCCAGACTGGGCAATTTACAAAAGAAAAAGGTTTAATTGGACTCATAGTTCCACGTGGCTGGGGAGGCTTCACAATCATGTGGAAGGCAAGGAGGAGCAAGTCATATCTTACATGGATGGCGGCAGGCAAAAAGAGAGCTTCTGCAGGCACACTCTTATTTTTAAAGCCATCAGATGTCATGAGACTTATTCACTATCAACAGAACAGCACAGGAAAGACCCAACCCTCTGATCCAATTATCTCCCACCAGGTCCCTCCCACAACACATGGGACTTATGGGAGCTACAAGATGAGATTTGGGTGAGGACACAGAGCCAAACCACATCAGTCATTTTTTTATGATGTTTTTTTCTTTCTAGCATTTTCTTTTGTTCTTAGGGTTTCTATCTCTTGTATATTGTCCACATTTTTCATGAGAGCTTTTGCCATATGAAAGAGTTACTTTAATACCCAGTCTCATAAATTCAAAATATCTACCATATCTGGGTTTGGTTCTAATGCTTAACTTTTTTTTTCAGGCTGTGTTTTTGTCTCTTTAGCATGCTTTGTAATTTCTTTTGTTGAAAGCCAGACATGACATACTGGGTAAAAGGAACTGAGCAGAAAATAGGCCTTTAGTGTGAGGTTTTAGTTTATGGGAGGAGTAAGACTGTGTTTACTGTTTGCTATAACTACAGGTGTCAAAAGCTAAATTTCCTTTAGTGTCTTTGGTTCTGACCCCCTATTGTCTTTGGGTTTCTCTAAATACTACCTAGGAAATAGAATCTGAACCCTGTAGTCCTTTACATATATAATTCACTGTTGTTGTACTGAAGTCTAATTGATGTTGTGTTGATTCAAGATTATGCAATGATAAAACACTCATCAAACAAGTGATAGAAAAAAGGGCATCTATGAAAAAACAAAGTAACATCATATTTAATGATTAAAGATTGATTGCTTTCCCCTTGAGACTAAGACAAGGTTGTCCACTCTTACCATTACTATTCAATACTATATTGGAGTAGCCAGAGCAATGAAGCAAGAATAATAAATAAAAGGCATCCAGATTGGAAAGGAAGAAGTAAAACTTCTTCTTATGTCTCCATCCACAGATGACATGATCTCTTATTTAGAAAAAACTAAAGAATTCACACAGAAAAATGAGTCTAATAAAGGAGGTCAGCAAAGTTGCAGGACATAAGATCAATATATAAATATAAGTTGTAGTTCTATACAGTAGCAATGAACAATTCAAAAATAAAATTAATAAAACAATTTTATTTACATTAGCATTAAAATAATTAAGATACGTAAGAATAAAAAGGACAAGATTTACAACCTGAAAACTACAAAACATTGTTGAAAGAAAGTAAGGATGTAAACAAATGGAGAGACATCCCATGTTCATAGATTGAAAGACTTCATAGTGTTAAAATGGGAATACTTCCAAACTAATCTATAGACACAATGCAATCCCTAGCAAAATTTCAGCTGGCTGTTTTGGGAAGTTGAGGGGAACTAACAAGCTGACTCTAAAATTCATATGGAAATACAGACTTCTGGTGTAGCCATGGCAGCTAACGCTACTACCAACCCATTGCAGCTGCTGCCGTTAGAGCTTGGACAAATGTATAGGATCAAGAACTCACATTGTTATGAAGAGTGATAAGGAAATTGTTGGTACTCTAGGATTTGATGACTTTGTCAATATGGTACTGGAAGTTGTCACTAAGTTTGAAATCACACCAAAAGGAAGAAGGATTACTAAATTAGATCAGATTTTGCTAAATGGAAATAATATAACAATGCTGGTTCCTGGAGGAGAAGGACCTGAAGTGTGAATGAGTTTCCTTGACTTATGCTAGATTCTGTTTTGTCTTATAATGACAAGAAAATTGATTTTTTTTCACCTTCTAATGTTTAAATCCTGTAAAGCTAAGTTTCCTGTTAAAGGGAAGTGCTTTGAGGATGTGTACCCATTTTTGTAGGTTTCTTATTTAAAGATGAAAATAAAGGTGCTTTTGGTTAACTGTCATTTTATTTATTGTATTACAGTAGTCATTGGAACAAAGATTGTAGTTATTTTTCCACTTACTTTGGTCATTATATGCCTATTTGCTTTCTCATTTACATGACCATTTGATTCTCAAACAAAAGTTGTTCCAAACAAAATGATGAACTTTGATTTGAACAGGTGGATTTAAACAACCAGAAATGATCACTTAGAAAATTTAACTAAAATGCTGTTGTTTAGTAATGAGGATTTTTCTACTGATTTCAAATTCCATGAACTACTCTTGAAAACAAACAGAATATACAGGTAATATATACACATTGTAGAAATGCAGGAAATATCTATTGGCATTGCCCTAAAGATAGAAATTTTATCTATTTGCTTGTAAAATTGGTTCGGAGAGTTATTAACGTAATGTAGTTATTACCAAATTGCCGAGATATTAGTGGAGACAGAGTTATAAGGTAAAAGATACTAAAACAGCCAAGAACTCTGGGCTCAGGTCAAATCAAAGAACTGATGATAAGATCACTGAACCATATAAATTAAGTCAAAGTTAAGAATTTCTATTAAAAACAAAATAAACAGGCAATATATGCACATTGTAGAATCGTAGATAGGCAAAAAGGAGAAAGTTTGATCATACATTGCTGTATATCTTCATAGACTTTCTCAGTCTACTCTCAGAACACATTTTACTTGCTTATCCTGAATATACTGTTTTTACCCTCCACTTAAGTTATTTTTTGAATTTAAATGGTGAATGTCTTTCTGTGTCAAATATGTCAATACTAATGTGTACATAAATTTTATTAAATAGATTAAAAAAAAAAAAAAACAAGAAATTGCATGGCAAGAGCAGAGGCAAGGGAGAGAGGAGAGGTGACAGACTCTGTCAAACAGGGACTAATGAAGCAATAACTCATTACTCGAAGATGACTGCAAGCCGTTCCTGAGAGATTTGCCCCACGACCTAAACATCTCCAATTAAGCCCCACCTCCAATCTTGGGAATCAGATTTCAACATGAGATTTGGAGAAGTCAAATAACCAAATCATAGCACACACTACACATAAAAAGTAACTCAAAATTGGTCATAGATCTGAATGTAAGAGTTAAAACTATAAAACTCTTGGAAGAAAACAGGAGTAAATCTTCATATACTTGGAATGAGCAATAGTTTTTCAGCTATCACACCAAAAGCACAGCAACAAAAGAAAAATACACGCACCGGACTTCATCCAAATTAAACACGTTTGTGCTTTAAATGATGTTATCAAGAAAGTAAGAAGACAATCCATAGAATTGGGAGAAATATTTTCAAATTATACACCTGATGAAAGACTTGTACCCAAAAAGTAGCAAAGCGGGAAACACAACTCAGTTATTTAAAACCCACTTTAAACATGGGCAAAGGATCTGAATAGAAAGTTCCCCAAGGAAGATACACAAATGGTTAACAAGCACATTAAAAATATGCTCAAAATCATTCATCAATAGGGAAATGCAAATCAAAGCCACAATGAAATGCCACTTCACACTCACTAGGATGCCTACAATAAAAAAGGCAAAAAATAGGACATGCTGGCAAGAATATGGAGAAACTGGAACGCTCAGTGCATTGGTGGTGTGAATGTAAAATAATGCAGCCACTTTGGAAAACAGTTTGGCAATTCTACACAAAGTCAAACATAGAGTTACCATACAGTCCAGCAATCTCTCCCCTGGGTATATACCCAAGAGAAATAAAAACATGGCCACACAAAAATTTGCATACAAATATTCATAACAGCATTGTCCATTCATCAGCTGATATATGGATAGATAAAATGTGGTATACTCATAAAATAGAATATTATGTTAAGGGGGCAAAAAGAAATGAAGTTCTGATAATCCCACAATGTGGATAAACCTAGAAAACATACTAAATCAAAGGAGCCAGTCCCAAAGGCCACATGTTATATGATTTCCTTTCTATGAAACGGCCAAAACAAGCAAATCTATGGGGATATAAAATAGATTAGTGGTGCCTGGGTCTGGGGTGGGCTAGGAGGGCATGGAGAGTGACTTCTAATGGGCATATCATTTGTTGGGGGTGATGAAAGTGTTCTAAAATTAGATAATAGTGACTGTTGCAAAATTCTGTGCATATGTTGAAAACCATTGAATTGTACACTTTAAAGAGATGAACTATAGGAATGTAAATTGTATTTCACTAAAGCTGTTTAAAAAATTAATATGGTGCTGATAGCTCAGCACCTCCACACACTCAGGATGGCTGGAATTGGAAAGGCAGAGGATGTCTAAAGTGGTGTGCAGTCTCCTCCCGCATGGCTGGATCCAAATTCTCCTGCCGTGTCCTCAGGAATCTCTCTCTCCCAGGACTACTATCCTCTGAGTTTACCTTGTTCTCAGGCAGACTGCCTCATCAAGCAACCAGCAACTCCAGGATTACAAGCTTCCAGTCCACCACTTTACCCACTCCGGTAAAAAGACTGCTTTTCCCAATACTTACAGATAAAGCCCCCAGGCTGCTTCTCATTGGCCTGGTTTGGGATATTTGCCTACCATTGAGTCAGTCACTGTGGTCTAGGGAACGAGCTCCGACTGACCTGGCCTAGATGCCATGCTCACTGCTATGTGGGTGATGGCTAGCCCACTGGGACAACAGATTATCATGTGTTGGGGTATTTTCTCCTAAGAATTTTGAGGTGCTGATAGCAGAAGCGAGTATGGGTACTGGGATCCACTACAGTGGTAGAAAGTATAATCTATTAAAGCAGTGTCATTAAACCTTCTGAGCATAGCAATGAAAAGATCTATTATGATCCCTGGAAGTGATTTTTAAACCCATGTGTAAAAAAAGGGTGTGCCCAAGGTTGAACAATAGGCTTTGATTGAATATCCAGCTACACAGATGGCACCTCTTGGAAAATTTCCAAAATGAGAGCAAACAGTTGAAGCTCTCTATGGTTTTGATAAATCTCATCCTTGGGATTCTATAGCTAGACTTGGCACAATTCTGACATATAGTTCCAATTGCAACTTTTCCATTTCACCATAGTATACACAAACCTGATTTCTAATAGCAAGACTGCAGAAGTAGAGGAGCCTAACATGTCTCCCAAAGTAAATGAGGGAGTAGGCTGAGGAGAAGAGCTGCAAATACAGGAAATTGTAAGGATATTATTTTACACTGGGGGCTTTCCCATAGCTTAGCATTTTCATGCATTAATTTCTCTTTGCAAACAAAGACCAGATGCTATCTTGTAGTTTTTGTAGCTTCAGTAGCAATTCTGCAAAGTAGATGTAAAAGAAATTTTTCAAAATAATACGTTTGATTATTGAGAATTTTATCTTGTGTGAGAATGCTGCTACTACTACTATTAAAATTAATAATAATAGCTAACAATTATTGAGCACTTACACGCAGTAGCTAATTTAATCCTCACAAAACTTTAAGAGGATGGTATCATTTCAACAATTAGGATACTCAGAGAGGTTAAGTGACTTATCTAACAACATAAAACTAATAAAGGAGGGGGCCAAAAAAAATTTTTTTTTGAGATAGAGCCTCGCTCTGTTGCCAGGCTGGAGTGCAGTGACATGATCTCAGCTTACTATAACCTCCACCTCCTGGGTTCAAGCAACTCTCCTTCCTCAGTTTCCCAAGTAGCTGGTACTACCGGCGTCCACCACTACATGCAGCTAATTTTTTGTATTTTAGTAGAGATGGGGTTTCACCATGTTGGCCAGGATGGTCTCGATCTCCTGACCTCGCGATCTGCCCACCTCAGCCTCCCAAAGTGCTGATATTACAGGCATGAGCCACCGCACCAGGTCAGGGCCAGAATTTAAACTCATTTCCTGGTCACTTCTTTTCATCACTTTACTTGAATTTTAGGAGATAGCCTCTAAGTTATAAGCCATCAGAAGACTTAGTGATTCTGCCATGAGGCCTAGTTACTGCAGTGACCACAAAGGCACACACATGAAACCGCACACGCACACACACATACACACACATATACCACAACTGTCGCACACTCCCAGGCTGCTTCTCTGTTCCAGCTGATCTGATGTCCCTCTCTCACTTCTTTCTCAGAAAGGCAGCCAACACTCAGATGTGGAGTCAGAAGTCAATGCCATTTCCTTCCTGGGCAACCCTTTATAAATTGCTTAAACCCTCTAATCTTCAGTGCTTGTAAAAGCATTCTGCCTCCCTCACCATGTCCTTGTCAGGATCAAATAAGCTTATGTTGGGCAGGCACTTTGGATGTATAGCTGTAGCATGTGTATCAGAGGAAGACATTACATTCATTCACCTTTCTCACAGTGGCTACAGAAACGGGGCTCCAGGCAGGCCCCTGCTCCCTGCTCTCAGCAGCCCTTGACATTCAGAGTGTTGGCTACATCATTCATTCTTCCTGTCTCTGAGGAAAAGAATGCAAAGAGGTTAAAAAAAAAAAAAAAAAAGTGGAGCTGGGTGCCTTTACTCTATGCCAGCCTAAAGGGGCATATACCAGACTCTTTCTACTCCTCAATAGGTAATTTGGGTCTAAAAGTCAAAATAATCACCAAAACTCTGTAGCAGCCAGCTTTTGGAAAGGAATACTCACCGGTAACAAGCTGATATGACTGGGATCTTCTCCAGACCTTTTCAGGTTACACAAATGACACCAGATCTAGTGTAATCCCCACTGAAAGAGAAGGCTCTACATTTTCCAGGGCTGTATTCAAAGAAGACTCCACTGCTTAGGGACAGAACCACACACACTTCTTTCCACACACACCCCACCACCAAGTCCAAACCATTTAGCTATCGCAAAGACAGCAGACATATATTCCAATCCTGGCTTGCAGGTCTTTGTCATTAACAGATGGAAGAGAAGGCATGGGAACTCAGAGAGGCTGTTTGTTAGAAGAGAGAGGGCTTCCCTCCCAAGGCCAAGGAAGTGGGGATCCTCAGAGAATCACCTATCAAGTTTGGAGGAGTCTATAAGAAAGGGAGGCTAACAGGTTGTCCGGTTGGTTTCTTAGTCCTTAGGCTTCCCGACCTACCCAGCCTTCCTAACCCCAGGTAGCAATAACTGAGGGAAGATTGGTGCCAGTTACCAGAAAAACTAACGATGGAGCTACCTACATCTGTAGGTCCCGTGAGGAGGCCAAGCAGTATGGAGACTGGGGCTGCGGCTAACCCAATGAGGCGTGGGCCAAACTGAGGAGACATCAGAGGAATGTGGCATGAGGAGTCCAGAGGAGGGCATCTGAAATACATGGTCAAGGCTCGCAAAACTCAGAAGTGGCCAAGTTCCATCAACAGGCCCTTGGGGGCATGTTAGGGTTTCCACTCCTCCATACCAAATCCAAGATCAACAAGGTCCATCAATGTATAACCATTGGAAAGGAGATAGGAAAAGGACACCTAGGAGGAGCCTTTCCTCTCCCTGCCCTCACCAAAGAGGGCAAAGCAAAAGGAAGGAAGGAGGGGTATATGAGAAGTCACAGCACACACCCACCTCCTCTCTAAGCCACTGAGCTCATGCATATAGCCAGTGCTGGGAGGGAGGCAGAGCTTGGAATGGAATCTCAGGTTGAAGTTGAAATTGCAAAAAGCATGAGATTAAATTCTAATAACAAGAATGAAACTGATCTAACAAGCAAAAGTGAGTAAAAAATTCTGGAATCCAACTGAGAAGTTGCTAAGGGAACCTGCTGCCCCAGCAGGAAGGGAGGGGCTCAAGGCCAACAGAGCATAGCTGGTAGGAATTATTAGAAAAACAAAGCTGTTTCATGTTTATTTGTCAATAAGGTGAGATCTCTCAGTCTAAACTCCCACATACCAAGTGCTCCAGTTTAAATACATTCATCCCTGCCCATATGGCCAAAAGTCAAGGTTGCCAGGGCAGTGGTTAGATGTAGAGCCAGCCTCAAGTTAGAGATAATTGGGTATGAAACCTAGCTCTACTGCGTACTAGCTATGTGACCTGGGGCTAGTTAAACTCCTCTATGCCTCAGATTCCTCATTTGTAAAATGGAGATAGAGAATTCTTGTGAAGATTAACTAAGAGAGCTCATGTAAACCATTTAGTCCAGTGTCTGGTAGATACCAAGTCCTCAAATACTATTGTTCTTACCAAGCTCTGCCCAGCAATCCACAGAATGTTCACATGCTGTCATCTTCCTCCTCACTCAGCACTTCTCTCCTTCTCTTCTCTTGCCTTTTCTGCCACTGTCCTCTCTGGTTTCTTCTTCCTTTTTTTTTTTTTTTTTTTTTTTTTTGAGACAGAGTGTTGCTCTATTGCACAGGCTGGAGTGCAATGGCGCAATCTCTGCTCACTGCAACCTCTGCCTCCTGGGTTCAAGTGATTCTCCTGTCTCAGCCTCCTGAGTAGCTGGGACTACAGGCACCCCACCATCACATCTGGCTAAATTTTTCTTTGTATTTTTAGTAGAGACAGCATTTCATCATGTTGGTCAGGCCAGTTACAAACTCCTGACCTCAAGTGATCCACCCACCTCAGCCTCCCAAAGTGCTGGGATTCTTAATCTCCTTGTTAGCACATCCCCCTCTACTGATCTCTTTAAGCTCCATCCAGGTCCTCCCCTCCCTCACTTCCACAGACTCCTTAGGTGACTACACTGATTCTCACCACTTTAAATACCATTTGGGAACCAAGGCTCCTAAATACACAGCTCCAGCCCAGACCGTTTTTCTTGAGCACCAGGCTTTCAGGCCCACAGCCAGCTGGATGCCTCCCTTAAATGTCTCATGGGCATCTCCAAATTAACGTGTCCGAGTAGGACCTCTCATTCTGCCCCCTTCCACCACTCCCCACATGTGCTCTTCTCCAGTCTTCCCACCTTTCTCCTCCTGCCCAATTAATTGCTCAAGCCATAAAGTAATCCTTTAAGCCTCTCTCTCTGTTACCTGCTGCCCACTACCAATCCATCACCATGTCCTCTTAGTTCTACTCCCAAAATATATCCCTAACCCATTCACTTCTTTCCACATACATCCCACCACCAAGTCCAACCATTTAGCTATCGCAAAGACAGCAGACATAGATTCCTAAGTGATCTGCCAGCTTTCGCTCTGCTTTTGTTTTTTTGTTTTTGTGTGTGTGTATGTGTGTTTGTGTGTAAATACACATAACATAAAATTCAGCATTTCAACCATTGGAAAGTCTTCAATTCAATGGCAATTTAGTACATTCATAACATTGTGGAACCATCACCAGTATCTAGTTCCAGAGACACATTTTCATCTCCCCAAAAGGAACCCTCATACTCCATATTAGAGTCACTCTCTAATATGGTTTGGCTCTGTGTCCAGGCCCAAATCCCACATTCTATTGTAATCCCCAGTGTTGGAGGTAGGGCCTGTGGGAGGTGATTGGGTCATGGGAGTGGTCCTTCATGACGAGGTTAACACCATCCTCTCAGTATCGTGAGTGAGTGCTCGCAAGATCTGGTTGTTTAAAAGTGTGCAGTACCTTTCCTTTGCCTGCTCAGGCCACGTAAGGTGTGTCTGTTTCCCCTTTGCCTTCCACCATGATTACAAGTTTCCTGAGGTCTCCCCGGAAGCTACTGCTGCCATGCTTCCAATACAGCCTGTAGAACGATGAGCCAATTAAACCTCTTTTCTTTATGAATTACCCAGTCTCAGGTATTTCTTTATGGCAGTGCAAAACAGAAACAGACTAATACACTCTTCACTCTTCCCTTCCTCCAGCCCCAGGCAACCACTACCCTGCTCTCCATCTCTAGAAGTGAAGCTATTCTGAACATTTTCTATAAGTGGAGTCATACAATATGTGGCCTTTCTTGTGTCTGGCTTTTTCACCTAATGTCTTCAAGGCCCATCCATGTTGCAGCATATATCAATACTTCATTCCTTTTTATTCTTTGCTTTGACTCTTTCTCCTTACAGTATTTATCTTCACAAAGATGCCAAAGTTATCTTTCTAAAATAGGCTATTCTCTCATTTAAAACTTTTCATCGGCTACCCATTGTGCTTAAGATAGAGCACGAAATTGTTAACAAGACCTTCAACAGCCTGTGTCACCCGACCACTGCCCTTCACGCCACTGTCACCTTCCTCATCATCTCCCCCGGCCCCACTGTGTGCCAGCTTCACTGACCTTCCCCTGCTTCGTTGAAGCTTTTTCCAGGGGTAGAGCGTGTGCACATGTTTCTTTGGTTTGTAATGCTCTGCCCTCTCCTCTCTGCCTGTCTGTGAGTACCAGCCTGAGATTTCCTGATCCCTCAATCTAAATTACATCACCTCACTTTTTTTGAGAGAATCTTATTTGCTTTATGGCACATGTCACAATTTATAATTAAGCATTTATTTGAGTCTTTATCTACTTAACATTTATCTTCTCTACTAGAGTGTAAGCTCCATGAAGTCAGGAACCAAGTCTGTTTCCTTTACAAGTGTTATCTTAAAGCCTAGCATTGTGCTTAGCATAGTAGTTGTTCATAAAATATTGATGACTGGGAGAAAGAATGAATGAATGAATTTTCCAGAGCAGAAAGAGAAGGAAACAGTAATTCAGCCGCCTCTGGAAAAGCCAATTCTGCTATTAGAGAATCTAATCTAAAGTTGCTCAGACAGGCGTAAGCTCTCATTTACCCTCATCATCACCACTATCATCAACAGCGACTTCCTGCTGACCTAATGGTGGCTGTGTTGCAGCAGTCTTGGGGAAAAAAACACACTTTCTGGGTAATTCCAGTTCTCCTCCTGCAATTTGCACTCCAGGCAGTTGGAAGCTAAAGGCTAGCAGCCAGCCCCGTGAAGAATGACTGCAGGGCAACAGAGAGAAACACGGAGTGACTTCCTGGATTCCCTTCTGTTGGCCAAGTCACCCTTACACACTGTGCTTGAACTTCCTCACACACAGTGCTCTTCAGTGAGACAAAAGACACCCTCTTCAACCGCTCCTGCTTACTGTCCCAATGGAAATGCAAAATCCAGGAGAATAATGGTCCTGCTTTAATAGAGACACCAAATGAGAACCATCATGAATAATTATTAATTCACATCAGCAACAAAAGCTTAACATTCGTATTCACTCTGTGGGAGACTGCCTTGCAGACCACCAGGGAACCTGGACCACACTTCAGGAACATCTATCTGAAAGGATTTGGGAATTTCCTGCTAACCTCCCTGACTCTATTATTATAGTCCCAGAGGAGACCTAACCCATTTAAGTTAGCATCATTTTTAAGCAAGAGCAGAGCCAGTCTCGCTATGGGCAGCTATCCACCCTCTGTCCTGCCACCTCACCATCCCTGCCTTTGGTGCCTGTGTCAGCCAGCACCATCTTTCATCTCTTTTGATGTGGCTCCCCATTGGCTCATGTCTTGGTCTGAGCACATCTGGAACACACAAACTAAGTCCATTCATGCTAGCACTCCAGGGCTTAAAAACAGAGGCCACAGCGGATTTTTAAAACAATGAGAGACCAGAAATGGGGCTTTTAACATTTGTCACTGCAGCTCATCCCTGCAAATGAGCCCCAGGTCCCAAAGAACATTGAGTAACACATTCAGCTAGTCCACCAACAAATATGTGCTGAGCATTGCTAAGTGCCGAGCACTGAGTTGGGGACTAAGCATGCAATGATAAACAAGACGGATGTAGTCTCTGTCCTGATGGAGTTGATAGCCTAGTTGGAAATAAACAAGTCAGTGACTATACAGCTTAGCAACTGCTGTGATGAGGGAAATAAAGGACACTATGGGAGCTCATAGCAGGACCATTCATCAAGACTTGGGGAAGGGAGTTGGAGAAAGCAGCCCAGTGGAAGTGACATCTGAGCAAAGACATGAATGGTAAGTAGAAATTAACCAATGAAGCAGATGGGATGGAATAATAAATGTCCAAGAGAGAGGAAACACAGTGTTCATTAGACCAGCAGTGGGAGAATTGAAGGAACTAAAATGATGTCTATGTGGGGTGGTGGGGAGAAGAATCAGAGAATGATGCTGGAGAGATCAGAAGTACACACATCACGCGGGGTCTTGCAAGTTATTCCAAAGAGTTTGACTTGTATTCTAAGGGCATTGAGGAGCTAGAGCAGAATTTCAAACAGGATGGGGCAATTTTTGCATTTTGCAAAGGTATCTTTGGCTGTGGTGTGGACAGAGAATTAGAGGGGAGTGATCATAGAGGCAGAACCAGTCAGAGGTTGGTTTTTATTCCAAAAAGCCAGGGGTATAGAGAAAAGAGGACAGAGTTGTCAGAAGCAAGAGCACTTGGTGATGGGATGATGTGAGACTGAGGGAGAGAAGATCATGAGGATCATGATACTCAGGCTCAAGTCAGTCAGTGAATGGTCCTGTAATACACAAACACAGAGAACCCCAGGAAAGGAGCAGGCGGGGAAGGAAAAGTCCACCTTTGTACATGTCGGCTGGTAGGTGTCAGGAGGACATTCAAAGATGCTTGTTGTGCAGGTAATTGGACATGTGATTCCAGAACTCAGAAATCAGGGCACTATAACCACATGTGTGAATCGAGAGCATGTATGTGCTTTTTGAATCCACGGTAGTTAATTGATCCACTCTAGGAAACCACTTCCTGGTGGAGGCTACAATGAAGCAAAACCTGAAGGATAAGTCGGATGAACAAGTGAAGTAGAAGAGTGGGAAGGAAAAGCGTTCAAGGCAAAGGGAGCAGCAAACGCAAAGGATGGGACCTAGGAGAAGTTGGGGAACTAAAATAAGTTTCAAACAGTGAGAACATAACACAGGATAGACCTCATAGGAACACCAAGGTTTAACTAGTGAAGAAACATCTGCAAATGAGACCAAAGATAAACCAGGGAAATAAGAAAAAAATACAGAAGTCAGGGGAAGCAAGGAATTCAGAAGAACAGTCAACGGGGTCAACTAGTGCCCGGAAGCTGTGTCCCTAGTACCGAGAACAATGCCTAGAACTAAACAGTTAAAGTAAATGAAGTAACTTACATGAAAGAAAAAAAAAACTGTCCACTGAACTTGGCAACAGAGCTATTGGTGGCCTGAGAAAAGGGCTTTCACTGGGGTGGGAGTCAGTTGTGGTGGATGAGGAATAAATATGGCATATGAAAATCGATATTGACAACACTCACTGAGTCCTAAAGGGGCTCCTGCCCACCCGACTAACTTCCTGAGCTGACCTGGTGCCATCACCCCCTTGCTCAGTACGACTCAGCCATGCTGTCCCTCTTTCAGGTCCTCTCTCAAACTCAGAGACCTCAACAACAGTTCCCTCCACCTAGAGTTCAGTCTTTCCTCCACTCTGTACCAACCTCCAGCCCAGCCCACTCCTGCTCATCCTTCAAGGCTCTGCTCAAATGGCACGGTCTCAGTGGTGGCTTCCTGAACTTCCTCAACCTCTCTGCCAGTTCCCCATGATGTTCAGTGCCATCCCTATACTCTTACACACTGCACTTTTCCTCCACATCACTTAACACAAGTGCAATGTGTTCATGCAGATATTTGTTTAATATTAGGATGTTGATATTAAACATTGTGATAGATGTTTAATATTAACATCAACTAGATATCAACTAGACCGGAAGCTCCCCAGCTAGTTGTTTGAAGGGACTAAGAGATGGTGTAAGGGCTTTTTAAAAGATAGAAAATACCAGGAAAGGGAGATGGAACAAAAATTTTTTTAAATAGCCTGGGTACGGTGGCTCGCACCTATAATCCCAGCACTTTGGGAGGCCAAGGCAGGCAGATCACCTGAGGTCGGAGTTTGAGACCAGCCTGGCCAACATGGTGAAACCCTGTCTCTACCAAAAATACAAAAATTAGCCTGGCATGGTGGCGCATGCCTGTAGTCTCAGCTACTCAGGAGGCTGAGGCACGAGAATTGCTTGGAAAAATGGGAATTGGAGGTTGCAGTGAGCTGAGATCATACCACTGCACTCTAGCCTGGACAACAGAGCAAGACTCCATCTCAAAAAAAATTAAATTTAAAAATTAAAAATTATATAAGGTAAGAGGGACTAATGTGTATTGAAATGTTCATGTGAAGAGAGAGGAGATGTCAAAAACAGTGGAATCCCTGGGGAGTCTTCAGAAGACAGCAGATGGGGGGATGGCCCGAAGATGGAGAGATACCTTTTTCACCAAAGCAGATAACAAGGGAAGAATAGGTGTGGATGCAGTTTCAGTGGCAGGAAGGGGAGGAGGCACCTGTCTGTGGGCTCATTTTTTCTGTGAAATATAATTTTTAAACCTAACATCTCTTCATTTTAAACAGCTTATTCGAATAGTCCCTTCAAAGTTTCCTTTGAAATAAACAAAAGGTAAAAGACCTACATGAGGAAGACAGATGGAAGATGAATTTGAGATGCATTTTGAAAGTATTTGACAATGGATTTAATGTGGCAATGATAGAAAGTGTTTCATATCTTTTTAATTTAGTTTTTAACAAGTCCACACAAGCATATAGTTTAAGAAATCAAACAGTTCTATAAGACTTGTTGTTACCACAAATAGCAGTCCCTGTCCCCATTTTCCTTCCCCGGAAGCAACAAATTTTAATTCTTGCCATTAATTATTTTTTTTGTATTTGTGTCCCTAACAGCAAATAACATGTATGTATGTCTAATTCCTGATTGGTCTGTTTTAGATACTATCTATGAATATCCTGCTGAGGAACATGAGGATTTAGCACTCTTGCCAACTCCCTTTACCCCTAACACACACATGCACTCCCCCTGCCTCCCAGATCTCTAAGACATTACATCAGATTTTTCAGATAGATTTATTTTCTGTATTTACATCTCTGACGAAGTAAATGCCATTTACAGATGAGCCATGGACTATCCTATGATTACTTTTCCTTGCCTGCACACATTTTTGTTTTGCCTAGAGTTATCTTATTTTGCTTTCTTGTTATCAATATTGTTGCCATTAATCCAATCCGAGGCTCCCCACCTCTCAATATGTTTGGATACAATAAAGAGACTTTCAATGATACCTTATTGAGTAAAAACCTCCCCTAGGTCCTCCTGACTTCTCCAGGTTGCCCTCAGCTCCTCAGTTCTGGGTGCATGGCTGTCACCATGATCCTGGCTAGTCCCTTCTCTTCTCTCCTTTATTGGGTCTTCTGTAAACCATCTCCCATGTCTTTGGTTTACAACCTCATTCTGGTGGAGTACATCTTCTAGTAGCTTCCCAAGAAGAAGTTCATGAGAAGTAAAATGATTGAAACTCTGCACAACTGAAAATGTCATTTACCCATTACCAGGGTAAAAGAAGATATAGACACATAATTATCAATAGATGCAAACAAAATTTATAAAATTCAACACAAATTCAAAATTTAAAAAGAATTTCTTATTGCAGAATTATTCACAACAGTCAAATGTAGAAACAATCCAAGTTGAATGGGTAAAGACGAATGGATAAACAAACTGTGGTGTGTGTATATATATATATAATGGAATATTATTCAGCAATAAAAGTGAATGAAATTTGGATATATTCTACAACATGGATGAACCTTGAAAACATTATGTTAAGTGAAAGAAGCAGACACAAAAGGACAAATATATGATTTCACTTATATGAAATATCTAGGCTGGGCTGACACCTGTAATCCAGCACTTTGAGAGGCCAAGGCAGGAAGATTGTATGCATCCAGGAGTTTGAGATCAGTCTGGGCAACATAGTGAGACTCCATCAAAAGGACAAAGGAAGGAAGAAAAGGAAAGAGAAGGGAAGGGGAGGGGAGGAGAGGGGAGGGGGAAAGAGAGAAAAAAGAGAGGAAGGGAGGGAGGGAGGGGAGGGGCAGGAGGAAGAAAGAGAAAAAAAAGAGGGAGGGGAGGGAAGGCAAGGGGGACAGTCTGGAATAGACAACTTTATAAAGACAGAAAGTAGAATAGAGGTTACCAGGGCCTGGGAGAAAAGGGAAACAGGATGTTCTTGCTTAATGGTTACAGAGTTTCTTTTTGGGGTGATAAAAGTTTTGGAAGTAGATAGTAATGATGGTAGCACAACACTGTGAAGGTGATTACAGGTATTGATCGACTTACGACCTATGCAAGTTACGACCATTCAACATTACGACCACAATTGCTAGCCACGACTGCTCCGCGTCTGGCAGCGCAAACATTGCCCAGCTGGGCGTATGACAGTGCGGACCAGCTGCTGGCAGCACTACCATCTCCGCGTGCACCATTTCAACTGTACATATAGCCTACTCAACTTACGACCAAATAGTGTTACGACCGGTCTGCTGGTCCCAATCGTGGTCGTAAGTCGAGCACTAGCTGTAATGCCACTGAATTGTATATTTTAAATGGTTAACATAGCAAATTTATATATTTTTTACCACAATAAAAATTTTTCAAAAGAAAAAATTCTTTTCAAATTAAGAACAGAGGAAAATTCCTTAGTCTGAGAAAGAGTACCCACAAAATAATAGCTTTAAGGCCAGGTACAGTGGCTCACACCTGTAATCCCAGCACTTTGAGAGCCCAAGGCAGGCGGGTCACTTGAGGCCAGGAGTTTGAGACTAACCTGACCAACATGGCAAAACCCCATCTCTAAAAATACCAAAATCAGCCAGGCATTGGTGGCACACGCCTGTAGTCCCAGCTACTCGGAGGCTGAGGCACAAGAATTGCTTCAACCAGGGAGGCAGAGGTTGCAGTAAGCCAGATTATACCACTGCACTCTAGCCTTGGTGACAGAATGAGAATGTGTCTCAAAAAATACGAATAAAAAGTAACTTTAGAATACCATTCTAAATGGGGAAACATTAGGATACTTCCCTTTAAAGTCAAAAAGACAAGATGGCCTAGTCTCATCATTTCTATTCAGTGTGAAATTGACAGCTGCAGACAGCACAAAAGCAGAAGAAAAAGAAAGAAGGAATGAAAAGAAAGAAATAGAAGTCATTATTTTCAAACAAAAGAACTGTTTTCACCAAAAAGCAAAAAGAATGTATGAGCAAATTATTAAAAATAATAAGAAAGCTTAGCAAAAGGCAATTGCATTTCTGTACTCTTGGAATAAACAACCAGAAAATGTAATTAAAGAGAAGACAACACTTACAGTAGTTTCAAAGGATACAAGAACCTATAAATAAATATAAAAATGCATGCAAGCCCTCTATAGGGAGAATTATAACATTTTATTAAAATAGCCAGTTAGATGACCCAAATACATTGAAGAGTATATCACATTGTGAATAAGATGATCACATAGTATTGTTCATCTCCCCAATTCAATAAAGCTCCAATTAAAATGCTAACATGTGTTTTTAAGGAACTTGATAAGCTGATTCTAAAATTTATATGAAATAGTAAAAGGAAAACAAAACCAGCCAGAACTTTCATCAAGAAGATGAGCATGGAGGAAAGACTTGCCTTACCTATTAACATGCTTTTTTATTTCTGAAACTACAGTAATTAAGACAGGATGGTATTGGCACAGGGACAGACAGACCACGGAACAGAATAAAGCACTCAGAAATAGACACCCACATGTATGAAACTTCAGTATATACAACAGAGGCCTACCAGATTGGTGGGAAAATAAATTGAGCTGGATAAAAAAGGTTATCCTTACAGAAAAACATGAAATTAGATCCCTGCATCATACCATATACCAAAATGCATTCCAGATGGATTGAATGCTTTAACTATATAAAAAAATAATAAAACAAAACTTTAAAGTTCTTAGTAAAACTCTTTTAGACTTTGAGATAGAGTAGGATTTCATAAACAATAATCAAAAAGTGTTAACTATTTTTGAAAATTGATAAATTTGACCGTACTATAATTAAGAACTCTTATTTGTCAAAGGAAAGTGAAAAACAAGCTACAGATGGCAAGAAGATAAAGGCAAAATATATCATTATTCTTTAACAACAGGCATAACTAGGACTGTCCCACCCACCCTCTGGCCAGCAGTTCTACTCCTGGTGCAACTTTGTGAGAGACTTTTGCCCATGAACACCTGGAACCATCTACAAGAGCATGTTCATATGAACACTGTTACAATAGCAAGGCCTGGAAACAACCCAAATTCTCTTCAACAAGAAGAAGTGGATGAATAAACTGTAGTATGTTCGCACAATGGAACGTAACAGAGCAGTCAATAGGAATGAACTATAGTGGTACACCACAGCATATTTAAATTCTAAAAATATAATGTTAAGTTTTTTTTAAAAGTCCTAAATAGACACATACAGCATAACATGCTTTTTATAAAATTAAATAACTTTTTTTAAAAACTAGCTTTGTAGGAATACCATTAGATGAGCATAAATGGACTTAGGCTATGCCAACCCACCTAAGCTGGAACTGCACTTCCCAGAATTCCCTCCCCTGCATAGTTCTAGCTAGCAGGGGCCACAAAAGACATTTTCTATATCCGATTTTCTTTCGTTTTCCCCCCAAGACAGAGTCTTGCTCTGTTCCCCAGGCTGAAGTGCAGTGGCGTGATCTCGGCTCACTGCAACCGCCTGGGTTTAAGCTATTCTCCTGCCACAGCCTCCCAAGTAGCTGGGATTATAGGCGTGCGCCAACACACCCAGCTAATTTTTGTATTTTTAGTAGAGATGGGGTTTCACCATATTCACCAGGCTGGTCTCAAACTCCTGACCTCGATCCACCCGCCTCGGCCTCCCAAAGTGCTGGGATTACAGGCATAAGCCACCACACCTGGCATCTATATCTAATTTTCTATTATTCTATCTCATTCCTATGGTTCTGTTTCTACGATCACACCCTGACTGATACAAGATGAAACCATCTAAAAAGGAAGGTAAAGGAATGCAGAATGCAACATCGCCACCTCATCCACGGTTTCGCTTTCCACAGTTTCAGTAGCCTGTGGTCAACCGCAGTTCAAATATATTACATGGAAAATTCCAGAAATAAACTATTCATAATTTTTAAATTGCATGCCGCTCTTCTGAGTAATGTGGTGAAATCTCCTGCTGTCCCACTCTGTCCTGCCAGGGATGTGAGTCCTTTCTTTGTCCAGCATGTCCATGCTGTCTACACTCCACACCTGCCAATCACTCAGGACTCGTCTTGGTTATTGGATTGACTGTCATGGCAGGGCTTGTATTCTAGTAATCCTTATTTTACTGAGTAATGGCCCCCAAGTGCAAGAATAGCAATGTTGGCATATTGTTATAAATGTTCTATTTTATTATTAATGATTGCTGTTAATTTCTTACTGTTGTTCTTCATTTCTTACTATTGGAGACCCAATATACCTGGAGACTCCATACACCTGGACATGTGTTATACCTGGAGATTGCTGCCACCAATCTGGATCTTTAAGAATCTAAAGCATCTTCCTTTACTTCAGTTTCTCTATCTATACAATGAAAGGATTGAAAGAGATTATTTCTAAGTTTCCACTTCATAATATTCTATGATTCAATTTAAGCCAAACTGATGATCAAACAAGAGAAACCCCATAAAACTCATTCCTATAACCTAACTTCGAACTACCACTCTGTGCCAGTTTTGCAGCCTTCTGTAAATAGTAAGGGGTCAGACGTGGTGTCTTAATCCTGTAATCCCAGCACTTTGGGAGGCCGAGGCAAGAGAATTACATGAGGCCAGGAGTTCAAGACCAGCCTCACCAACATGGTGAAACCCTGCCTCTACTAAAAATATACAAATTAGCTAGGCATGGTGGCAGGCATCTATAATCCCAGCTACTCGGGAGGCTGAGCAATGAGAAATGCTTGAACCCAGGAGGCAGAGCTTGCAGTGAGCCCAGATTGTGCCACTGTACTCCAGCCTGGGTGGCAGAGGGAGATTCCATCTCAATAATTTAAAAAAAAATTGGTAAGATGATTATTGTAGGTTGACTCTGTACAAAAAAACAGAAAGATGGTGACAAAGGTGAGTACTCAGATTTCCCCCCCAGCCTACATGGAAACTCACCCCAAAACCAACCTGATTCAGAGAAAAAAGGGGTTTGCTTTTATCTAAAGGAAATCTGCACAGGTAAAACCAGGCTGCCCACAGAATTTCCATCACACCAAATTCCCAGCTTCTATATAATTGGATTTCTCTTCCTCACTGTCATCACCATTACTTCTGAAAGGAAGAATGGAGAGAATGGCACATACAGTTCATTGTGCTTTTACATACATTCAATAAACACATGCCAAAGTTGGGAAAAAGATGATGCTGTGGTTGGTTATTATCTCCCAGCAAATGATACAGTTGAATAAATGCAGCAATGTTGCAGAAAGGGAGCAGATTCAGGACTCTGCCTCTCCATTAAGTTATGATGATTTCCCAAGACAGGCAGGGTGGAGAAGAGATGTGGCTGATAAAATGCATGGCGTGGATTAAACAGCAAGAAGAAAGCAACTGACTACAGCTGTCTGTGTGATTTGGCAACCCACAACTATTCAGACAAATCTAAACATATCACCATCCCTGGCTTCCTGATGTCTCCAGGAAAGTCCTGTAATGACTGCTCTGTGCTGGCCTCCTAGGCAGGGGTGAGGAAAATATGCAGACTCCACAAGTTTAGGGCTTTCCTGGGGCATCTGTTCAATGCAGCAGCTGCCGCCCTTCCACAGATTTGGCTGCTTTCTGCAAAATCCAAGTTTACATTAACTAATCATACATTTGCAACCCTTCCCACTGTGCCCATAGCTAGCATGGTGGGCACCAAAGCCCTGTTTCCCCCATAGCCCAACCTTATGGAAACACCCAACAGGTAGCTCAAGAGAAGCTGAGGTCTGTCCTCTGCCCACCTAGCCACACCATCCTAGCTTCATTTCGAAGGCTTAAGTGTGAAGCATTCAAAACTGGTCCATGCACGTGACCATCGCTTGGGGCACATCTCCAGCCCTGAGTCCTGGCAGCTTCCCTCCCCTAGATTTCCTGCAGCTGCCAGAATAGTTGCAGCACTGCTGTGCAGCCACAGCCATCTCGTTAGACATGTTTCGCTGGGGGTAAGGGATGGATTTGCCCTTGCCAGCCTAGAACACAACCAGAATGAATGAGTGGGAGAGAAATCCTGCCATTGAAGCCCCTTCCCCTCAAAAGAAAAATAAATGGAGGATATTTTGGAAAATGATTTTTTTTTTTTTTTTTTTGCCAATGTTTTTTTTTTTTTTTTTTTTTTTTGAGTTGGAGTCTCTCTCTTTTTCGAAAATTTTTTTTTTTTTTTTTTTTTGCCCAATGGTACTTCAGAGAGCAGCTCTGAAGAAGGTCAAGACAAGAAAGTGTGATTGGCCACTGGCAGAGACTGCTGGGTCCCTGCAGAGAGAGGTGTGGCTGTGGCCCTGTTGGGATGTCTCAGCTTAGGGAACACTGAAAAGGGGGAGACTGCAGGCAAACCCTGTCCCTGAAAGCCAGCACAGGGTGGCATGCTCACCCCACTCAGCAATCTTGGGGAAGAGCAGTGAGAGGGGTCTGAATGGAGCCAAAGCAGCCCAAGTGGCCTGGACAGCAGAACAAGAGGGTTCCCCATGGAAGTCAGCTCCCCTAGAGGCAACAGAGAGGGGGAGAGGAAAGGAGAGGGGAGAGGGAGAGAGAGAGCAAGGCTTCTCTATGTAGTGATTATAACTCAACATAATCACAGAAGAAACACCTGAGCACCTAGTTCGTTGCCATGTACACAGCAGGTGCTCAATAAAAACTTGCTGGTGATGGCATTAAATGTGACTTTCTAGACAAAGCCTGCTTTACTGTAAGTGAAATAAATATCTGTTGGATTGAATTGAATTGAAATAGGCAGCGGGTTAGTGGTGTAATTTGAAGAGCAATGGAAATTTGGTCCCTTGCCTCAAATCTCTCCCCTACTGGAACTGCCAGAATGCTGGAAATTTCCAGATTCCTCTTCTGGGTTAATGGGGTAATGAAAACCTTGTTGAAAAGCAAATGTTTTCTGGGAGGGATAACCAATGAAGCAACTATGATCTCTCATTCATCCAGGATTGCAAATGGAAATCAACTCAATCGCCAGCTCTGATAGATTCACAGCCTGGAGTTCTGTCCTAAAGACCTTGAGGCCACAGCTGACTCAGCAGAAAGCAGAACTGCAGGGAATACTGATATCTGCCTTGGATGTGGGAAGGGGCTGGATACTAGGGGTGTCATGAATTTGCCATCTCTGTCTCATTCTTTGAACATATTGTCCCTAATGAAGAGCAGGCCCCCTAAGGAAATATAAGCTGAGATGGACATTCTGGAGGGATCCAGATGGTAAAAAATATGCATGAAAAGCAGGCCAGGGAATATGCCAAGCACAGCAGAAGGATACGAGAAGCCCCTGTGAGTTTGGTGGTAAGGGGGCTGGGGAATGCCTACCGGAAGTCTAACTTCACCTTTTTCCATCTTGCCATGAGTGAGTGCTGACTACCGACTCTACAGTCGAGAGGGTAAACGAAGCTCTCACCCTCCCACCACATGAATTTGTCTGGCTCTTGTCAAACTTTCCCATCACATTCCCCAGCAACAGAGAAGAGTGAACAGATCACTCCATGGGCACCCAGGGATAATGCCAGCAGCCTGCCCTGAGCAAAATGTGTCTTTGAAACCTCAGTTTTAAGAATACATGTAAAGTTTGCATTCTATCATAAACTATTTGCTTTCATGTAGAAATTATTTAAGTTACTTATCAGTCCTACTAGAGTTGTGCTGTCTGCTATAATAGATCAAGCCCAAAAGTTCAATAGTGAAACTTCAGACATTTATTTTTCACAACACAAAGTTCACATGGGTGTGGCTCGTCCATGGATAGCCTGGCCCCTTGGTCTTGTGACTCTACCGTCCTTCAGAGACTGTACACCCTTCCCATTCAACTAGCAAATGAGGAAAGGCCAATTAAGATGGTCTCTTAATTACTAAGCCCAGAATTGACATCAATTCTCCCAACATTCCATGAGAAAGAATTCGTCGTGTGACTCCATTTAAACACAAGGGCAGCTGAAAAATATAGCTCCTTTCTACCTAGCAACACTCCAGGTAACTGTTAATGTTTTAACTTCTCCATCTTCCCAAATTTATGGGATAAGTTAATCTTTAGAAGATGTGCCAAGTGTCATCCCGCATCTTTACTTAACTGGAGCACAATGCCACATATTCCCAGAAGGGCATCTACTCCCGTTTAAGAAACCACATAGGTAGTCCATTTTCAATAAGACCCAATTTCCATTTGTAGCCTCAGTGAAAGCCAATTTTAGTGGACTGCTCCATTTTACCTCCTCTTCCCTCTGCTCTCTCGTTCCCTTCCTCTCAAGCCAGCTAGATACCATCAGGATTTTGAAAGTGGGCCCAAAGCCATGTTGAATATTGCCAGGAAATGGCTGGCTGGCTGTCCACCAAGAGACATTCCAAAGTGGCATTATCTTAATGAATTTTTCACGGTCCGAGGTCTGGCCAGAAGACTTACAGGTCCAAATATTCAATATTGTTAGTGTTCCAGGATTTGCCTGACTTAGGAGGGCTGACTTATGTGAACTAAAGTCACAAAACTCCAAAACTTCTCACCCAAGTGGCAATATCTTTCTCGACAAGAAGACGTGTGACTGTCAAGGAGATCAAATATTCGGATTATTGTCTTCACCATTTTTACTTCCTGAACAAAATTTACTAAGGAGGTCAAATGACAATCAAAAAGCTCCTTGGTGAGTCTGGAATCAGAGCATGAGTTATTTAGTTAGAGGAGTTGGAAGCTTAATGTGACCAGGCTACGAGTGCCTGATGAAGGCATCGCTGCTGGAATAGTCATGTCATGGGCTTCCTCTGGTCTGTCCTAATTGTCTGAATTCTGTGCTCACCAGCTTTCTCTCTGATTGACACATCCTTTAGACACACCCATACCATCCATCGGTAGAGTTATTGCCAGATCTGTACTCTGTTTTCTTCTGACATGATGGACGTTTTGTCTCTAACGTACGTTTGTGTATGGCTAGCATCACCCACTGTGTCATATTTTTAATCAGGCTCACAAAGCTAGGAAGAGGAAGAGAAGAGAAAGGAAGGGCAGGGGACTTACTCCAATCTCTGTCTACACCAATTGATGTTATTGTACAATGAAAGGTAAGAGCTTATTTGGAGGTCTCAGTAGAAAAGACTGGATATTTATAGATACTTGACTGAAAAAATATTTCTCTCCCCTTCCTCTGGGGCCAGCAAGATGCCTGAAGTTCTCTCATTCAATGTTGTAACCCAGAGCTGCTGGCAGCAAGTACACACTGAGGGATGAATCCCAATCAAAGCCAAGAAGGGTTGCCAAGTTCAATGCCAGGGAAGGGTATCAAGTTTCAGTTGTACTGGGTGAGAAGTCGACTGCAGATAGATCAGGGAAAGGTCACCAGCCATGGTGCAAGAAGCAGGACTGGAAGCCAATTGCAAAGAGGGTTTAAGTGAAATAGGACAGGGTGGAAGCTTGCAAACAAAGGCACCAGGAAGCTCTTACTGGATATTGACTAGTGGAAAGCACAATGCTGAGTTGGGCACTGAGCTATCTGGGAAAGTTACTTTCTTTAATTGAGTTTGCAACATCAAGAGGCTATTTTCATGGGATAAAGAAGAAAGGAATTCAAGTATGGAAAGTCATGAAGGACAGGCCACAACCAGATGGCCCTCACATCCAAACCAGTTACATTAAAGTAAGAGATCTGCTTTGCAGTTTTAACTCTGACAATTATGGGAAGCTTGACTTCCTCAACTTACTTTACCTCTCTGAGCTTTAGTTTTCTCCTCTTAAATGAGGCAATTGAAATCAATGCTGTGCAAGGCCCTTCTGATGTATGGTGATACTGTTTCTACAAAGATAAAACACTCCTCTAACCACACATCTATTCATATCCTGCACTGAAAAGATCAACCTACTGGAAAGAGTTCGGAGTGTTTGTTTTTAACTTACACATACACAAAAGTGAGCAAAACAGCCCGGTAACCAGCTCCCAGATTAAGAAATAGGACTCTTACCGGGATCTCAAGTGCTTCCCTATTTCCTTTCCCTGTCATTACCTCACTGCAAAAGTAACCACTATTTTAACTTAAAACAGGATGATAGATTAGTTTGTCTGTTTTAGAGCTTTATGTAAATTGAATCACACAGTATATACTCTTTTGTGTCAGGCTTTTTAAATTCAATTATTTGTCTGTGAGGCTCACCCAGCTGCGTGTAGCTGGGGTTGGTTATTTCCTTGTTGCTTTATAGTCTTCCATTATGCCACAGATGTTTTTATCCATCTTATTGCCCACAGACTTTTGAATCGTTTTCTATTTTGGCATTATGAAAAATGTTGCTATGGAAATTTTTATACATGTCTTTGGGTACATATTTGTAAGCATTTATGTATTAGTTATCTATTGCTATGAGGCCAGCTGCTGCCATAACTTAAAATAGCACATATTTATTATCTCACAGTTTCTGTGGGTCAGGAGTTCGAACACCACTTAGCTGGGCCTTTTGTTGCAGGGTCTCTTACAAATCTGCAATCAGGTGTTGACTATGGCTGGGATCTCATCTGAAGGCTCAACTGGGGAAGGATTGTGTCCAAGTTCACATAGTTGTTGGCAGAATTCAGTTTTTGGAAGACTGTTGGAGTAGGGGCTTCATTTCCTAGATGGTCAAGCTATCCTCATTTCCTTGCCATGTAGGCTTCTCCAACATTAAAGCATGCAAGCTGAGAAGCAATAGAGAGAGTCTGCTAGTAAAACAGAAGTGAACATTTTATGTAGCACAATCACAGAAGTATATCCCATCGCAATTGCTGTATTCTATAGGTTAGAAGCCAATCACAGATCTCATCCACCCTCAGGGGGATAGGATTACACAAGAGAATGAATGCCAGAAAGTGGATATCACAGGGGATCATCTTAGAGTCAGGCTGCCACAATTTCTGTTGGATTATAACTGGGCATGAAATTATTTGGTCACCAGTCCAGCTTCAGTTTTGGAAATTTGCTAGTTTTCCACTGTCATTATACCAATTGACATCCTCACCAGTATTTGCTCCACATCTGGGACCGGATTTTCTACAGGTTTCCTTCTGGTGTGAGTTATCAAATTGTTCCTCAGTAATGATGTAATCTCAAGTCATCTCAACTGAGGGGATGACTCAACTGGGGGAGTCATCTCCTCAGTATGGGGGAGATGACTGATGTAAACTTGGCATAATGATTTAAAAGAAAGCCGAGGGGTGAGGGATGCTGGAGAAAGAGTGTCACCAACTCATTTACTAGAGTCCCCTATATATTAGTCACCATTTATCCAGCCTGGGAAGAGCCACTGGGAGTGATTCTAATTGGGTCCTGAGCTGTTAGCCAATTCTAAAGGAGTGTTGATGTAGCAGCATTAAAAGTTCCCACCATCAATCCTATTTCATGGCAAGTGTATTCGTCTGTTCTCACACTGCTAATAAAGACATACCTGAGACTGGGTAATGTATAAAGAAAAGAAGTTTAATTGGCTCACACTTCCACATGGCTATGGAGGCCTCAAAATCATGATGGAAAGTATGAGCACTTACATAGCAGCAGGCAAGAGCACTTATGCAGGGGAATTCCCCTTTGTAAAACCATCAGAGCTCACGATACTTAGTCACTATCATGAGAACAACACTGGAAAGGCCCACCCCTATGATTCAATTACTTCCCACTGGGTCCCTCCCATGACACATGGGAATTATGGCAGCTACAATTCAAAATGAGACTTGGGTGGGGATACAGCCAAACCATATCAGCAAGGCACATGGTGGATGCTCAATAACTGTTTAATTAGGATAGAGTATGAGTAATAGCTAACCTTCAACAAGGCCTCCCTAGGTTTCTCTAGTTCCAGTGGAGCATAGGCCCCAAATGTAAAAAAAAAAAAAAAAAAATTGGGGGAAAAATGCAATAGGTCAAGAGCATTTCTGAGATCTCCATGAGTTTCATTACTATCTCTGCCCAGTGTGTCTAGCAGAGTTATGCTCCTGAAAGCCACTAAACAGTAGTAATAACAGCACTGGGGTGCCTGAGCTGCCTGAATTTGAAAAACTTTCCCAAATGTGTACAAAGAAGTTCTTAGGGGACAATTGATTTGAGTAGGTTCTGATGAAACACCCTCCTGTGGACACCTGTGAAATGTTGAGGCTAATTGGGGCTTCTGATACTGATTGTGGAGGAGTTTGGGGGTTGCTGTTTTTCCTCCACTGAATTCCATCTTCTACTTTACCCTTTCATTGGGGCTGTTAGTGTATCAGATGTAAGAGTATTACAGGGAAGTGTGCTTTTGTGTGGAAGTCATTACTGTGAACACCTGTTCACTGTTGAGTTTAATTGTACTACAGCTGGTGCTGATTGTGTGTGAAGGGGGGCTGCTCCTCCCGCCGAGGAGTTCACTGTCAGTGGTAACAGTGGGGAAGTCAGCACTACCAAATGCAGCTCTTGCACTGTACAGTCAAGTACTCTATATTCTGTATGGTTAGTTGCCTCTGAGGTGCACTATGGTAAATGTAGACAGGCAGGCCCACATCTTTGGTATGTATTATTAAATCAGTTAAGTTCTGCATATGAAAATGTAGGGAAATATGGGGGAGATGACTGATGTAAACTTGGCAAACTATTTAAAAGAAAAATAGAAATGGCAAGTTCACTCAAAGTAATTTTCTTAGCAATATTAGCTGTTCACCTATGTCCAGAGATGATAGGGACTGAGCCAGCACATAAATAGAAACCCAGTACAGTAATGTAGCTCAGGAGTACGCAGGTAATGACAAATTAAGATTGCATTTCCGATGGAAGTAGAAAAATAGAATACGTCTGTAGCCCTTAATATTAAGAAAAAGTTCAAGTTGATGAACAGTTGCTGACTTGTATATTTCAGTTTAGATGTAATTCACATTACTTATTCATTTAATATCAAAATGCATTGAAACAATGGAACACGGTGTCTATTTTATAGAGGCTCTTACTTCATATTAATATTATTAACATCCATCATGAGTATGAGGATGTGTCTGAGGATGGCAGTAACTCCCATAAAGCATAAACGTCCATACTAAAGCAAATCTACTGATTCGTGGCTTTGGCTATTCAATGGGGTCTCATTCCTCTTTGTGTGCAGCTAACAGTATTGTGAATGTGACCCACCTTTGGAGAAGAGGAAACAGAATTGCTCCTGAGGGCAACAAGTCAGGTGAAGATCTGTATCTAAAAACTATTCCAGTGGCCAGGCACGGTGGCTGATGCCCGTAATTCCAACAATTGGGGAGGCTGAGGCAGGCTGATCACCTGAGGTCAGAAGTGCGAGACCTGGCTGGCCAACGTGATGAAACCCAGTCTCTACTGAAAACACAAAAATTAGCCAGGCATGGTGGCAGGTACCTGTAATCCCAGCTACTCTGGAGGCTGAGGCAGGAGAATTGTTTGAACTTGGGAGGTGGAGGTTACAGTGAGCTAAGATTGTGCCACTGCACCCCAGCCTGAGCAACAAAGCAAGACTCCATCTCAAAAAATAAATAAATAAAAACTATCCCAGAACTGCATTTTTTGTTTCAGTATTTGCACAATCCCTTTGTTCATAGGATTTGAAAAGCCACTTGATTCTTTTTACTTGCTGAGGCGGAGGTCTGTGTCATCATCCTAAGTCCAGGAGGTAAAATGAAGCTAAGACCTTCCCTAGAGCAGGATGGCAGGACAAGATGTAAAATGCAGACCTCCCCTCCTTTGAGTTCAGCAGCCTCTCCACAATTGTAACACCCCTCGTCTTTGGAGAGGCAGCTGCCCCTGAGCTGAATGTGGAATCATCAGAGCCCGATCCAGCTTCCAGGGTGCCATTGTCCAGCTGTGCGGTCTTGGGTTCATCATTCCACCTCTGTGGAAAGGATCAAATAAAAAAATATTTGCCAAAATTCTTTGTCAACTGTGAAGAGCCTTACAAATACAGAGATGCTTATGACTCAAGGGACAGTTTTTCGGTCAAACTGAAAACAGATTTTTCTGTGTGAGAAACTGTGTTCCCGTGAAAGGCGGCAGTGCAAGCTGTGAGGGTGGGGAGTGTCTGCCCTGTCTTCTCTTCTCTCTTTGATTGCTTTTGATGAATGATTCTTTTTCAGCAGATACCAAATACAGCTTTGCTGCTGATCAGTATTCTTTCCTGACTGTTTTCATGTTAGCTCTCTACTTTTTAACCAAGTATTACAATTGTGCTCTTTGGGGAACTGCCTGCAATGCTCACATGCACGCACACATGCACCTCCTCTACTTTCCAGCACAGATGGTAAGCAGTTTGAGTTCATATAAATGAGGTCACAGATACTTCCATGTATGCTGACATGGTCTTTCTTTAGCTCCACTAATCCCCCGAACCACCCCAACCTCAGTAGCTGGAAGATATGAGATGCCCTTGATTAGATGATGAGAGCAGATCACAGGGTGCAGAACAAGAGTCCTGGGGAACCGCATTCCTGGAACAGCAGCCTGACGCTTCCACCTCCATGCTCAACCCTAAGTAACCTTGGTATCCAAAGACAATGCCTATGCTGGGTCAACTGTTTCGCTCTTAAACGATCAGGAGACATGGGGATCAGGCCAGAAAAAAAAAATTGACATTCATTTTTCTTAATTGAGAAATAAAGCCACAGATGGAGCATTTTTGAACTAGAACTTAAACTATTCCTCATGTGGTGACTCGGGCCTTAATGAAGATGAATGCTGGGCTGACTGCCTCTCTGAGCAAAATCAGAAATTTAGCTCGCTGGGATCTATACAAAGGGGACATTGGTGTCTACGAAGAGCAGTGTAACAGAACGCCCTGCTTTGGGTTGCTGTATGCAAGGCTGTTCCATCTCAAGCAGACTGTTCCATATGGGGAAATAAACAGAAGCTGAGTCTGCCAGTGATCCCAGGACCATCTCATAACAGCAGCACCCAAAAAATGCCTACAGAATCTTGGGCATGTGTATTTGGTCAATTCAGGGACCATGAAGAAGAGACCCAGAATGGACACGATTGAAGCTATCCAGTCTCTGAGGTTGTGTATCATCTGAGGGATCAGCTCTCTCTGTAGCAAGCTAAGCACAGCTCAATTTTTTTGCCACTGGCTGCCACAAGCCCGAGAGAATTCTTGAGGCCACACACCTGACACCTGCAGGTTTGTATCTGCTCTGTTCCAGGGCCACAACTTGCAATTAGCCCTGCCCGTTCTGCTCGATGGGATGCCCATGCCACTCCCACACAGCTGGTTCAAGTCCTCTTCCCCCTGGCTCCTGCAATGAAATCTAGACATTTTCCTAACTTGGCAGAGCAGCCCAATCTTCCTCAGCCGGTGCCATCTCTCTCTCCATCCCAACTCACGTCAAAGTCTCTCAGGACCAGCCAGCTGGTCTGGTCAGATTGCACACAGAGAATGGGTAGCCACGTGCACCTCACACACGGCTCCCTTCTTGAGCAAAGCCACATGTTCCCCCTCCCCAGCGCTGCTTGGCTTCGCTCAACTAATTTGGAACAGTGATCTTGACACTAGAAAATGCTCTTATCCTGCTCTGTGGCCTGGGTTGCTCCGCCTGTGGGCGGACCCGCTCAGCTGAAGCAAAAAATTATCCACACGGTTTGTTGATTAGTCACAGCCCGCCCTGGGCTTGGTGACTTCTTCTGTGTCCTGTAGGAGGGGACATTCTGGCAAAAAGACCTGCACAGCTCTCCTCCTCCCACTCCAGCTGATCCATTGAGCTAGTCTCTCACACCCCATCCTGAATCCTTCTCATCTCCTGAGCAGAAGGGAACTTTGAGTCATTCCATCAGCCCAATGGTGCTCAATCCTAATGTGCATCTGGAAAATGTACTGGAAATGCAAATTCCTGGCTCCTGGATCTGGAGATTTTGATTCAGTAAACTGGGTGAGTTGCAGGAATCTGCATTTTTAGTAAGTACCTGCCCCAGGTGATTCCATTGTGGTGATCCAGGTGCCTTATTTTGAGAAACCACCTCAGGACCTGGGAGTGCCACAAGGCCAGGGATCAGAATCCCTCAGCTCTTGACACAGCATTTGCTCACAAGAGATGCTGAGCAAATCCCTATACTGGATGAATGATTGAATGATGGTCACAAGAGAGATGTCCCAGCTCCCTGAGGTCAGGGAGTATTGAATGCATCTTTTGGGAGTAACCAGGAAAAATGTAAATACAGTAACAGAGTTCAGGCCCTTTAACTTGGCAATTGCTTTGGGGAAGAATATAGACTAAAAGTATAATAGAAAAGTTAGAAAAATGGCATTGTGTGGTTAGAAAAATTATTTATGTGAGAGAAAATTTGGAATCCCACAGACATGCTGCCAAAGGATGGTCACTTATGATGCTTTCCCATGAGAGACTCTGACCAGGTAAGCTTGAGCCAGGTAAACATGGAATGATGCAGAATGAATGAAGCAGGACCCAACACCATCTGTTCCTACATGGCCATGGCGCACATGTTGCACCGACCAAACTTGAACGTCCACAGGGACGATTGTGAGTCGCTAGCGGTTAATGTCCGTTTTTTTCTTTGTTTGTTTGTTTTGTTTTTTTTTTTTTGACAGAGTTTCGCTCTTATTACCCAGGCTGGAGTGCAATGGCACAATCTCGGCTCACCGCAACCTCCGCCTCCTGGGTTCAAGCAATTCTCCTGCGTCGGCCTCCAGAGCAGCTGGGACCACAGGTGTGCACCACCATGCCCAGCCAATTTTTGTGTTTTTATTAGAGACAGGGTTTCACCACATTGACCAGGATAGTCTCGATCTCTTGACCTGGTGATCCACCCGCCTCGGCCTCCCAAAGTGCTGGGATTATAGGCGTGAGCCACCGCACCCCGCCCCCACTTGGCTCTTTTTATGTGCAAAACAGCTTACATTCATACGAACTAAATAAAAACAAATGAGGCTGTTGCCACGTGGCTGGCCTCAAGTTCCTAGTAAATATCTGAAGAAAATGATGGCAAGAGGCAGAAAGTTGGGCTCAGAGTAAAAACATCTGAGACGTGTGTTGGCTTTCACAGACAGAGGAAATCACTCACAGATGCCTGGGTGCGTTCTTCCCCAGTTGCCTCCCTCGCGCTCCCCTGGCAGGCGCCTGGGGATGCATCAGAGTCCTCTCTCTCCATCCTCCCCTTCTTGCCCTGGACCATCTCTGTCACCCAGGGTTCCCTTAGCCTGGTCCTCAAAGAACAAAACAAGACCTCCATCCTCAAAAGATGACGCCTCTGCCCAGCCCTTTCCAAGACCCCACAGAGATGCAGCTACCGCCACCGTACAGGTCTTAAAGGATTCAAAGAGGAGTGGATTCCTAAGGGTGTGCCCTGGCCTAACCTGTTACACCTGCCGTGTTTCAGGCAGTTCTGTCTCTTACCACCCCATTCCGGAAGGTCTAAAGGTCAGATCTCTAGGCAGCTGACAACTCTTCCCCAAGGGTCTGTTGGTTAAACAGGAACATCACCAGAGAGATAAACTGTCAGTAGGTTGCCTTGCTGCTGACACCAGGGTAGTCCTGGCAAGAAAGGTGCATTCAGGGGAGTGAAGCAGGAAAAGCAAAGAGAAAGTGGTTTCCAAAAGACGACGCAGCCAGTTCAAGCCAAATAGCATTAGCAGTAGCATCTCTCACAAAAGCCAAAGACAGAGCCAAAGAAACAGCGTATTTCAGCACTGTGGCTTTGGCTGTTAGTGCTTCAGAAAACCAAAACGAAATGTAACAATGTCTCCGAGCCTATGTCTGCTAACAGCTCTGAGATTGTCAACCTGGGAATAATGTACCAGGCTTTCTTTTTTTAAAAGGTGCAGAGAGTTTAATGTTTTTAACACCATCCCAGAGGTCTCACTGCGGATTCCTTTCCCGGTTCCCAGAGCAGGACATCAAGTCAGTAGATAGCCATTGGATATAGGGACTGGGTAGATGGGAGTGCAGACTGTGGAACTGACTTACCTCCCTCAGGTCACTGCTGGAAATGAGTGAGCTTGTTCTGAGGATGGAGACACTAGACATTCTGTAAGGAAAGGCACTGACCTGCATGACAAAATACTGCCCCATTTTTTAACGTCCCACACCAGACAACCCTCCAGGGAAAAAAACCTGGTTATAATTTATCTTCACATAGACCATAACTTGGATTTGCATATAAACACCAAGCATTTTTTGCATGGTTTTAATAGTCACGGAATTCTGAAAATCCACTTGATATGTAAATCTAGGGAAGATTATACTTTTTTGTTTTTGAGATGGAGTCTCATCCTGTCTTGCCCAGGCTGGAGAGCAGTGGTGCGGTCTTGGCTCACTGCAACCTCTGCCCCCTGGGTTCAAGCGATTCTCCTGTTTCAGCCTCCCGAGTATCTAAGATTACAGGCGTGCACTACCACACCCAGCTAATTTTGTATTTTTAGTAGAGATGGGGTTTCACTATGTTGGCCAGGCTGGTCTTGAACTCCTGACCTCAGGTGATCTGCCTGCCTGAGCCTCCCAAAGTGCTGGGATTACAGACATAAGCCACCGCTCCCGGACTTTGTTTTTTATTGAAGTGAAATTCACATACCATAAATTAACCATCTTAAAGCGAGCAATTCAGTGGCATACATTGTTATGCAGCCGTCACTACATCTAGTTCCAAAACATTTCCATCACCTCAAAAAAGCAGCCCACACCCATGAAGCAGTCACCTTCTACTCCCTGCTCAACCTAGCCCCTGGCAACCTCCAGTCTACTGTCTCCATGGATTCACCTATTTTGAATATTTGTTTTGTTTAAGTGGAAACATATAGCATGTGACCTTTGTGTCCACTTTCTTTCACTTAGCCTGTTTTCAAGGTGCATCCATGTGATAGCGTGTATGAGTACTTCACTCCTTCTTATGGCTGAATAATATTTCATTATACGTATAGTCCACATTTGGTTCAGCCATTCACTCATTGATGGACATTCGGGTTGTGTCCACATTTTGGCTCTTATAAATAGTGCATCTATGAACATTCATGGATGGGTATTGAGTTGAATACCTGTTTTCAATTCTTTGGGGTTATATACCTAGGAGTGCAATTGCTGGGTCATATGCTTATTCTGTGCTTAACTTCTAAGAAATCTGTACTTCATTTTATATGAAACTCTACCAAAAATTGCTCATTATTGCAGAAAATCACCCTGCTAATGACTGTACCTACATCAGCCTACATTCGTGACTACTGCATTCCCCTTTCTGTTTGGTTTTTGTTTGTTTTTGAGTCTCATTCTGTTGCCCAGGCTGGAGTGCGATGGTGCGATCTCGGCTCACTACAATCTCTGCTGCTCTGGTTCAAGTGATTTTCCTGCCTCAGCCTCCTGAGTAGCTGGGATTATAGGCATGCACCACCACACCCAGCTGATTTTTGTATTTTTAGTAGAGACAGGGTTTCACCATGTTGGCCAGGCTGTTCTCAAACTCCTGACCTCAAGTGATCCACCTGTCTCAGCCTCCCAAAGTGCTGGGATTACAGGTGTGAGCCACCACGTCCAGACATGGCTGCTGCATTCCTGATGACTGACATACAGGTATATTCATCTGACTGTGGTATTACATCCAAGAATTTACATATTGGAAAATGTTGTTTTACTATAAGATTATCTCCCTTTTATATGATAGCCAGGTCATGATATTATTTTTTAAATGATTTATGAAGGTAAGCTATATTATCTATACACTTGATAGAAAGGAGCACTACAGTATGTTTAAAGAGAGGAGTTAAGTCTGATAGAATTGAGAATCACAACCACAGAGTGTTGAGCTGCATGCCAGGCTTTGCATTTGTGGAAATAAGATGACATTGATACCAATGAACTGAAGAGGCCAGAGAATGTACACATTTTTCTGACAAAGCCCTGTGGTTTCTATATGTATAGCCCAAAGGTTACAAGTATGGTAGCCTAGAAACAGTTTAGTACCAACTTGCAGATGATAATATTTATGGTGGGGATGATGGTTCTGCTCAGACGGAGAAATATTTTCAGGGCGTCTCTTCCTAAAATAGTTCTCTTCCACAAACGCCGGATAATAATCCTCTCAGCAGCACACCATATATAGAGAGGGACGCTAGTCACAAATAATAGAGCAGAGAGAACTTTGAGAGGGTCAGCCTCCTTAAATTTCAGTTGCCAATCTGTGCAGCAGTAAATTAGAAACAGGGAAAGATAGAGCTGTAAAATAGTTGATGAAAACACTGTACTTAAAACATCATCCTACCCACTAAATTCATGATTGTGGTTGCCTCTGGGGATTTGGGGGAAAAAATGCAATAACAAAATACTTCGGGCTGGGTGCGGTGGCTCACGCCTGTGATCCCAGCACTTCGGGAGGCTGAGGCAGGTGGATCACCCGAGTTCAGGAGTTTGAGACTGACCTGGCCAACATGGTGAAACTCTGCCTCTACTAAGAATGCAAAAAATTAGCTGGGTGTAGTGGAAGGTGCCTGTAATCCCAGCTACTCAGAAGGCTGTGGCAGGAGAATCGCTTGAAACCTAGAGGCAAAAGCTGCAGTGAGTCAAGATGGTGCCACTGCACTCCAGCCTAGGTGACAGAGTGAGACCCTGTCTCAAAAAATAAATAATAATAGTAAACTTTGCAGAACACAGATTAGCATGTTGATATTTGTGAACTCTAGGGAAGTGAGAATATTGTTGTTTATGTATTAGGTTGGTTCAAAAGCAACTGTGGTTTTGGCCATTAAAGGTAAAGTTTACAGATACCTAATAGTAGCTGTAAACTTCTGAGTTATTTTCTCAAAATTAAATATGTATATATGTCTAAAAAAAACCTTACAGCAATCCCAGTCAGAAATTGAGTATTCTTGATAGTTTATATAAAGCCCCAAATATGACTGATCTAGCTGAAACTAACGAGGATCACAGAGATGTAGAGGACATGAGAACAGGATACTGAGAGAACAAGCAGGGGTCCAGATCAGAGGCATTTCTGACCCTTTCTGGAGTCTGGAGAAAGGTTCTAACAGTTTATCCCTCATACATTAATACTAGAGCTATATGCAATAGTAATTGCAGTCTGTGGTTTTATAGGTGTTTAAATTATTGTTTTGTGTCTTGTATCTAGATGGGTTCAGTCATTAATCTTTTATGTTTTCTGAGTGGCATCCAGATGTCTTTTCCAAGCACTGCTTGAGATAAATCTGAGGCCAGGTGGGACACAATTGACATTTCGGCTAAGAGTCTGATGTCTAAGAGATCTGACCAGTAAGATGCCTGTGGTAGATTAAAGACAATCACAAATTATTTGCTTCTCCTTCCATCAAAAAAGTGGGGTATCTTCCATCCCTTGGAACCTGAGCTGGCCATGACTTGATCAATAGAATTCAGAAGCAGTGATATTCTAGAACTTCCAAGGCTAGGTTATAGAAGTCCTGCAGCTTCGCCATGCCCCTTAGAAGACTCAATCTGAGAGAAGCCAACATCATGTAAATCTGACTGCTGTGAGACTGCCATCCTGTGAGGAAGCCCAAGCTAGATGAGCAGAGACGCCTTGTGGAAGGAGAACAATGACCAGCCAGCACATGCTTCTCCAGCTGTTGCAACCCAGGCGCCAGACATGGAAGTGAAAAAGTCATTTTGGACATCGCAACCTCAGCAGACGTGACATGGAGAAAAACTGAGAAACCCAACGGACACTTGTAAATACAGCCTCAGATATACATCCCCCGCTGAACTGTTCCAACCATCTCCAGCCATGCGAACCATTGCAGTTATCAGGGAACAGAGATGAGCTCTTCCCTCTAAGGCCTGTCCAAATTCCTGACCTGTAAAATCTTGAATGTAATAAATGTTATTTAATGCCACTAAGCCTTGGGGTCGTTTATTCCTCAGAAATTGATCAGAAGAACACTGGCCCTAGCTGAATAGTGCCTTGAGATTTGTTTGCTTTCTAAATTGGCAGCGATTCACACATATCTTAAATGTCCATCTCAGGTTCTACATGAAAATAGACTTCTTCCTGACATGCAGATAATTACATACTTTTGCTGTGCACTCATATCTTGTCTTGTTATTTTGTTTTTTATATGCCCAAGGACAAACACAAAAGTTTGTTTCATGGCCAGGGATTCTATGGGGATGGGAGGAAGGCAGGAAAATTCCAGGATGTGTTGTTTGTTTGTTTTGAGACAGAGTCTGGCTCTGTTGCCCAGACTGGGGAGTGCAGTGGCGTGATCTCGGCCCACTTCAACCTATGCCTCCCAGGCTCAAGTGATTCTCCTGCCTCAGCCTCCCAAGCAGCTGGGATTACAGGCACCCACCACCACGCCTGGCTAATTTTTGCATTTTTAGTAGAGACGGGGTTTCACCGTGGTGGTCAGGCTGGTCTCAAACTCCTGACCTCATGATCTACCCGCTTCAGCTTCCCAAAGTGCTGGGATTACAGGCATGAGCCACCATGCTCAGCCTTCCAGCGTTTTTAAAAAAGGAAAAGGTGGAAAATGCTTATATATCAAAATTAAATAGGTTTCATTCTTGCAAGACTTCTCAAAGCTCTCAGTATATAAATGTGCATTGTAAATTGCCAAGAAGCAAACAGAAAATGAAGCACCTCCCTAAATCTATTTGACCAGGAAACAGGTTTTTTGGGTCCAGCACATCATCTTGCAGGATTAGTGTTTCACAGAACAGCACCTCCTGACCAGAGCATCCAAGCTCCTTGATGGCATCAGTGTGTCTGTCTTGGTTTACAACCGTTCAGGAGGCAGGTGTGTGTGTGTTGTTCTGGAAGCATCCACACAGCAGTATGCTCTGGGAGGTGCACACTTCTCACGAGCCTTTGGAAAGAAGCCAGAGGGCAGCACAGATTTGAAAGTCATCAGGTGCACCCAGGCAAGGCCACATCCCACATCACACCCAGCATCTCTTCCGAATGGTCAGTTCAATTACCACACTGATGGTTAAATGTTTTTACCAGCACCCCTGGGAGTATAAAGATTGGGAGGGAAAAAAGATGCCTGCAGTACTGGAAGTGGTCATGCCACCCGTCCTGTCATTGTTAAAAAATTATTTTGCCTTTGATTCTGGGAAGCACACGCCTGGGAATACTCCCCAGGCCTCTCACTTGACCCCAATAGAACTGTCCCTTTTATGCCACCAAATGAGCTTCGTGATTAGTCATGCCTGTTTCAGTTGGCTAAGTGCCCAAGCAGTGCCTGAGGCTGGTCCAAGTGTTTCTTCCACCAATTTGAGCTGTCAAATCCACTCATTTTCCTAGGTTAGTAGTGGCAGTAGTCATCCTCAAAAGAGACATTTCCTGAGGGCCAAGGCTCACGTGCTCCCTAGAATCACATCCAAGTCTGACTCAGCCTGGGCTGATGCAGGCAGGAACCGCAATTAGAAATTCAGAGAAGCAAATCCAGCCGCTCCACACTTGGAGCATTTCATTCCTGATGCTTGTTGCAAGTTACAGCTGACAGCCTGGCCATGTTTCCCTAGGTTCCCCATCCCCAGATTTAGAAAAGAGAGAGGAGTGTTCTTGCTGTAGTCATTGACTTTATAGTTTGGGAGTTTTCATATAATTTGGGGTTTAGGATTTTTTCACGGTTCAGGCAGGTCCCATATTTTACATCCCTCCCTCTGTTAGGACTTAGGGTGCTGGACTGTGATTTTGCATTTGCACACTTGCATCCTCCACTGGACTGCAAGAATAGTAACACTAGGAAGCCTCTTGTTCACCCCTATGTCCCCAGCACCCAGCAGAGAGCTACTAGGTGGCTGCGTCACCCTGGGTGTCTCATCTGCATTTCAGGCAGGAAGCAGAAAAAAAGAAAAACAGATGAAGAACAAAACACATTTGTCAGCTAAGTCCACCCCCACTTACCAGGAAAAAACAGTATCTATGAGTCCTAGAAATCCACTCAGAAGTCTTTACCTCTCATTGGCCAGTACAGAGTAGCTTAGCCACCCCTGAAGTAAAGGAATCCACGCAAGGAAGGGGCAGAATTTGGTTCTGGTTTTGTTTTAAGACAGGGTCTTACTCTGTCACACAGGCAAGAGTGCAGTGGTGTGATCATGGCTCACTGCAGCCGTGGCCTCCCAGGCTAAAGCGATCCTCCCACCTCAGCCTCCCAAGCAGCTCAGACTACAGCTGTGTATCACCACACACTCCTAACTTTTAAAATTTTTTTGTAGAGACTATGTGGCCCAGACTGGTCTCAAACTCCTGGCCTCAAGCTATTCTCCCACCTTGGCCTCCCACATTGTGGAGATTACAGGCATGAGTGACCACGTACAAGTCCTAATTTTTTTTTTTTTTTTTTTTTTTTTGTAGAGATGAGTTCTATGTTGCCCAGGCAGGTCTCGAATTTCTGCCCTCAAGTTATCCTCCCATCTTGGCCTCCCAAATTGTTGGGATTACAAGCATGAGTGACCACTCTGGCTGAGATTTTTAGGTAGGCACATGTTTGCCCTAAACAAAATATGATTCCTTCATAAGGAAGAAGACGGAATGGATGTTGAATCAGTAGCTGCCATGTTTGATGTTGATTGAAATGAAAAGATTTGACTTATTTTTATTCATATAAATAAATAGGTTTTTAAGAGATGTGTTTGGGCTTGTCTATCCACAGGTAAAGATACGACTTAATTTTATTTATGTAAAATTCTGCTGAGAAACTTATACTCATCTGGCCAGTGGAAGCATCCAATTAGCAGGTGTGAGGCCTTTCTTTTTAAATAAATCACTCAGTTGTCAGAAATTAGCACAGCCCCTCAACATTTGGGCTCCTTCATGAATCATCAGACCACATCCTTTTCCATTTATGTGTCTGTGTTGTGTTGCAAATTAAGTTTTAAAAGACATTCTTTTCTCAAAGAAAATATAAAGAATAGAGTACCCCCCACAGCCACCACCCAGGAGAATAGACTACAGCTACTGTCATTCCAGGAGGGCTTAATGATAGCGCTCGATGTGTGTGTGGACAGCCGAGGCTTCCCTCAAAGTTGTCTCTGTGAATGGGCTTCAAGATGTTTTGACTATTATCTGTTACAAAGAAACTTACTATTAATTGCATATTGTCACAGCTCTTAGTCCAACATAACTGTTAGCCCAACAAAGCATTCTCTCCTCAGGATAAGGGGATGGGGACACAGCCTATTCTCTTCCACTGGGTAAGTGGTTTCTCTAAGTTCCTCGTTGCTCCATTCCTTCAGTTTTGTTGCAGAAAATCAAGTTGAGGAAGGACTCATTTTTCCCTGTGCATGACTGCAGCTCTTTTCCAGACAGGAGTGAGGATGACCCTCCATCATCAGGATCCTGTGTCAGGCCAACAGCAGGCGTAGTGTTTCTCAATGAGCCATACAGAGGACACCAGGGACACAGGCATTAGAGTTACAAATGCTTCAGGTTGCTCCAATGGTGATGGCGACTGCTTCTTGGCCTCTCCCCCATATTCTGTTCTACCTCCCATGTGATCTGATGCTGGAGAAAGTGTGGTTTAGGGGGAGGCTGATGGGGAAGACCTCTGGGTAATGAGTCAGAAAGAGGAGGAGCAGAAGCAAGACAGAAATGTTTACAATGTTTAACTGGAGGGATATTAACTGTAACATAACTCCAAGAAGAAAGTAACAACATCATTATTGTGCAAGATTCAGGAGTTCCACACCATGTTAGACAAATGCAGGGAGATAAATCAATTGTACCCCCAGTTCATCCCCTATACCTCCATAGACTGATCTTTTTTTTATTCTTTTATATATATATAATTTCTGAGGTACATGTGCAGATCATGCAGGTTTGTTACATAGGTATACATGTGCCATGGTGGTGGTTTGCTGCATCCATCGCCCCTTCACCTACATTAGGTATTTCTCCTAATGCTATCCCTCCCCAATCCCCCCACCCCTGCTATTCCTCCTCTAGTCCCCCACACCCCAAGCTCCAGTGTGTGATGTTCCCCTCCCTGTGTCTGTGTGTTCTCATTGTTCAACATCCCCTTATGCGTGAGAACATGCAGTGTCTGGTTTTCTGTTCTTGTGTCAGTTTGCTGAGAATGATGGTTTCCAGTTCCATCCATGTCCCTGGCAAAGGACATGAACTCATCCTTTTTTATGGCTGCATAGTATTCCATGGTGTATGTGTGCATTTTCTTTATCCAGTCCATAGACTGATCCTAAAACATGGATCCAATCACATCCTTCTCCTTCTTACTTATTTCCAAATGCTCCCGTTGCCTGCTAGATAAAGCCCATACCTCTCAGCCTGGCTGAGAGTTCTCATACAGATGGACCAGACCTTGTCTCCTAGCATTGCTTCCCCACTCCCAGCCCTCCCACAGGTACACCGAGGCTGCAGTGGACTGCCACTATCCCCAAGCTCAGTGCACTTTCATGCCTTTGTACTCTGGCTCATGCTGCTCCCTCTTCCCAGAAACCTTCTCTTCCTTCTTACCTGTTCATCCTTCAGCACTTAAATTAAGTGTCATCTCTATGTAATGCCTGTCCCAAGCCAGGATTCATCTGACCTCCTCTGAGCTCTATGCAGTTGGCTCCTATGTCAACAACAGCACCAATCATATTGTATCATTATCATATGTCTAAATCCTCTCTTAGGTTTTCCATAATCTCCTTCTCATCAAGAATTGTGTCTTATTGACTGGGATAGTCCCAGTAACCAGTACAGATAGAATGAAAAGTAGATTGTGTTGGGGGATGGGAGGAAGAAAGCATGGATGGAAGGAAGGAAGGAAGGAAGGAAGGAAGGAAGGAAGGAAGGATTCATGGAAGGATAATTTGTATTATATGCATACTAGGTATCCTGGGCTATTGAAGAGGATCTATGTGCCTGTAAACTGAAAGAAGTCTGTAAACAAAGAATCATTGAGCTGAGACTCAAGTGATCCCAGTCTTAGTTGCTTTATAGGTCCTAGTGTCCCCAGCTAACAAGTGAGTAATGCATCTCCTGCTCTAATGTTCTATGAGCCAGTGATAGTCTAAACTATTGCCATCTTCTGCAGGAATGGAAATGTTCTAAATTTTATTCTATCCAATAGGATAGCCATTAGCCACATGTCACTACTGTGTACTTAAAATGTGACTAGTGCAACTGAAAAGCTAAATTTATGATTTTGTTCAACCTCAATTAATTTTAATTGAATATTTAAATAACCACATGTGGCTAGTGACTACTATATTGAACAGCACAAGTATAAACCACTATGCTCAAGGCTTGTGTTATACTTCAGTGTGCTGCTACTTAACACCATCAAAGACATTGCTACATAGGTTCAAACTGCACAGATTCTTCTTGATGTGCTGATAAAGACACCTATATTGGTTGAAATGAGTGGTGTTCTACCCTCTCTCATTTCTCAGCTAAACATAACTCTTCCACTGACTTTGGGCCAGCCAATCACATGTAGCTGGCCTGGGTCCAGACAGTTACAATGATGAAGATCAGCTCAGAGGTGCCCAACCAAGAGATCAAAACTTCCTGATGAATCTCAAAATATAACCTGATATATCTCTAATTTCCTTGAGTCCTGTTTTTCAAAGTTGTCACCCCACTAAGGGCAAAAATGGTGTCCAATTCATCACATTTCTCATAACTAAATCTAGAGTCATACCTGGCATTTAGCAAGTGATCATTAATATTTGTGGAATTAATTTACCAGGATTGCAAATGGGGAGGAGCATTCTAGTGACAGGCTTGGATTCTCATGACCAACAATTGCACTCCCAAAAGCCTATCTACCCATCAAGGACAATCCACCATAAAACCTACTCAGCATACAACAACAGACAAGTCTTAAATAGCTTCTGTGTATAATCCTAGGCATTTGATCATTTGCTCAGGAGCCGAGATACAGAATACATAAGACAAAGTCCCTCCCTTCAAAGAATTCAGTTTAGTAGAACCAAGAGACACACAATTAATTCTAATTTTAGAAGCCACTTCCTTCAATAGACGTGCAGGTACGTGGCAAATAAGAGCTCTTCATTTCAAACAGTTTAAGGATCTCTGGATTGGACATTGTGGTGGACACTGAGTTGCATCATGCAGATCCCCCTTCAATGAAGACTTGCTGCCCCAGCTGCTAGGAACGCTGAGGGCAGGCAACCTCCAAAACCAGTCCTTCAGGGAGTCTTCATCCAGTTACTGGACAGTGTAGGAGTATACAGACCCAGCCATCCTGTCCCCATTCCAGATAACTATGAAGTCATTTTAGCTCCCAGAGTTGAGCTGAGGCTGTCCTTGGGCCTGCATTAGAAGCTCAATTTCTCCCTCTGCGTCCTTCTGCTTCCTTCCTTTTCCTTCCTGGGGATCATCATTAATAAACCTCCTACATGCTAAACTCCATGCCAAACTCCCTCTTGAGTCAGCTTCCCAGTGAGCCCAACCTGCAGCAATCAGTACCACAAATGTAAGTGAAAACATGAGAATATCTAGAATTTGGAACTGCATCACTTCCCATCGGGCAATGAGGCTCTAGCACTCACTGGTGGACTGTGGAACACTGAGCCTCTGGCACAATGCAGTGGTCCAGTCCAGCTGTAAAATCAGCTGCTGGTGGATTATTGGGATGTACACTAGCGGGGGGTGGGGGGTGGGTGCATTGCTATGGCAATGTACCAGATGTTTGATACAAGATGGCCATGTCTTCACACTCCTACATTATCCAGGAACTGGATGAAGACTCTCTGAAGAACTGGCTTTGGAGGCTGCCTTCAGCAGCATTCCTAGCAGCGAGGGCAGGCAGAAAGTCTCTCACTAAAGGGGAATCTGTGGTGCTCCCCAATGTCTACTACAATATCTAATCCAGAGATCCTTAAACTGTTTTAAATGAAAAGCTATTGTCTGCCTTCTTACCTACACGTCTATTGAAGTAAGTGGCTTCTACAATTAGAATTAATTGTGTGTCTCTGTTTCCTACTAAACTGTGAATTATCTGAGGAGAGTGATTTTGTTGTATGTATACTGTATCCCAGGTCCTGAGTAAATGGCCTGGGAAATATGGCAGTAATCATAATTACAAGGATGGCGGAGTGCAGTGGCTCACACCTGCAATCCCAACACTTTGGGAGGCCAAGGTGGGTGGATCACCTGAGGTCAGGAGTTCAAGACCAGCCTGGCCAATATCATCTCTACTAAAAATACAAAAATTAGCTGGGTGTGGTGGTGTATGCCTATAGTCCCAGCCACTCAGGAAGCTGAGGCAAGAGAATTGCTTGAACCTGGGAGGCAGAGTTTGCAGTAAGCTGAGATTGCACCATTGCACTCCAGCCTGGCAACAGAGTGAGACTCTGTCTCAAAGAAAAAAAAACAAATTACAAGAACAGTGATGGCCATTATTAAGCTTCACTGACACAGTGGTCCTCCCTTATCCTTAAAGGATACATTCCAAGGCCCCCAGTGGATGTCTAAAACTGTGAATAGTACCAAACCCTATTGATACTGTATTTTGTTAATCTGATAGCTGAGATGGCTACTAAGTGATGACAGGTGGGTAGCATCTACAGCATAGATCTGATGGACAAAGGGATGATTCATGCCCCAAGTGAAACGGAGCTGGAGAGCATGAGATATCATCATGCTATCCAGAATAGCATGCAACTTAAAATGTACGCATTGTTAATTTATGGAGTTTCCCAGTTAATATTTTTGGACCATAGTTGGCCACAGGAAACTGAAATCAGGGAAAGCTAAACTTGGATAAAGAGGGAAGCACTGCAGTCTGGAAAAGAAGAAAGAAAATGTTGAGAGGATTCATCCCAACCTTCTCAGTAGGATAGAAAGAGGTTCTTGTCTGCTGCAGTAGGAGAGCACAGAAAGCTGCAGACCAGCCGTAGGATGGACTTGTCAAAATAGCTGAGTCCAAACTTTAAATTCCTAATTTAGGAAGATCTGCTGGGTCAGGACTGTGGTTAAGAAAAAATGAGACCCTGACTCAAGGAATTTGAATAGCTGGGTTAATCCCCCACCTCCCAAATTTTCCAACGCTGTAAAAGTGGTTCATTTCCCTATTAAAAAGCAACACTCCACCATTGGGTAGGCATTATGAGTCTTCTCCCTGCAAGACCACAACTGGCTTACATGACATCTGCCCTCACCTCTCCTCTTAGCCACTAATCCTCTAACTAGGGTGAGTTAAATTACAGCATAACCCAGCCCAGGACATACTGTGCCTGATAAGGTTTAAAAAAAAAAAAAAAGAAGAATTATACCCTTGAGAAGCTCCAAGACCTTGCCAGCATGTACCAGCAGGACCGGGAGGGTACACACAGAATTGTATTTTGATGGTGCTTAATTAGGAGGTTGAAATATAAGGCTGGATGAATAAGTGTTTGTCCATTTGAGAGCCTCTCCCAGGATAAAAGATCTAATACTCTGGCAGGAACCATAGAAGATAACGCAAGCTCACATTTAGATGGTTCCTAGAAGAACAAAAAAGGCAATGCACACGTGAAGTGAGGTGGAAACGCCGGAACTGCCGTGGCTGATGGTGGAAGAAAGGATTAAATGTCTCAGGAACAGCGGAGAGGCCGGAGTGGATATACTAAGAAAGGCCAGAAAAATCATAAAAGACGATTATGTTCCAAAAGAAGACCCTAAAAAATGTGCTAGTGAGAAGGGCATCAGTATCGTTAAGAAATGCAGTGGTGTGGCTCTCCTGTCTCAGCCAGGACTGACAGTAGGAAAGGCCACTACAGAACGAGGCTCTCTGATATTCATGGGATGAAAGGACTCCTAAACAGCAGGGACAAGTTGGCAACTCAGAACCTTTAGGAGCCAGGTGGATTCGGTTATCACCAGCGGCAAGAATGGAGCAGGGAGGTTGGAGGTGGTTGGCCTGAAAAAGAGTTATGCAGCTGGTTTCTAGAACATGAATACTTATGGGCAAAATAGGCAGCCAACAAGGGCACTACTCAATTGATACTAACTAAAGAAAATAAACTGACAATCAGATGACTAAGGGCGGTTATTCCAATATCACCATTCCTTGCCCATTTTATGACCCAGAGCCCATTTACTGAAGAAGAGATCAGGTCCCAGGAGAAAGGATTCTATAATACCACAGCAGGCACACACACACACACACACTTGTGATTCCCCCAGTTCTTTCCCAAAAGGATCTTTGACCATTTACTCAGACAACTGAACTGGGGAAAGGAAGATAACCCAAACATTTTGAGGAATGTTGAACGCAAGATCCAAATTGACGTTGATATCCAGAGACCTTTCGGAGTAGGAGCCTGTGGGAGCTAGATTATAAATGGAACCATGGCCAAGGTTTAAGTCATAGTGGGTCCGCTGATACTAGGGATCCATCTGGTGGTCATTTCCTCAGCTCCTGAATGTGTAATCAGAACTGATATGCTTGGTGGTTACCACAAACATTATACCTTTGGTCTGCAGGGTAAACATTAACCCCAGGGGAAACTTGTACCTGCTACCTCCTAGACAAGAAAATAAAAAATAAAATCACAGCCAAGGAGTGTGACAAAAAGTAGGCCCTCAGGATCTAAAGCTGTACTGCCCAATGTAGCCCTGACCACATGTGGTTATTGAGGATTTGAAAGGTTGTTAGTGCACCAGAGAGACAAATTTTTTATTATATTTGTCTTTTTTTTTTTTTTTTTTTTTTTTNGAAGTCTCACTCTGTACTTGGGCTGGCGTGCAGTGGAGCGATCTCCACTCACTGCAACCACGCCCCCAGGTTCAAGAGATTCTCCTGCCTCAGCCTCCCGAGTAGCTGGGACTACAAGTGCCTGCCACCACGCCTGGCTAATTTTTGTATATTTAGTAAAGATGGGGTTTCACCATGTTGGCCAGACTAGTCTTAAACTCCTGACCTCAAGTGATCCACCTGCCTCAGCCTCTCAAAGTGCTGGAATTACAGGCGTGAGACACCACACCTGGCCTTATTTTATTTTAATTTGTAAAACGTTAAAACTTGTATGTGATTCAGGTATTGGAAAACTTTTAAATATTTTTGGAACAAGTTGAGTATGTGAGTCTACTTTTTCAGTTGTAAATTTCATGAAACCTAAATACAGATCAGTGTTTCTGATAAAACTTTAATATATGACTTGTAATATACTATAAGTATTAATACTTCATACCCAAAGAAAACTATTAAAAATCTCATTAATATTTTATGTTTATTACATATTAGATTATTTTTAATAGGTTGAGTTAAATAAAATATATTACTAAAGTTAATTTTACTGCTCTTTTTTACTTTTTTAATGTGGCTACTAAACATTTTTAAATTACATATATGGTTTGTATTATATATACAATGAAAAGCATTGCTCTAACGGATGCAGAGTTTGTGGTTCTGATCATGTCTCCATTTATTTCACAGTCTGGCCCCTGCAAAAAGCAGACAGATACACCATAGCTGTGTTCCACTGCAGACTCAACAGGTTGAGGCCCCAGTTGGCAGCTGCCATGTGCTTTTCCTCCCAGAACAGATTAACAGTGGCTTAGGTCCATGTTGGGTGTTCTTTGACTTGGCAAATGTGTTCTTCCCCATCCTTATTAAAACAGACAATTCACATTCACGTGGAATAGGCAATAGTACACATTTACAATTTTGTTGCAATGGACTCTGACCTGGATTCAAACTCCGATTTTTACCCACTGTGCCTTTGGCAAGTGACCTCCCCAAACCTTATATTGTTCCATATGTAAAACTGGGTTGTGTCCATGTCACAGGGTTGCTATGAAGACCAACATGAGCTAAGATGTATAAAGTGCCTGTCATAAAGTAAGCAATCCATAATTACAGGTGTCTCTTCCCCTCAGTGGCCAGAAAGAAAAATCTTGCATGCTAAGGCATGTAAAACACATATTTAAGTTAAATAGAATAGTACTTCCATTTTGTTATCATACAAACTGGTAAGTGCACGGAGGGCTGGAACTTAGCCTAATTGTATCTCAGTTGCATAACAGATTTACTTTAGAAAGTTTTTTAAAGATCCCAGGTACAGTGGCTCATGTTTGTATTTTCAGCACTTTGGAAGGCCAAAGCAGGAGGATCATTTGACGTCAAGAGTTCGAGACCAGCCTGGGCAACACAGTGAAACTCCTGTCTCTACTAGCTGGTGTGGTGGCATGCACCTGGAATCCTAGCTACTTGGGAGGTTGCGTCAGGAGAATCACTTGAACCCAGGAGGTGGAAGTTGCAGTGAGCCAAGATCACACCACTGAACTCCAGCCTGAGATCAAGACAGTCTTTAAAAAAAAAAAAAAAAAAGGAAGAAAAAGAAAAGAAAGGTTTCTAAAGAAATGGATGATCAGGCCCCAACCCCAGAGATTCTGACTCAATTTCAATTTTAAAATTTATGCTCAATTCAATTATTGGAAAACTGTTACCATTATTAGTATTATTTGTAGAGACAGAATCTCACTGTGTTGCTCAGGCTGGTCTTGAAATCTTGGGCTCAAGTGAGCGTCTCAGCTGCAGCCTCCCAAAGTGCTGGGATTACAGGGCTGCACCATCTCTCCCGGCAGGAAAACTTTTCAATACATTGAGAGCAACTGGTCTCAGCTAACACCCAGGTATTTTTCAAGAGTTGCCCCAGCTGCTGCTAACATGCAGCCAGGGTTGAGAGCCACCTTTCCTACCTGGTCATTTTGTCCTATGTCTTGAATAAGTGATCTCTCCTCCTGTCTGCCTCCCAAAATTAAAACTGAATGCCCCTCAGTCACAGATAAAGATTAACAAAATCACTGTATCTAGTTTGTTCTTTGAGATCCTTAGTAACAGAAGGGAAGTTCAAGATATCATTGGGCCATTGTCATTATTAACACTTCCAGTTTCAAGTAGGAATTAGAAGTCAGAGACAGATCCCTTCTCCCCGACTCAGTCTTCCCCAGTCCTGGGTGTATTAGTCCGAGTGTGTTGTGAGGGCTGGTGCCGTCCGAAGGTTCTGAAGCATATTCATGTGGAGGCCAGCCCAGCACAGGTGTGAGCTAGAGTCTGATGCTGTTTGCTATTAAATACAGCAACCCTGGTGTCAGCATATTTGCAACACATTTCAAGACTGGGTCAGGAGGCCAGGAGCTGATGATAGATTTATTTATTTATTTATATATTTATTTTGCTTACTGGCAAATTTGAGATTTGTAGGGTTCTCAAGCTGCTGCCATCAAACCATCAGGTTATGGAGAGTAGGCATCAATGGAGAGGGAAGAAAATAGATTCTGGTTGCGACATTCTGTCTGGTCAGCTCATCACCCTTCCCCCCAGTTTTCCTTCCCCATGGTAAAGCAAGGCAATAAGGGCTGACGACTGAGGCAGAGGAAACTGTCATTGGCCTGCTGACAGGGACATTGGCAAGAGCCATGTCTGCCATGGAGCAGCAAATCAACTTTCCATTTTGTATTAATTGTTCAGCCAAATTTTCACAGCTGCTTGGCACCCAAAATGGGTGTGGTCAATGACTACCAGGGCCTGTACTGACAGTGTGTATTCTACCTTTCATTGCCAAGGCCCCCGCACTAAGCTGACATACAGAGTCAAGAAGGGCTGGGCGTGGTGGATCATGCCTGTAATCCTAGCACTTTGGGAGGCCAAGGTGGAAGGATCAATTGAGGCCAGGAGTTCAAGACCAGTCCGGGCAACATAGTGAGACCCCCCCCCCGTCTCTACTTGGGAGGCTGAGGCAGGAGGCTTACTTGAGCTCAGGAGGTCAAGGCTTCAGTGAGCCGTGATCACACCACTGCACTCCAGCCTGGTTGACACAGAGTGAAACTATCTCAAAAAAAAAAAAAAAAAAAAGGCGGGGGGCTTAAGGTCTTCAAGGGCAGGGGCCAACCCTAATACTGTTAGTTTATGGCTAACATGGTTCTCACACACACACACATACTCACTTTGGGGAAATGTTTAAGTCATGCTATTTCTAATCTGTGTATCTTTTTACTGAAAACAGAAAGAGAAAGCCACCAATTCTCAGTAGAAGCAGAAAATCTTGGCATTGGAAGCGCCTGAGAGGTGCACTAGTCCAAGCTCCCATTCAATGCTATCCACGTCATCCTCCCTGGGGGAGGCATCTTCCTGTCTTGCTTGATGGTCTCCTATGATGGAAAACTCCCTTGTGGGCAGGAACCCACTAGAATATCCAAGACCCTTGTGGTGGTCAATGGGAGTGGGCCACATGGTGCCCAGATGACATACTGTTTCCGAGTATATCTGCAGGTGTTTCCAGATGAGGTTAGCATCTGAATCCAGGGACTCGGTGAAACAGATCACCCTTTCCAGTAACTGGCATCATCGAATCCCTTGAGGGTCTGAATAGAACAAAAGGTCGAGGAAGGAGAAATTTACACTCTGTTTTTTCCTGCCTCTTCTTGAGCTGAGATAGCTCCTCTCACTTTCTCCTGCCCTCAGAATGGCATTTACACCACCAGTTCCCCTGGCTCTCAGGCCTTCAGACTGACCGCATCACACTACTGGCTTTCCCAGGTCCCCGCCTTACAGACGACAGAAGTCCTCCATAATCACAAGAGCCAGTGTCTCACCATAAACCACCTTTTTTAAATTACATGTATAGAAATCAATATCTATCACCAATAAGATCTATTGCTCGGTTGCCCTGAAAAACGCTGACTCAGACAAGCCCTGTCCCCAACCTACTTCAAATAAATGTCTTCACTGTGGTTTCAAAATGTAGTACACCAAAAATTGTTCAAGTGCTTCCGAGAAACCAGAGCGACCCGCGCAGCTGCCTGGCTCCGCGCACCAAGGACGCCCAGTAGCAAACACAGAGTCAGAAATCGCAGCCGCGGATGCATCGGACACCTGGAGCTGCTCAGCACTCACACTTTTCAGCTGCCTGGAAAGTCCCCCTGGAGAGCAGCGCAGACGGGGCTTTGTTTTCCTCTTGCCATTTCTCTTTTTCCGCTTTTCATTTGAACATTTTCAAATCCTTTTTTCTCCTCCCACCCAACTGGCAGCCACTGCCCGTCCAAAAGCTGTGAAACCCTGTGGCTTCGCAACCCACATTCCATCCTGAAACGGTATCTGCTCTAAGCCCCGAGATGATGCTGCTTGCTCTCTGCTGGAAGAGCATGCATTTTGGGTGGTGTAATGGAAGGAGAGAGGGGTTGGCAGTGACTGAAAATTGGACTTTAAACCTCCCACTTATAGCTTTGTGCCCTTGAGAAAATTAATGAGCCTCTCTGACTATTCTCTTCTCTGTAAAATGAGGTTGATACCTATCTCTGAAAAGTTAAAAAGGCCAGGAAAGGTGGCTCATGCCTATAATGCCAGCAGTTTGGGAGGCTGAGGTGGAAGGATCCCTTGAGCTCAGGAGTTTGAGACCAGCCTGGGCAATATAGTCAGAACCTGCCTCTACAAATGGGCATGGTGACACATGACTGTAGTCCCAGCTACTCAGGAGGCTGAGGTGGAAGGATCGCTTCAGCCCCAGAGGCCAACGCTGCAGTGAGCTGTGATCTCGCCACTGCACTCCAGCCTGGGCGACAGAGCGAAAACCTGTCGCAAAACAAAAACAAACAAAATCTGCCCCTTCCTTGCCTGGATTTCTTTACTCCAGGGGTGGCTAAGTCACTCTGTCCTGGCCAATCAGATGTAAAGATTTCTGAGTGGATTTCTAGAACTCATAGATACTGTTTTTTTCCTGATAAATGGGAGTGGACTTAACTGACAAGTGTGTTTGGTTCTTGTTTTCTGCTTTCTTCTGCTTCCTTCTGCTTCCTTCTTGAAATGCAAATGGGACACCCAAAGTGATGCAGCCACCGGGTAGCTCTCTGCTGGGTGCTGGGGACATAGGGGTAACAAGGGGCTTTCTAGCGTCACTGCACTTGCAGTCCAGTGGAGGACACAAATGTGCAAATGCAAAATCACAATCCAACATCCTGAGTCCTAATAGGGATGTAAAATATGGGACCAGCCTGAACAAAACACACCCCAAATTATATGAAAACCCTCAAATTATAAAATCAATGACTACAGAAGGAACATTCCTCTATCTTACCTAAATCTGGGGATGGGGCCAGGAGTTCAAGACCAGCCTGGGCAACATGGCAACTCAAAAAATATATATATAAATACATCAGGGCATGGCAGTGTGCCTGGGACAGAGGATCACTGAAGCAAGGCGGCCGAGAGCTGAGATCAGGCCACTGCTCACCCCAGCCTGGGTGACAGAATGAGACTTTATCTAGGAAGGGAAGGGGAGGGGAGGGGAGGGGAGCAGAGGGGAAGGGAGGGGCAGATTAAGAATAAAGCTTCCAAGAATATTGGGTGAAGATTGAAACAAATTTTTTTAAACTTTGAGTCAAGATTTTGGTATCAGACAAGTGTGGGTTCAACTCTCAGCTTTGTGTTTTACTCCCTCTTTAACGAGGGCAATTTACATAAAGATTCCTATGAGAAATAATCAAGGCAATATATGTAAAGTGCTTGGCACAAAGCACATGTTTAATAAACCTTACTAATGAGGATGGTGTCCCCCAGGGGTTAAAGTTGGTACAGAGATTACTTAAACAGAAGCAATGATGTAATCCAGAATTCAAAATTGAACCAATAAGATACTATTTTTTACCTAACTGCCATGGACAAACATTGATAAACATCTAATATCTAGCGTTGGTGAGAATATGGGGGAAAAGGCCCTTTCGTGCAATAATACGAGTACAAATTGATACAAACTTTCTGAAGCCAATTATAGCAACTCACATCAATAGTCTTCAAAGTGTACAAACCCTTGACCCAGAAATTTTACTTCCAAGAGTTTATCTAAGGAAATAACCATGAATGTGTGCCAAGACAGATACCTGAATACATTCACTACAGGATTGTGAATGATTAGCAAAAGTTGAAGGGGATGGGGAAGGAAAACTCAAATACCCAACAAAAAGGACTAAAGAAATGATGGGCACAGTGGCTCACACCTGTAATCCCAACACTTTGGGAGGCCAACATGGGCATTTCAATCCCAGCACTTTGGGAGGCCAAAGTGGGCATATCACTTGAGGCCAGGAGTTTGAGAACAACCTGGCCAACAAAACCCTGTCTCTACTAAAAATACAAAAATTAGCCAGGTTGGGTGGTGCAGGCCTGTAATCCCAGCTACTTGGGAGGCTGAGGCAGGAGAATCACTTGAACCCAGGAGGCAGAGCTTTTAGTGAGCTGAGATCACACCACTGCACTCCAGCCTGGGTGACAGAGCAAAACTCTGTCTCAAAAAAAAAAAAAAAAAAAAAAAAAAAAAAAAAAAAAAAAAAAAAAAAACAAAAAAAAAAAAAAAAAAAAAAAAAAAGGAGTACTCAGAAGCCATTGACAATGACATAGTAAGGACTGAAGGACACAAGAAAATTTTTACAACGTATTTTAAAATTTAAGAATCTGGTTTCAGAACACAGGGAAATGTCTACTATTCAATAAGAAAAATGCCATAGATATACTAAAATATCATACAGAGTCATCCCAGACAGTGGGAATAATAGCTACAATCATCCTTTAATTATTGGATTTACATGTTTTTAAACGGTACCTTGAAAGAACATGTGTTGTTTTTTGCAACTTTGAGGAATAATTAAGAGAATAGGAAGTCCTCCCTCAGCACCTGTGGCCGCCCGATTCCTGAGGGTCGGCCCCACACAGGCGCCACACAAGATAGAGATCATACCTCAGGCTTGCTTCTCTGCTCCATGGATTCCAGGCTGTTCGTGGAGTAAGGTCTACTCCTTGCGAAGATCAATTTCAGGGAATATTTTTGCGACCACTCCTGAAAACCCCTGTAAAAAGATTTTTTTTTCCAAATGTGATTTGTTCTTTAACAAGTACAGCAAAGCAAGAAAACATTATTTTTGGAAACAAATGGAATATATCCAAAAAAACTGTGGAACGTCGTGGTGGAAACAAACACGTTTCTATATTTGTGCATCCACTTCTCTCTTCCCACCTCGCGTTTTCCAGTAAGGGATTCATTTTTGTAACCTCCAAAAATGTCACTGTGGGGGCAAAAGTGACTTGTTTCAAGGGCCAGGCTTGAGTGCTGGGAAAGTGGGATTGGGCTGCAGGCCCTGAGACCTGCACTACCTTTGAAGTTCTACAGAGAAGAGACTAGAGGTCTTTTTGTTATGTTAATAGCCTTTAGCTTGATGCCTTTTGGCTGTACTCTGTTTTGGAGAAATAAATTAAAGGTGTTAAGCTGAGAAGAGTTATAATTGATTTCCTCTTTGTGCTTTTCTATATTTTCTAAATTTTCTAAAGCAGATATGAATTACCACTGTGACTAGGTTATCATTATTATTTTGTAAGACAGGGGTGAGGTGACAGCCACAGCTACCTCATGGTGTCATTTCAAGTACCCTGAGAAGATCTCCCTTGCCTCCTGAGGCTGCCTGAAATAATTTTCACTGAAAATAGGGACTTTCGTCTCAATGAGATAAAGCTTAAAATTCAAAATTCTGGACCAGAAGTGGAAAAGGACATGTCTCTATTTGCACACTGTGGTGTAAATATCTAATGATACTTTGCTGGCTGTATCTTGGGAATGGGCTCTTTATTTAGGGATTCATAGCTTCAGCCTCCTCTCCTACTCCTTTTTCCTTTTTTTTTTTCCACCCAAGACAGGGTCTGGCTTTGCCGTCCAGGCTGGACTGCATTGGCACAGTCACAGCTCACTGCAGCCTCAACCTCCTGGACTCAAGCAATCCTGCCACTTTAGCCTCCTAAGTAGCTGGGACTACAGGTGTGTGCCACCATGTCCAGCTGATTTTTATATTTTTTGTAGAGACAGGGTTTCACCATGTTGCCCAGGCTGGTCTTGAACTCCTGGGCTCAAGCAATTCGCTTGCCTCAGCTTCCCAAAGTGCTAGAATTACAGGCTCATGCCAACGTGCCTGGCCCCTAACTCCTAACACAACTCTCCAGTCCGGGGTCCCCAGCCAGTGCTTGTCCTTGGTCTGTTAGGAACCAACTTGCACAACAGGAGGTAAGCAGCAGGCGAATGAGCAGCATCTGTTTTTACAGCTGCTCCCCATGGCTCCCATTACCACCTCAGCTCCGCCTCCTGTCAGATCAGGGGCAACATTAGACTCTCATAGGAGCACAAACTCTATTGTGAACTGTGCACCTGAGGAATCTAGGTTGTGTGCTCCTTATGAGAATCTAATGCCTGATGATCTGTCACTGTCTCCCATCGCCCCCAGATGGGATTGTCTAGTCACAGGAAAACAAGCTCAGGGCTCCCACTGATTCTACATTATGGTGAGCTATATAATTATTTCATTATATATTACAGTGTAATAATAATAGAAATAAAGTGCACAATAAATGCAATGCGCTTGACTCATCCCAAAACCATCCCACACCCTGGGTCCACGGAAACACTGTCTTCCACAAAACCAGTCCCTGCTGCCAAAAGGTTGAGGACCCCTGCTCTAGGTCCTGTGGGTTGATTTTGCTCTCCCTTAACGCTAGGTAAACAAAAATGAACACCCAGTCATTGGTCATGGGTGGGTAGAGATGGTGCCTTACAATTAACCCAAAGAGCACTGTGCACAGCACTGCCTTCCCCTAGCTCCAATAGAGGCGTGGGGTCAGCTAGCCCAGCTCCCCGAGTCTGAATTCCCCCACCCCTTGGTCTCAGAAAGGTACTGAAGCCCAACGTTCAGTTGGATGAGGAATGTCTTAGACCTCAGTGTTCCACAGGAGTGACCCTAAAGCCAGACTCACTGCCCAGGTCCACCTGAATGGTCTCCTGGGTTGCCACTGAAGTGGCTTCATTTGAAGCCACTATGAGCGGGCGTCAAATCCTAGCTACCCTCCTCCTCTGGGTCACCTTGACCTCACTCTTCACACTCGCCAACCTCAGCTCCCTCACTGGTAGTGAAGGATATGGGTCACACCCTAAGCTCAATACACTGTCACTATTATTCATGAATTCATTAGCTGCCTTATTTCCACTTCCGGATGCAGACTTGTTTACAGCCCTGGATATAAAGGAATCGAAGACTAAGAACCTAATGGCTGTTAGGTTATATTTGTTACAGTTCTCATCATTTTTCTCGTCTGGTCCACTGATCCACAAAAAGTACGTATATAAATAACAGGCAACCAGGTGCCTCATGCAAGGGGGAAAAATCTTAAATAATCTTACTTTTGTGGGTTTCTATTTTCTAGAAAAAAAAAATTAATAAAGAAATACTAAAGGATTTTTTCTACTTTAACATTTTTTAATGTACTAAAAACTTTATTAAATACACAAATAAAAATAGTATATGTCATTTTTTAAAAAATTATAGCCAGTGCAGGATAAGAGGGGGCAAATCCATTGGAAAAGAAGGCGGAACAGCCCTAGAACAGGAAATGGAGCCGTGGATGGGCCCAGAGCTCACTGTGGCATCCGAGAGATGTTCAAGGAAAAGCAGTGAGGGGCTGTAGGGAAGAGGTGGAGGGGAAGCGCCTGAGGGGAAAGGGAGGCTCTGAAGGGAAGGAGAATGACGGGGAAGGCAAACGGCTCCTCCGCGCACCCGCACCCTCGGCGGGCTTTCCCGCTCTGCTTCCTGGCGCCCTTTTCTGCCCAGAAAGCAGGGGCCTGGCTGGTCCTTCCCGGCGGGGGAACAGCGCCCTCGTGTGGACCGCCGGGTTGTTGGCGCTGCAGGTCGTCGGGGTCCGTTGCCTTTTCACTACCCGGGACACACATGGTTTTAAAGCAGTTGAGAAAGCCGCATAAGCAGCTCCCCAAGAGCTCCTTTGCGGGAAAACCTGGTAAGGAGCAAACAGAAATAAGCCAAGCCTGGCGATTCCCCTCACCCACATTATTCCCCCCCGGCAATTATCTGAGTCTATTTCCCTTTCAAATGCCTAACTTCGGGGGTGCTCACCCCAACAGGGAGCGGCTCCTGTAGCAACCTCAGCCGTGCACCCCTCAGAGGCGTAAGGGCAGGGATCTGGCAGAGCCACGGGGACAAACGTGGGGACAGCCTGGAAGGCGACGTGATTGGCCTAGGATGCGAAGGATCCATCCTGGCTAGAGGGGGGCTGGGCAGCCGCTGGATCCACCCGGAAGATGCTGCGCCCTCGCGGGGCGGTGGGGGATTCACACACACGATTCCTCCTCCACGGCGCTGCCGTTGCTGGAAGCAGTTCTAGAAACGCCGCTTCGGGAAATAGAGGAGTGTGCAAAGATTTCTGTACAAAGATGTTGTTTGCAGCTTTCTTTGTAAATCTGCCATTTTGGAAGCAGCCTAAGAGCTACCAGGAGGGACCTGGTCAGGTATAGAGCGCGGCTTCCATCCGTGGAAGGCCATGGAGGCGTTAAGAACCATGCGGCAGCCTAGGTACCACGGAGAAATCCTGTCTCTACGAATAATACAAAAAGTAAAATAGCCAGGTGTGGCGGCGCACACCTGTAGTCCCAGCGACTTGGAAGGCTACGGTGGGAGATCACTTGAGCCCAGGAGATGGAAGCTGCAGTGAGCCGAGATTACACCACTGCACTCCAGCCTGGAGACAGAGACCCTGTCTCAAAAACAAAAAATAAAATAACGATACCGCATCTAGCCATTCACTTCCAACCTGTGCACTGCTCTGTGGGCGCATGCTTTCCTTCCATTAAAAGAAAATTACACTTAAATAATAATGCAACAGTCCGTTTAATGGCAGAAGAGCACATATGCTCAATGTCATGTTAAATTTAAAAATACAAATCTGAGCGCTGCACCTTAGCCCGCCCGCCAGCCATTCCTACCCATGTCTTAGGCAGGTGACACAGGCAAACTCTCCCAAGCAAATCAGAAACATCTTGGGAAGCTCAGCTGATGGAACAAAGGACTCCTGGCATCCAGGATCTTCCAATGCCAGCATTTGAGTGACACCCTAACGAATCAGCCTTGTCCCGCGCAGGAGGTATCGTGTGAAGCTGTTATTGATTGTTTACAGGTTAGTATAAAAGGGTTTATCGGTGTAGTGTAATCGTTCTGAACCAGGGTTGGGGTCCAGCTCCGAACTTAAATTCTCACTCTGTTGTTTACTGTTTGAAGTGATGACTTCTCTCTCATTTCCCTCATCTGAAAAGTGGAGATGTAATCCTTATACCTCTCAAGATTGCTGAGGAATTAAATGTGGTGGTCAGGCGGCACCATATGAAGCTGGTGGTTTTGTGGGTGTAAAGTGGGTGATCCCCAGCCATTTCTGGTTCAATCAGAGCGCACTGGGAGCTCAGCACAGTGCTGGCAGGTGGTCAGCACTGGCTCAGCCTCTGCAGGATTCCATCCCCATTCCACAGATCAGGCTGTAAGAGTGGAACGTGGGAGAAAACGGAGCTGCAGAAAGGCATGCAGGGCCTGGGAGGGAGCTGTGGGAGGACGGAGGGAAGAAGCCTCAAAACGCAGCATGGCCAAAGGTTTGTCAGCCTCCCTCTTGCCATTTTAAAGATACTCCACCCCCAACAAATGCACACACCCTTCACCCTCCTGACCTCATTAAATTTACTTCTACATGGCAGAACTTTTTCCCCCCAGTCTGAGCCCTCCGAGATCCACCTTGTGACCCAAAAGGCTAATGTCACAACAGGGACCATGAACCCTCGCTCCAGCTTCTCCTCTGGGCACAGGTTTGCTGGAAGGTGCCAAGGTGTCAGATATGCTTCCTCCCACCCTGGGGACAGTGCAGAGGCTGCGGCCGAAGCAGCCTGGCCTGGTGTTCCCCTGGGTCCTAATTAACTCAGTCACCATAAGTTCCATTGCACCCAAGAGTGAGATACCCAATTCTGAGGAATGGGGAACCACTGGCGACACAGTCGGGGGGCAGGAAAGGAGAAAACCATCACAGGTCAACCTGGTGGGGACCTGCGTGGAAGATAATTCAAGGTTGGGCGTTTTCTTGGGATATCAGATTCTGAATCAACTTTCATCTAAGATGAAAGATCTGTCCTGCCTCAGCCAGAGCTGCCAGTATCCCTTTACCAGGGACTTGGGGCTTTCTCAGTGCCACCCTCAAAACTCAGAACTGAGTGGGAACACTCCACTGATGGTTTGAGGCTCAGTAAGAAGGGAAATGGGGTGCAGGAGAAATGGTGGTTTCAAAGGCTCTTCCATCGTTGGGTTAGCTACTCTAAGGATAACATGTACAACCATTAGAAAGAAGATCCCCATGGCTCATGTCATTTAGGGCTCTCACCAGCCCTGTGTCAAGAGTCATAGGCATTTTTAACTAGCACATGGGCTCAGAGAAGCTAACGATTATGCCCAAATTCACACAGGAAATATGTGAGAAGCCAGCACCCAAACCCATACTCCCTGTCTCAAAATTCATTCTCTTCCTGAATTGTCACAAATGTGCTGGAGAATACTTGTTCTAAGATAGATTCTGAAACTACAAGGCCAGAAAGCCTCGGATACTGCCAAGTTACGTCAAGGAAGCTGCTAATGTAGACTGGACATTAAGCATGGCCCACAAACTTAACAAAAAAAAAGAAAAAAGTATGCCTTGCCCAATCACCCTTTCATGCATCAATCCAACTGCTATTTACCAACATTTTTAAAACATCTCTAGATGTTGTTATGATGATTAAGACACAATTCATTGTATTGCTGCTTCCTGTTGTTGCTTGGTTACTGCAGTAACAGGCAACTGTGCAAGTCCAGTGGCTTCCAGCACCAGCATTTATTTCCCATCTGATTCCATACCAGCTGCAGGTTGGCTGAGGGGGCTCTGTTCTGCTCCGTAAGTCTTCTCATTCAGGGACTCAGGCTGAAGGAACAGCCTCTGACCACGACGTGCTACCGGAACCTTAGCTAATCCACACGGTCGTATCTAATCACATGTCCTGTCACAGCCTGATAAGTAGGGGTGGATGGCCACTTCACCTACCGGAGGCACAGGAAGAGCAGGAATGTATTTGTTTTGAAAACAAATAATCATGATTGGGTGTGAATAATCCCAGCACTTTGGGAGGCAAAGATGAGCAGATCACTTGAGCCCAAGAGTTCAAGACCAACCTGGGAAACTAGTGAGACCCTATCTCTACAAAAAAAAAAAATTAATTAATTAATTAATTAATTAATCAGCTGGGTGTGATGGTGTGTACTTGTAGTCCCAGCTACTTGGGGTGGGAGGATTGCTTGGGCCAGGGAGATCAAGGCTACAGTGAGCCATTATCATGCCACTGCACTCCAGCTTAGGCAACAAAGACACTGTCTCCAAAAAAGGCAGGAAGGCAGGGAAGGAGGGAGGGAGGGAGGGAGGGAGGGAACAAGAGAGAGAAAGAAAGAGAGAGAGAAAGAGAAAAAGAAAGAAAGAAAGAGAAAGAAAGAAAGAAAATAATCATTAACAATAATGCAACCTACCATTTTATCCATTTTTTTTAAGATGAGGTCTCACTATGTTGCCCAGGCTGGTCTCAAACTCCTGGCCTCTAGCAGTCCTCCCAAATTGGCCTCCCAAAATGCTGAGGTTACAGGTGGGAGCCATTTTTTCTATGAGCAAATACTTAAGGTAGAACTATGATGAGGAAGCTCTCACAGTTTAAAAAAATAATAATTGGGAGACTCCTGATAGAGGAGATAAGTTGAAAATGAGTTCTATGCTTATACTTTAGACACTGTTGCTGGGGATGCAAATTCATTCAGCCCCTATGGAAAGCAATTTGGATATTTCTCAAAGAACTAAAAACAGAACTACCATTTGACCCAGCAATCTCATTACTGGGTATATACCCAAAGCAAAATAAATCACTCTACAAAAAAGACACCTGCACTTGTATGTTCATTGCAGCACTAGTCACAATAGCAAAGACATGGCATCAGCCTAGATGCCCATCAACGTGAATTGGATAAAGAAAATGTGGAACATATAGACCATGGACTATCACATAGCCATTAAAAGGAATGAAATCATGTTCTTTGCAGCAACGTGGATGCAGCTTAAGGCCATTATTCTAAGTGAATTAACGCAGACACAGGAAAGCAAATACTGTATGTTTTCACTTGTAAGTGGGAGCTAAACATCAGGAACTCAGGGACATAAAGACGGCAATGATAGACACTGAGGATTCCAAAAGTGGGGAGGCAGGCAGGAGGGCAGGGGTTGAAAAACTACCTACCAGGTACTATGTGTGCTACTTGGGCAGTGGGATCATTAGAACCCAAACCTCAGCATCATGCAACATACCCATGTCACAAACCTGCACATGTACCCTCTGAAACTAAAATTTTAAAAAATAAAGAAAATGCAGTTCTAAAACACTGATCACCCCCTGCCCAAGCCACAACAGTCATTTTTCACATTGGTGGAAGATGGCATCTCCAAGATGGAATTCAATTTTTAAACATGGGTTTTAAGGTCAAACTTAAGCTGTCCCATTTGCATCTGTCCTGAGGAGCCTCTGAAGCGGCTTCAGATGATGGAGGTCTGTGGGAATGCCGTCCGCTGGCCTCCGCAACAAGACGGTGTGAAATGACTTCCACTGGCAACGCTGGGGCAAGAGTCTAACAGAACTGCACAGACTCCTGGGAATTCACGTCTTCGAGAAACACTTATATCGTGGGAACTGAGAGCAGTGTGAGATGCAAAGATGTGTAAGACACCACCCTCACCCTCACAGTGCTTGCAGTGGAGCCTCCCAGCCTCACTTAAGGAGCAAAACCAAGGCTCTGAGTTTCCATGGCTTGGCCAAAGTTGCACACACAGGGTCAACGACCACAGGGGGCTTGACATCAGGTGTCCTTTTGTTGGTTTGTTTTTGAGACGGCCTCATTCTGTCACCCAGGCTGGAGTGCAGTGCTGCAGTCTTGGCTCACTGCAGTCTCGACCTCCCAGACTCAAGCAGTCCTCCCACTTCAGCCTCCAAATAGCTGGGAATATAGGCTCACACCAGCAAGCCTGGATAATTTTTTAATGTTTTCTAGAGATGGGTTTGTTGCCCTGTCTCAGTGTGCTGCCCAGGCTGGTCTCGAACTCCTGGGCTCCAGTGATCCTCCCGCCTCAGTCTCCCTAAGTGCTAGGATTACAGGCACTGCACCTGGCCAGAATCGAGTGCCTTGACTCCATTTCTCTTTTCTCTACACCATACACTTCCTTAATTCATGTAATCTTCAGCTGAATTCCTTTCTTAGTTTTGTGTTGTGTTACCTTTTTCTTCCCAAAAACAAGGTAATGCGGGACCACCCCCCGATAACAAAAGGGAACTGGTGGGAACGAACAACACGCCCTCAGAAAGCAGGTGCCAGCTGCCCATAACCACAGGCCTCAGACGAGGGAAGAGAACCCAGCACTTTTTAAAATTATGTAAATGAGGAACACCACCTTTTGCTACCTCCTTCCCATCAGACTCTTAGCGCATTTGAGGCTTTGATTAATGAGGCTATATCCAAGAATGATATTCGTGTTACCCAATAAAGACACCATGGGGTTGTTCCGGGCCCAGTTTTGGCAACTTGCTCAATATTCAAGCTGGGCTTTTTCTTCTCCTTGTATCTTATCGACCAGGTACAAAAGGATGTTGTTTAAATGAGAAAATCTCTTCCTTTGCATACTGTTCTAAACTCAGTGGGTTCTCTTTGCAGCCAGGTGAGAAAAAGTTGCAATTTCAATGCAGAGAGCCCTTCTGAATGCCTGCAGCCTGGGAGGTATAATGAACAAGTTTCAGTCTTGGATCAGTTCCCAGACCCACAACCCGAGAACGCCGTGGTGTCTAAACAGAAGTCCCTGGCTTTCTTTCAGTCCCAAGTCTTATTAGGTTTGACGCTTCTTTATTATGTTTTGTTCTGCATCTCTAAATCCCCCTTCTAAAGCATAATGCTGCAAACATGGGGTCTGCATGCCCAAGAGCATTGTCCCTTGGTCACCATGGTAACCCAAGCGCATCCACCAAGCACTCCACTCCAAAGGAAATAGGGAGCTCGGGCTATGAGCTTGCACCTTGCACACACGCCCACCCCAGCAGTGAACATCCCCCTGGGAGTTTGTTTCTGTGCCAGAGTTGGCAAAAGCCAAAGGAGCCAGCACAACTGTGTTTTATCAACTTCATTAAAATACCTGGGATACACATTCAATTTCTATTTATTATTGTTTCACCTGTGCCGGGAGGGGAGCTGCTGGCATTTGACAAACGGGCTGAGAGGCTGTCAAGTTTCACTCCGGAGTTGGTGGGTAACAGATGCCGAAATGTGGTTTCGTAATAGCAGACTAGGACTTTGTACTTTTACAGCACTTTTCATCAGTGAATCTCAAAGCCTCCCTCATTAGTCCCCAAGGCCCCCTGGAAAGGAGGTGAGTGGTGAGTGGGTCCCCCCACATGGCAAGCCCAAGGTAAGAGGAGGCCTCAGGCTAGTTGCCTAGACTTAAACAGGACACAGAAGCACAAACAGGCCATTGCAGCCCCAGTCTGATGGAGCTGCTCTAATTGTGTAATTACCCTGCAATCATGCCCATCATTTGCATTTTTAATTCCACTCATTAAACGTGGGGCTTCTGTTTAGGGAGGCTTGTCTCCACACATCTCAACTGTCTGAATGCCTGTGGCTGGCCTTTTTATGCAGTAACCAGGCATCCTGATAGACAGGTTGGGGGAAACATTCACTTGGTCCTACCGTGAAAGAGCACACGAGCTACCTAAGCAGAATGTCCCGGCTCCAGTGGTGGCTGAGAAATGGTTACTTTATGAGAACACAAAAAAAGTCAGTTATGAAATTCCCTGTGCCCAAGACTGAGAAACTTCAGTAAACCCTAAGTCATCTAAAAACTTCCTCTCCACCCCAAACCAAAGGGTGTTAAAAGTGAGCGGAGTCTTGGATAATATCTAAAGCCAACACCCCCACTTTCAGATGAGAAGACTGAGCCCCAGAGGCGTTTCTTGAAAAACCCTCAAGCCCCACAGCTGGTCAGTGGCAGAGGAATCCCAGAGCCCAAATGGTTTACACTCCCTCTCTATAATAACCTCCAGGTGCTATGAGAAACCTGCGTGGAAACATTTCTACAGGTGCACCGCCCTTGAATATCAGCAACATAAGCTCCTTCTGAACAGGGATGTTGTCTGTTTTTTTCCTCAGCTGTATCCCAGAAAAGAGAACCTAGCACATAATGAATCCCCCATAAATTTTCATGTTGATGATTGGACATCTACACTGATCTTAGTCAACACAGGTCAAGATCCTAGTGATTCAGGTCAAGAAAGGGAATAATAAGGCTGGGCGCGGTGGCTCACGCCTGTAATCCCAGCACTTTGGGAGACCAAGGCAGGTGGATCACCTGAGATCAGGAGTTCAAGACTAGTGTGGCAAACATGGTGAAACCTGGTATCCACTAAAAATACAAAAATTAGCCAGGCATGGTGGTGCAGGGCTATAATCCCTGCTGCTCTGAAGGCTGAGGCAGGAGAATCACTTGAACTCAGGAGGCAGAGGTTGCAGTGAGCCACCCGCTGCATTCCAGCCTGGGTGACAGAGACGAGGAGGAAGGTGGGGGGGAGGAGAAGAAAGAGGAAGGGGGAGGAGGAGAAAGAGGAAAAGGAGGAAGAGGAGGAGGAAGGGAGGGATGGAGAGGAGGAGGAAGGGAGGGAGGGAGAAGAGGAAGAGGAGAAAGAGGAGGAAGAAGAGGAGGCAAGGAACCAGAAAAGCATATTTTCCCTACTTAAGATTCAGTTCAAATGTCACCTCCTCAGAGGCCTTTTCTGATCCCCTGTTCACTGTTTACCTCCCTCACCCCAGTCATTCCCTTTCATTTGGTTCCATTTCATTCCTGTTTTATTTTCATTATAGCAGTTATGAATATTTAAAGGGACCTCATTTGTTTTCCAACAATCTCCTCACTCTGATAGAAGAACCATGAAATCAAGAATTTTTTTCAGTCTATGAATTGGCAATTCTCAAAAGAAGATATAAAAGTGGCCAACAAACATATGAAAAAATGCTCAACATCACTAATGATTAAGGAAATGCAAATCAAAACTACAATGCAATACCACCTTACTCCTGTAAGAATGGCTATAATAAAAAAATAATAGATATTAGCGTGGTTGCAGTGAAAAGGGAACACTTCTACACTGCTGATGGGAATGCAAACTAGTGCAACCACCATGGAAAACAGTGTGGAGATTCCTTAAGGAACTAAAAGTAGAATTACCATTTGATCCAGCAATCCCCCTACTGGGTATCTACCCAGAGGAAAAGAAGTCATTATGCAAAAAACACACTTGCACACACATTTATAGCAGCACAATTCGCAGTTGCAAAAATGTGGAACCAACCCAAATGCCCATCAATCAACTAGTGGATAAAGAAACTGTCGGGGGGCGTGTGTGTGTGTGTGTGTGTGTGTGTGTGTGTGTGTGATGGAATACTACGCAGCCATAAAAAGGAATGAATTAATGGAATTCACAGCAACTTAGATGGGATTGGAGACTATTATTCAAAGTGAAGTACTCAAGAATGGAAAACCAAACATCGTATGATCTCACTCATAAGTGGGAGCTAAGCTATGAGGATGCAAAGGCTTAAGAATGACACAATGAACATTGGGAACTTGGTTGGAAAGGGTGGGAAGGGGGTGGAGATAAAAGACCACAAAGTGATTAGAAGGTACACTGTTTGGGAGATGGGTGCACCAAAATCTCACAAATCACCGCTAAAGAACTACTCATGTAACCACATACCACCCGTTCCCCAATAACCTATGGAAATAAAAAATTTTTTGAAAAGTATTTTTGTCAGTTGTGTTCACTGCACCACGGTCAGGGGCTGGACCGTGCCTGACATATGTGAGATGCTCAGTAGCTGTTTGTGAAGTGACAGAGATATAGAGATATAGAGAAAAAAATAATGAAAGTGCTAAAAATCATCAAAGTATTTGTTTCACAGCAAGAAATGTCCAGTACTATTGCATTACTCATCTTTTCAACACGAGCAGCAAATCAGAGTTCCATAAGCCCTCTTTAGACTTGAACAAATTTCCAGTCAGTGTGTGTGTGTACAGTACACATTTGTACAACGTGTCATTATCTTCTTGGTTCCAGATGATCCCACAGTTGATGCTCTCAGTGTTTGTCTGAGCCTCTGGGGCTTTATTCATGTAATTATAGACACAAGTCACCAGTCGGGTGTATAATTGGGTGGAAGGGACTATCTATATAGAACAAACCACCGGCAGGTAGGTTAGGGCCAGAATCACCCAAGGAATCAACCGGCCCTGCTGGTCCATTTTACAGATGTGGGAAGGCCCTGACAGAATAAGGGAACTGCCCTAAGCCACCTACATGCCTAATCTGGGGAGAGACCAGAACACTTCAAAGGAACAAGTCTGCCTTTTTTTTATATTAATGGAAGCTGGATTGGAAAGATGTAAATTAAACTGACCTTAGTTGAACACATTCTCAGGGAGACGACTTCCCCCTTCCAACTATAGGAATCAGTACCCAGAGAAAAATCATGCTCAGAGGTGACACGTCACACAGTGTCATCCAAAAAGAACACAGGAGCAGAAGCAAGCATCGCACTAAACATCCCAGGCAGACCCTCAGGATCCTGGAAAAGCTATGCTGCGACAGTCCTTCACCAGTAGCCTCCCTCTGGTGTAAAAGAAACACAGCATCATCAGGCCAACCAGAAGCACGCTGCCAGACTCTTGTGTTTGGTGGGGGAACATCCAGTACAGAACTCAGAAAACGCTGACACATCTGTCCTCTATTAAGGTGCCCTCTGCAGTTTCAAAAACGTGCCCTGTCTCAGCTCCTCACTCCCAGGCAAGCCAGGTCCCCACAAGGCACAATCTCCTCTGGGCTTTCTCTTCTTGTCCTGGTGGCATAAACTCTCAGGCGACCTGCTCACATCAGCCCCTGCCCCAGTGTCTCTACCTCTCTACTGGAGAGAGAACACATTCCATGTCCACTGCAATACTTCCCGTTGCTATCTGAGTTACTAAGAAGCAGTGGGATGCAGCTGGCAGTCTCTGAGATGCAGGGGGGTGGTGAGAGCCTTTCCTTTGCTTCATGTCAGGGGTAGTGTGATTATTCCATTACTGTCTCTGCCTGATCTCTCCTAACCTACAGTAAGTCTGACGATTTTCCCAAACAGGGCTGCCCCGTTTCTAAATATCCACAAGTGCCATTTGCCAGGGACTGCCAGTGAAGTGTTTGATTGCTTCAAGATGTGTGTTAATATCAAGTGGCTTTGCAGCATGGGAATACGCCTGGCTGGGCCCCTCTGTTTACTGTCGAACCAATACCTTGGAATCCTGCTCTTATAAATGTTCTGCTGTGTGTTTCACTTGACATTTTTTAAAACACCAAAGTTAGCCCTATAAAAACTGATTGTTTCCTCTGTGAAGATCCAGGTACTCACGATGCGTCAAGTCTGGTGGCGTTCACTAGGGACCAAGGTGGCAGAGTTCTCTCTGGGCACAGGGAGCAACTCTTGATTGTCTCTGTGGTTCAGGTGTCTGTCTCCTGCTAAGTCTGAGTCCTCCAAGTACAAAGACTTATCCATCTTTATAGCCCACAAACCCAGAGTAGTGCCAGCCACATAGTGAGTGAGTCTTTGCAGAATGAAATGCAGCCTCACTTTTTTCTTTTATTATAGTTAAAATACACATAACATTGACCATCTAAACCATTTTAAAATGTACAATTCAGTAACATTAAATATATTCACAGTGTTATGCAATGTCATAAAAAGAAAAATTATTATTAATATTATTATTATTAAGGCAGGGTCTCGCTCTGTTGCCCAGGCTGGAGTACAGTGGCACAATCTCAGCTCACTGCAATCTTCACCTCCCAGCTTCAAGCGACTTTCCTGCCTCAGCCACCCGAGTAGCTGGGATTACAGGCGTGCACCACCATGCCCAGCTAATTTTTGTATTTTTAGTAGAGACGGGGTTTCACCATGTTAGCCAGGATGGTCTCAATCTCCTGACTTCATGATCTGCCTGCCTTGACCTCCCAAAGTGGTGGGACTACAAGTGTGGGCTGCCACACCCAGCCTCTTTTTTTAATTTTAAAGGTGCAATGGCTCATCACTGTAATCTCAGAACTTTGGGAGGCCGACGCAGGAGGATTGCTTGAGCCCAGGAGTTTGAGACCCACCTGGGCAACACAGTGGGACCATGTCTTTAGAAAAAAATCTAAAAAAATAGCTGGACGGGGTGGCACATACCTGTATTCCTAGCTACTCAGGAGGCTAAGGTAGGAGATTGCTTGAACCCAGGCCGAAGCTGCAGTGAGCCAGGTTGCACCACTGTGCTCCAGCCTGGGTGACAGGCAAGACCCTGTCTCAAAAAAGAGAGAGAGAGAGAGATTCCTTAATAAAACTACTCTAAGTAGTTTCACAGTTTTTTCTAAGAAATGTAAAAACAAAAGATAAAATATGGAGCCTGATTTCAAGGCAATCTAGACAACAAGGTGTGACTATTGTTCTCCACTAAATACAACTGTTATCACTTCTAAGCTGTTCTGTGATCGTCTCCCAGTGCTCAAAACATATTCATCAAGCAGATGTGTTGAGCACTCTGTTAGATGCTGGAAATAAACAGATGAACAGACATGGCCAGTGCCTGTGAGGTGCTTAAAGACCAGAGAAGAAACAGATGCTTATTTCTAATTCCCCACACTATACTGTGAACCTCATCAGGGTAGGAGTTTTTGTCATTTTTTCCCCTGCGCTATCCCCAGTATATTGAACAGTGCCTGGCATGCTATACGCATTTAAAAAATTCTCAATGAATGAATAAATAGTGAAAATCTGGCTGGGGAAGTAGGAGCAAGCTTCACCAAAGACATTGGTTAAGTTGGCTCTTGAAAGTATTATTTCTTGAATAAAGAGTTACAGACATCCTCACAGGAGAAGAGGGTCTTCTGGAAGCTTAGGTACAGAGCAGGTGGCATGATTGGATGCTGGAAGAGTAGGACATGAAAAGAGAGGTCAAATCATGAAGGACTTTGTATGCTACCTTGAGGAATCTAGAGTTTGCCTACCTCTTGTAAGTGAAGAATTTTAAGCAAAATATTTGTGCTATGGTCTGAATGTTTGTGCCCACCCAAAATTCATACATTGAAACCTAATTGCCAAGGTGAGGCCTTTGGGAGGTAATTAGGTCACGAGAACTCTGCCTTAATGAATGAGATTAGTGCCCTTATGAAAGAAGTCCCAGAGAGCTGCCTTCCCCTTTCACCACATTAGCATAAAGCAAGAAGGCACCATCCATGAGGAATAGACCCTCACCAGACACCAAAAAGCTGCTGGATGCCTTGATTGTAGACTTCCCAGCCTCTAGAACTGTGAGCAATAAATTCTGTTGTTTGTAAATTACCTAATCTAACGTATGTTGTTATAGCAGCCCACATGGACTAAGGCAGTTTGCAGTTTGGAAAAGTCGCAGAATTGTATTCTGGATAAGCAGCACTTATCAAAACACACCCATCCCCACCACTGTCCAGGCATCAGAAGCCATCAATCACGTCATATCTGCAGCTAATGCTTTGTTTCCATGCAGTCTGCATCACTCCTGCTGAGAAAGTTTCCCAGACTTTCCACTCAAGTCCCTCTTCCCTGAAGTATCATCCTTTCATGGCAAAGAAAAAGCGAATGGGAGAGATGCCTATGAATCCCCTCACTCGCCTTTCCCTCTGATATCGTTTGGCTGTGTCTGCACCCAAATCTCATCTTGAATTGTAGTTTCCATAATTCCCATGTGTTATGGGAGGGACTCAGTAGGAGATAACCAAATCACGGAGGTGGTTTTCCCCCATACTGTTCTCATGGTAGTGAGTAAGTCTCATGAGATCTGATAGTTTTATAAAAGGGAACCCCTTTCGCTTGGTTCTCCTTCCCTCTCTTGGCTGGCACCATGTAAGACTTGCCTTTCACCTTCCACCATGACTGTGAGGCCTTTACAGGCACATGGAACTGTGAGTCCATTAAACCTCTTTCTTTATAAATTACCCAGTCTGGGGTATGTCTTCATCAGAAGAGTGAAAACAGACTAATACACCCTCCCATGGGATTACTCTTTTAGCTGCTTCTGAGCATATCGTGTCAGTTCCTGGTTTGGATTCTCCTGGAAGCAGACTCCGAGGCAAGGACATGAGAGTCAATAGGTTATTGGGAAAGATCCTGGGAAGAACAAGAGAATGAGAAGGGAAAGTGAGATACAGAAGGGAGAAACAAACAATGAAGGGTGAGCTGGTGAGTTGGTGATGGAGCTGCCACAGTGGGAGACTCTGGCCTAGCCCCACTAAAGAACTGTAGAGTACACCTCAGAACTTTCCCCAGGAGGGCCAAGGAAGCTGGGACACTTATCCACCAATCCCTAACCCTCACAGGCTAGGGACCACTCCCTGGGGGCATTAAAGTCTAGGTATCTCTGGTCTCCCCTGTACTTGGGCTGATGGAGCCCTCAGGTAGAGAAGCAGAGAGGTGGGGGCCTCTGTGGTAGGCACCTGTGAGCATGCGAAAGAGCTGCCTTTGCTGCTGCAAGTGAACTCAGAGGTGGGCCAAGGGGAAAGAGCCGGGTTTCATCAGCGTCCTCTACACCATCTGCCCTACCAGAGCTTGTTCCTCTTCTAGAAGACAGTGGAAGAGGCAATACTGTGTGTCCGCCACCTCGTCTCGGGCACACAGGAAGACAACATGTCCCAGGCTCCCTTGCCATTTAAGCCATCTTATTCACTGCTAAATTGGAAACTGGGTGCCACTTCTGCCCAGTGGAATATAGACAGAAGTTACTAAAGTCTCTTTCAGGCCTGACCCTTAAAAAGAGCCCATGCAAGGATGTAAGGGTGGTGTGGCTGCAACATCTGACTGAGGCTGCAGCGGTCCCCAGGGTTGACTCAGCTGATCCAGCTGGCTAGGTGGGTGTGCCCTCCTGCCTCACCACTGCGCGTACATCCCTCCTGAAACTGCATGCTTGGTTGAAGAAGACAACCTTCCCCAGTGGAAGAGGGCCATTGTTTGGTTAAGGGTATATAAGTACCTGTATTCCCCTGCTAGAACCTCCAAACAAGCTCTCAAGGTCCATTTGTAGGAGAACATAGGGCAGTGAAGCTTCTAAGACTCCAGACACATCCAAATGAGGTGATGCATGTGGCAGTCTGCTTTTTTTTTTTCCCCTTTTTTCCTCTTTTTTTTTTTTTTTCTGGAGACAGAGTCTTGCTCTGTCATGCAGGCTGGAGTGCAGTGGCGCAATCTTGGCTCACTGCAACCTCCACCTCCCAGGTTCAAGCAATTCTCCTGCCTCGGCCTCCCAAATGGCTGGGACTACCGGCATATGCCACAACACCTGACTAATTTTTTTGTATTTTAATAGAGATGGGGTTTCATCGTGTTGCCCAGGCTGGTCTCAAACTTCTGAGCTCAGGCAATCCATCCCCCTTGGCCTCCCAAGGTGCTAGGATTACAGGCTTGAGCCACTGTGCCCGGCCTCTTTTCTTAAAAACAAGCAAACAAACAAAACCATGTGACCCTCCAGTTCTTTCTCTTCAGTGACCAACTTGAAGGCCATATGTTTAAAATGGTAGGAATATAAGATTGAAGGAGCTTTTATCCCTGAGTCACTGAGTGAAAGAGCCTACCAAGGAAAACGGCTCAAATTATGCCAGACTGTGACATGAATGAGAAACAGACAGTCGTATGCAGCCCTGAAGATCTGGAGATTCATTACTGCAGAAGCGCCGAGCCTGTCCTGACTAACAAAGAATGTATATTGGCTCTGCTGAGAATCTCTGCATGTTTTGGCAGGATGTTTCTTTTCCATTTTCCTCTTCATAACTTGAGAAGAATCATTTAATGCAATTTCAGGGCTAAAACAGGGTACTTCTGTTTCAAAAAACAAATACGCTTAGCTGAGCGATGTTCTTACAGTTGGCAATGAACCCATGATGGCAGGCCAGAATAGCTCCGACAGCATCTCTCAAGGCCTGCCTCCCCGCTTTAAGACCCAGTCCCAGGGTTCAGCTGCCCATTCTTCCATTTAACGCATCTAGAGAAGCTACCAATTACTGCTAAACTGCCTTGTGTGGCTCAGCCCTCCGGTGAGAGGATGACATCCGGGGCCATTTCAATGATTATGTAATTAATATTATCATGATATATAACTGCATGTAATGGTTTTTATCGATAAAGGTCTTTTCTTCCTTGGCTATTCTTCAAAGTAAGGTTGTTGCTTGTTCTACCTTTGTGACATTCAGGAGCATTCTCTGGCAACATGGTTTGGAGGTGTTACTGTACACCTTTAAGTGCTTTCTTTGAAACCCACAGGTAATGGAAGTTTTGAACTAGGTATGGTGGCTCTACGTCACCTTCACAGTCTTAAAAGGTGCCTGTTTACACAAATGCCTGCTCACAATCCACAGAGCAATGGCCACTGACTCCTCCCAAAGTCAACACTTGGATTTATTGACTGAGAAGGATGTAACTGACCGTAACTTCACCCAGCTCAATATTTGCCCAGAGACAATAAATCTCAACACCAACCCAAACTGAAAGTCGATGGATATGTATTGTTACAGACTTTCTTTCGGCAAGACTAATCCATTGGGTATGGATTTTGAAACAATTTCATTTTGATTGTAGTGTGGGGCTAGCTGGACAGTGCAGTCAGAAAACAAAGTTAGGGGTGTGTGATAGGAACAGTTGCTCCTTGTAATCTCATAGTTAAATGCAGTGCTGTGAGCAGCACTTAAAAGAAAAAAAGAGCCTGTCATCTATCAGGCGTCCAGAAGGGCCGCCTTCTGTGAGATGATGTCATCATAATGGCAGAGTGTGTTAAGTCCTCTGTGAATCCCCACAGGGCATTTGTCCTGCATGAGAATAAATTACAGAAAAGATAAATGGTGCATTAGAAGTGTCTTTTGGCATATATTTCACTTCTGATATATGCTGTTCTGCTGAGCAACAAACGATTTAGATAAACTTCAAGGTCATGTTTGGACCAGAGAGATGTTTTTCATTAGCCAGAGAGTGACCATCCTGATAAGAAGCAGCAGTTTGTGGAAAACTGTAAAACACCCGCCCCTCGGGGCAGCCGAAGCAGACTACCTGGATCGGGCTCAGTGCCCTGGACATCACAGAAAGCCCTGTTAGCATCAGAACAAGCGAGAGTGACGTCTTTGCCCATGATCCCCAACAAAAGCCCTTCTGAGCACACGGAATGATTGTTTCTGTGAACTATAGTTGTACTTCAGGCATGGACCCTGGAGAATACATTTTCCTGGCTCAACTTTTTGTGAATCACAAATCTAGCTGAGTTATGATTTTTTCTTCCTTTTGAGTCTAGGACCTGTGTTAGCAGTTGATTGGCTATCTTGGTTACATTTCTTGTTTTTCCTTAGATTTTTCTTTTTCTTTTTTTGAGATGGCATCTGACTCTGTCACCCAGGATAGAGTACAGTGGCGTGATCTCAGTTCACTGCAACCTCCGTTTCCCAGGTTCAAGAGGTTCTCCTGCCTCAGCCTCCCAAGTAGCTGGGATTACAGGTACCCACAACCATGCCTGGCTAATTTTTGTATTTTTAGTAGATGGGGTTTCACCATGTTGGCCAGGCTGGTCTAGAACTCCTGACCTCAAGTGATCCCCCTGCCTTACCCTCCCAAAGTGCAGGGATTACAGGCATGAGCCACCTCACCGGCCGCCTTAGATTTTTTCACATTTCCACAGGTGAAAAGGGAAAGTTGTTCTGGTTCGTGTCTCCATGTGGTCACTTCCTTATCACTGGGTCCTCAGATCTGTTGCCCAGGGTTTTTAAATTTATTTTTTCTGAGATGAGATCTCACTCTGTTGCCCAGGCTGGAGTGTGGCAGCTTGAGCCTTAACCTCTCAGGCTCAAGTGATCCTCTCACCTCAGCCTCCAGAGTAGCTGGGACTATAAGCATGTACCCTCACACCTAGCTAATTTATCATTATTACTATTTATAGAGATGGGTCCCCCTATGTTGCCCAGGCCTCTCAAACTTCTGGGCTTAGCAATCTTCCCACCTTAGCCTCTCAAAGTGCTGAGATCATAGCATGAGCCACTGTGCCTGGCCCCATGGGGATGTTTGCACTGCCTGTCACCTGTCACCACACCCAGTAGGTGTTCCCACAGCTCAGCAGGGCATGCTGCGGTGATGTTGTCCTTAGGTCATTCCATCCAGTGCCTCTGATCAGCTGTGACTTAGGGCACTGTCCTCCCAGGACCTTGTTGCAGCCTTGGAATCCTTTTAGTTCCACCCTTCTCCGGGTCTGTATTTCAGAATCTTGAGTATTTTGGGGCATTCAGTTGCCTTCCCTGTAAAATGTTGTCCTCCATATTTTCATAAAGAGGAATTCAAACATTTTCTCAAGCTTACCCTAAGAAGCTTCCCCTAACCCCAAATCTGGGGTGTCTTCTCTGTTCTTCTCTTATAGCCCACTGTAAATACAGAGAGTCCATATTGTACCCACCTGGCTGTGATCTCTCTAGCCTTATACAGTAAGCACTATGAGAGGCAATTTCCATCTCATTCACCAATTTATTACCAATTATAAGCATGGCTCTTGCTTGGCACATAGTATATATATATATATATATATATATACTCAATAGGTATTTTAGGCATAATTGAAAAAGTTTTAGATTATACAATATCTATGCCATATTTTTCTACGAGGTCCATACAGTTGGATGAAGAACTTCAAAGATTAGCCTCCATTTTCCCATTTCTCAAAGTACAAGCAACAGAAGCAGCAAAAAGAAAGGGCCACATTAGGGGTCCAGCACCTCTGGCCCCTTCTCTGTCTCAGGTGTATGTGGCGTGTGACTGTGGACTTGCCAAATTAAAGGAAACAAGTCATAAAGATCACTGGTTCAAGTTGAATACTGCTTATGAATTCCTCCCCCTTGTTCCTTGGAAAGTGTGGAACTGAACAAGGAGGACAGCTATGTGGTCAGCAAGAGGGCGGGGCGCCACTCTCCAATCACAAGCACAGGAGGTGGGTATAACTTGACCCTCGGTCCCCACAAAGAAGCGCAGGTCCTGTCTCTGCACAATTGCTCCATCACTGATCTTATCACATGGCCTTACGACCACCTGGTTATTCTCTTCTCCTTGCCTTGACCCGTGGGTAAATAGCTGATGCTCTAAAGCTAACATTATTTTAATTTTAATAGCTTTATAGAGGTATAATTGACATAGAATATTGCACATATTTAAAGTGAACAATTTGATGAGTTTGGATATGTATATACACCCATGACACCATCACCACAATCAAGATAGTGAACATGTTTATCACTTTTGTGTGAGCCCTTCCCTTTCTCAGCCCCTCCTCCTCCCAGCCGCTTCACTTCTCAGAGAACCACTCATCTGCTTTCTATTACTACAGGTGAGTTTGCATTTTCTAGAGTTTTGTATAAATAGAATGATACAGTATGTACTCTTTGGGGTTGACTTCTTTCACTCGGCATAATTATTTAATCTCCTTTCATGTTGTTGCATCTATTCATAGTTCATTTAAAGCTAAGGTTTTCATAAACCTCTCCTGACAGTTTGGAGACATCCTAAAAATTGGAAAGGATTGGGTCATAAGCTATATTATGACATAGAGTGTCTAGATTTGTAATAGAATTAGCAAGCCTGCTATCAGCCAGAAACCCACCAATAAGGAGAGACTCAGAACAGGAAAGGGGCAAACAACAAAGGGAGATAAACAGCTAAGAGGACAGAGAGAAGGAGCCGAAAATATCTCCCGCATTTCCTTCCATCTGTGCGTCTCTCTCCCGCTCTGCTTCCCCAAGGTCCACTGCCACCAATTCAGCCTAATCTTTCACTAAAACTATCTTCTTCCCTCTTTTTCTAAACATCCCACCTCCACCACAAATAAAGCCTTTTTTAAAATTTTTAACCTTTAGCTGAGCAAGAGAAAAGAGTAATATACCTCCCACTCAAAACATCTCACTGGAAACCCCACCTTCTGTGTTTAGAATTTTGAATCCACAGTGACTTGAGACAACTCTTTCCTTCTCAAATTCCCAAGTAAAGGTGCAGAGCGTGGCTTCATCTGCCTTCTCCCCACATCTCTGAGACCTCAACCCCACTAGGTACTATCACCCATTGGTTATAAAGCAAGTTAATTTTAGTGTTAGCCAGGTGAAAAACTGGTGGGGGGGCTTCTTTTCAGTCTTACTCTCTACAGTGAAAATTCCACACAGGTATGTAGACTTCACTTTGTTAAAACAACTTAGTTCTGAGCACAGGAACCATGTCCACTTATAGGTCGCTGGCTTTGCAGCCTCAGCTCTCAATTCTCTTCCGTTTTAGCATAGCTTGCTCTTGTGCCCTAGTTACCCTTTCAAAACGCTTCAATGTGTGAAGTCCTCTCTCCTTCACTTCTGCACGCGTAGGCACCTAAATCTCAGAAGACTGCATGAGGATTCCAGCTTGCAACGGGCTGCGTGAGAGATGCAGGTTTGCTATTTGCTTTGTAAAAAGCCCACTTATCCTCCGTGCTTGCTCCAGGCCTGCTGGCATAACTTACGTATGTAGTGGGCACACTTGATACACTAAATAGTGTAGATTCCAGAGCTGTGGTTAAGGCAGAGCAAAATGATTCCTTAAGATAAAAAAGGCATCACTCCAATTACTGTAAAACCTGGCCACAAATTGCCAGGCCCAAAGTAATGCTTTATCCAGCCTGGAGGTGAGTGTCTGGCCACTCCTGGCTCCTGACGCTTTGCAAGTGAAGGACTCCTTTTCCCTCTCACTGCGCTAAGCAACCCATGCTGAGAATTTGCTCGTTCTTCTAGTAGGAAGTTTAATGACCAGTGACTTAATTGGACATGGTGTCGCTGTGTACAGTAGCAAATATTCTGAGGAGTCCAAGGACCCTTCTCTACTGAGCCCTGACCTCTCTCGGCTGCTTTTTCCTGGGTCCCTCAAGCCCTCCTTCCAGACCATGAAAACACTGGGCTTTCTTCACTCTGCTCCCTTCCCAGAGCATCTCCTTCACCTGACTTTCATCCCGTCCACACCTCACCATGTCTGCCTACCAAACCCTGTCCCTTCTCAACGTCTAAGCCTGAATGCTACCTCATCCTTAATGCTTTCATCAATACCCTAGCCAAAAGTCACTCCTTTACCATTTCTCTCCTTAGAACAGTTCATTCCTTAGATGTGGAAGTAGTCCGGCTCTGCCTTGCTAGAGCTGGAGCTGCCTAGAGAGCCGCTTCTGTATGGCTGGTATACTTCTCCCAAGCAGACACTCTGATTTCACGTGGATTACTGCACTTAATCTTCAAAGGCCTGTCTAAGTCCCAAAGACGTTATTTAACCTGTCTAAGATCACAGAGCTAATAAGTCACAGATTTGAACCTAAGGCAATCTGACCCTTGTACTTAGCCAAGGAAGCAAACTATAAGCTCTTAAGAAGAACATCTCTCCAGTGCTTAATGTGTGCGTTCCTCTAAGTCATAGTCACATGCACATGTGTCTATGCACATATGCATGCATATAGATACAGATATATCTCACATCAATATAATAAATGAAGAGTGCACCTATATTATTTTCTTGTGGCTACTATAACAAATCACCACAAACTTGGTGGCTTAACAGAAATTTGGCCGGGTGTGGTGGCTCACATCTGTAATCCCAGCACTTTGGGAGACTGAGGCAGGCAGATCATGAGGTCAAGAGATCGAGACCATCCCAGCCAATATGGTGAAACCCTGTCTGAACTACAAATACAAAAATTAGCTGTGGTGGTGGTGCACGCCTGTAATCCCAACTACTTGGGAGGCTGAGGCAGGAGAATCGCTTGAAACCAGGAGGCAGAGGTTGCAGCGAGCCGAGATCGCAGCACTGCACTCCAGGCTGGTGACAGAACAAGACTGTCCCAAAAACAAAACAAAACAAAACAAAACAAAACTGAAACTTATCCTCTCACAGTTCTGGAGGGCAGAAGTCTGAAATCATGGTGTCAGGAGGCCCAAACTCCCTCCGAAGGCTCTGGGGAGAATTCGTTCTTTGCCTCTTCCATCTCCTGGTGGATGCCAGCATTCTTTGGCTTGTAGCCGCATCATTCCAGTCTCTGCCTCTGTGGTCACATTGCCTTCTCCTTTTCTCTTTGCCTTTCTTGAATAAGGACACTTACGATTGCATTTAGGGCCCACCTAGATAATCCAGGATAATGTCACCATCTCAAGATCCTTCACTTAATCACAATTACAAAAACGCTTTTTCCAAAGAAGGTAACATTTACAGACTCCGGGGATTAGAACCTGCTATCTTGGAGACAGGGGTGGCAACTACAACACCCAGCCTTGGTTCTTATTCCTAAGTTACAGGTGTCCATGAGCCGCTGATCCTACAAATTAACTTAGTAGGAACCACTTCCTCAGTCCCCGAAATACAAAGAAACATTAAAAACAACCAGAATCACACAAAGGACAATTCTTTAGGAGAAGCTGGCTGCACACATGAAAAGCATATTCTTCAATAAAAAAAAGCAGCAGCACATTCTCTTCAACAAACATATTGTAGGTCATTTTTATGGCTGATTCAACAAAATGCTGTCCATAAACTACAATTTTGTGCAGCAAAAACTGTTTCAGACACACTCCTGCTGCCAAGATGAGAGGTAGACACGGCTCATTCTCTTACCCTGGTGTCTCTGAAAATTCTTTCCCATGTATCTCGGGGCTGCCTGTGCTAACAAGGATAGTATATCATTCTCCAGTGACGAGCCGGCCACCCCTCTGCTAGGGGCCAGGGAACCTCAGAGCACAGAGCATGAAACATGTCAAGGTTCTGTGGTAGAAACCCCAGACAGCTATTGTCAGAGGGCATCGCGTAAGCACACTAAGGGGGCCAGCCTGAAATCGCACGCTCACGCGGAGCGTAACTTATGCCCAACTCTCTGACAACATTAATGCGTGGGTCTCGGCTAATAAATTCTCCATTCGGGAGACAACTTTGCTAGGAGATGCTCAGACATGGAGAATCCCAATAGGCCTTTGGTCAATATGATTTTATGGTTTGTTTAAAAATGGTTAAATAGCTATTAAGCTTCTCTTTCTGGCCTATGTCCCTGCCTTCCTATAAGTCATGCATGCATTTTCTCCCTCCCTCTAAAACCCTCAGACACATAAACACACACACTTTCTGCAGTTTGAGTGCTCCATGATGGGAAAGCAACAGTGATTTTTCCACCTTGGTTGAGTGTTAAGGATTCAGTTCCAACCTCGAATGTGAGCTCTCAGGCCTCCTGTTTCGGGCTCCGTGGCTTACATGAGCCACAGGAGCTCTCTCTGCTGGCCGCTGACATGTGGCCAAAGCTGGGGGTGGGGAATCCTTTTCGGATCCATTCTTTGTTTCAAGCAGCTCAATAACATTGATAGAATTAGAAAGCTTTCTTTTCCTGGTGATAGTTCAACCTATTCTGTTTTATTTCTGCGGGGTTGGCAATAACTTGCCAGCCAGGTTGTTAACCAAGTTTATTACTCACAGTCCAGGGAGTGTAAGTAAACACAGCCCCGAGAAGGCACCCTAAGCCTGCAGTTAGTGCCTGCTCTCTCGGGACCCTCTGGTTCAGACAGGAAGTCTCTTCCAGGAGCACATTTCAGTGGCTGCCGCCTGGATGGCCATTTTGATCAGAAGCCAGGCCCCAGTTCTCTTTTAATGTCACCCTTGGGAGAGGTTCAGCAGCCGTAAAACCTCTCCCGGGACACTGTCATCCAACCATTACACAGAACATGGTTTTGCCTGACAAGCCTGAAACAGCACATGGCATCTCTCCCAAATCCTTTATCTATGCATCTCAAGAAGGTCTCAGCTGGGATAGAGCTATATTTTATGCCATGCAGCATGTTGGAAATTCTCTCCTTGTCTAACATGTGATTTAGAATAATAGTATGCAAGGACCTGGAGTTAATACAGTAACAAAATTCAGTCTTGGCATGAACTAAAGAGAAAGCAGAGAGGCTAAGAGATTTAGACAGCCCACTCTATTGAAACATGCAAACTCGGGATGCCAAGTTTTGACCTTTTGATTCATGGAGCAAATCTTTATGAGCTAAACAGATCATACAAAAAAGGTTGTAGTCTCAGCAGTTTAAAAACATAATCTGGAATTTAGAATTCTATTCACTAATTTCTTCACTCACTGAAACTGGAGGAAAGAAAGGGTTTCATCCACCTCTTGGAGAACATAAAGCTATTTAATTTCTTCTTAGTCACACCTATTCATCGTAGAAAAAAAGGACCCATTTCTCCAAAAGTGGGAGATGTCAGTGCTTATCCTGCTGGCAGGACTCCTGCAGGGACAGGCAGGAATGAAGAGAAAGGAGAGAGACATGGAAGACCAGCAGAAGCAATCGGAAAAACAGAAGACCTGGAGTCTCCAGGAAGCTGCTGGCTAAACATGTTAGTCTCTGTTAGAAAATTCTTCTCACTCTAAGTTTTGGCCCATTTATACAGAGGACACACCATTCTAAGTGTAAGAGACAGAACCATCTAGAGATATAAAGGGAATGCCAAAAAGGCAGATCTGCCCCTCCAAAAAAAGCACACACACCTCCCCCACCAATGCCTGATGATCCAGCATCACCAGTCTGAAGGCTCTACCTCAATTTGGACATGTGCTATGGTTAGAGTCCAGAAGGCGAGGCTGGAAGCACAGGATGCACTTCTGTGGCAGTGCATAGAGGTGCCCCTTTCTCCTGGCACACTCAGCCCCACAGCAGGGCAATCCAGCTTGGTGATAAGCTCCCACTTTCTTCCTCAGCCAGGCCCCTTTGTGGGTTGCCCAGGTGCACAAAGTACACAAAGAGTTGGAAGAGAAAAAAAAGATCTTTGGGCCTGTTGACATTCCCCATTTTCATTATTTGCTGAATCCATGCTCCTAGGGAGTTTCCTTCACTTTGGGTCTAAGTACCCCAGGTGCTGTCTTCTATTCTCTAATGGCTAAGAAACTGGAGTACACACTCACTGTAACTGTCTCAGAATATTCTCTATGCATTTTCTTTCTCTGTACCTGGAATCTCCCATTCTTTCCCATCTCTGTGGTTTTCCTATTCCTCTGACACAAATGAAGAACAAGACAGCAGAAGGGTTTGTGACATTGCCAGACTACCATCGAAGACACAGCTCATGAGCCCTGACCATTCTAGACCTAGAGAAGACTCTATGCCTATATCTTCAAAACTCTGGCAGTCCCAGATCCTATTCACATAAAAATCTCTACATCTACTTCTACCCAGAGAGGGCAAAATCAAATATGCCAGGGGAATACACAGGTAGGAAGTGGTAGAACTGGAAATTTGACTCCAGGCCCCAGCATTCATGACCCCCATGCCAGTACCACCTCCCAATGAGAACGCAGTGGAGCCAGAGGGTCCGGGAATTCTCCTCCAGATTTAGATTCTGCCTTGAAGATTTGGCCTCTGATTTCTTGACTCTAAGAAAGTCACTTCAGAGCCGTACACCCCAGTAACCTATCTTCCAAGTGCAGATCATTCCAGTGAGCAACCATGAGGGTCAAAGTAGTAAGACCCTGGGTACAATAAAAGTAGCCACTGCCATTCAACCAAGACCACCTGTTACTGAACAAATAGGCTTAACTAGAGGCAACCGAGTTGGCCAGAGGCTCCCGCAGGACTGGCTTCACATTTCATGGCCAAAAGGATAAGCTCTCAGGCTAAGGAGGACACATATAAGCAGCTTACTGGGTTGCCTTGCTAAGCATGATAACTACAGACTGGGAAAAAAGACAAGGAGTGTCACATACTTTCTCCATTGTTCATAGGGGCTACCTAGTAAGTATTTTCAGTTGATCAAAGCAATATAAATTAAGCCTCAAGTCATTGTTAATATGCTTGGAAATGTTGTTCATGGCTAAGAAATGCTTGGAAATTCTTATAGGTTTAAAGAAGTTTCTTCCAGGTCTCAGCAAACTTATTAAATAAAGAATATTATTGGGTCTAATTCTATAACAGATGGATTGGTGGGTGGGTCAGTGGGTGGGTGGATAGATGGATGGTGGATGGATCAGAGCCTTGCTATGAGTTTGTCACTTGGATGAAATTGGAGCTGAATATTCGGCTCCAATTTGTGGAAAATGTCTCCCATGAATATTTTTCCCATGAAAATGTCTCCCATGAACATTTTTCCCCACAGAAAAAACAAACCTTATTTTTTCAAACCAGCCAAATCAAACTTACTTAAGTCAGAAAAAGTCTAATTTCACTTTATTAATTCAAGTATATGTGTTAATATAAGTAGTACCCATGGCAATTTCCTTTGTTCTGAGTTCTAATTTTAAAACAGATGGATAGGTGTGTGGATGGATGGATGGATGGAAGGATGGATGCATGGATGGAAGGATGGATGGAAGGAAGGAAGGAAGGAAGGATGGATGGATGGATGGATGGATGGATGGATGGATCAGAGCCTTGCTATGAGTTTGTCACTTGGATGAAGTAAGATGTCATCTCCTTCAATATTTCTTAAAGATGCTGTTTTTTGCATTAGTCTCATGGGATCCTGACCCCAACAACAATGCATTATTAAATTGTCCCTTTTAAAGTTGTCCTCAGAGTATTCACCCACCCAGGAAATGTGCCAGAGTGGAATCCAAAATTGATAAGAGGAATTGTTTTCTTTTGCAGTGTGGGAAAAAGGTGGTTAGGAAAGGAAAGTTAAGGAGAACTTGGCAAACAGTTTAACACAAGGTACACATGGAGGTTGAAGCTCAGAAATCTGTTTCCTTAGATCTACTCATGTCCCTGCAAAGTTTTTCCTGTACTCTCAGAGGCATACATGTTACAATTGGAAGACAGCTTATTACTTCACACAATCCCTGGCACCTAGCACAAATTCTACAAATGTTAGATTTCAATCTGGTCTCTGAGAAGTACATTACTATACACATACCTATGTCCTCTGCCCAATTCCCCTGCCCTCCACCAAAAAAAAAACCAGCAAGTAAAAAGACTGGCCCATGATCAGGTAACAGGTGCAGTGAAAAATTAAAATATATTGAGCTGGAGGAAATAGATGTATTTGAACCCCCTGCTCCTTGCATGTCCTATTAATGATTATGACCACTTAATCACATTTCCGGGTGATGGGGGAAAATGCCGTGTTCCCATTCATTAGGTCACAATAACTTTTTTGTTCACCCAAAGTGCTTGGGACAAGGTTCAGTGCATAAGAGTCACTGAGAGCACTGCAAATTGAAATTCTATCTGGGCCAGTTGCGGTGGCTCACGCCTGTAATCCCACCACTTTAGAAGGCCACAGTGGGAAGATCACTTGAGGTCAGGAGTTTGAGACCAGCCTGGCCAACATGGTGAAACCCCATCTCTACTAAAAATACAAAACTTAGCCGGACATGGTAGCATGCACCTGTAATCCCAGCTACTTGGGAGGCTGAGTGAGGAGGATTGCTTGAACCCAGAAGGTGGGGGTTGCAGTGAGCTGAGCTCACACTGCTGCACCACGGCCTTGGCGACAGAGTGAGACTCTGTCTCAAAAAAAGAAATCCCAACTGAAACCTTGCACCTACGTAATGGAGATGAGCCACATCATCCCATGCCTCTCATAATTCCTTCTTCCTGCTCCTGCCCTGCAGTATTGCACCTCAGTCACCAGAAAGTCTGTTTTCTGAAGGGTTTGGACTACTCAGCCATTATATATCACAGTGGAAAATTAAACACTTGTTGAATGGATGAATACAGGTGTGCATGAATGAATGGATGAGTGAATAAATGAATAAGTGACTAAAGAACATAAGGTTGAAAAGAGATTGAGTCTCTGGGTCCAGAAAAAGTCAGAATTCAGAATGAAAATACTCTTCAAACTTTTCTTCTTGTTGAGCACAGCCATGATTTGGCTGACACTAATTAAGTCAACAGGAGCTAATGAGCTGTTCAACGAAACTAACCAACCTTATATTCCGACCTCAGGAAAGGTCAAATAATTCAGTGACTAAACTCCACAGGCAGGCATCAAAGTCCTGAGAGCTTTGACATGATGGTGACCACACACCTCCTCCAGGCTTCAGACTCATCTTGGGTCTGAAACTTGGGTTTCTTGCATTCCTGCCTTGTGGATAGACATGCTCTGTTTTCCAGACCAAATCCTTCATGGGATTCATAATGAGCTTGATCAGCTGAGCCTTCACTGAGGGTCCTCCCACTCTGCCAGTTTCCCTCCCTCTGCTTAAAGCAACACCCAATGTCCCCATACTCTGGCCTCCCAACAATACTCTGATTCACTGATTTGGACAATTAATTACATTCCTAAAAAGAAAAAGCACCACCCAGACGCCAGTGAGAAATAAACATGGCAAAACTTTCCATAAATCACAGGGAACCGCAACTCTCTTGGAGAGAAGGTTTTATATATTCTACTTCTGTCCCTGAATGAGAAACTACATCATTTATTACCTTTATCTTGGGATACAACCTAAGTAAGCAAGTCATTTTGCAGTCAACCAAATTTCAACAGACTTTGAAATGTTGATTGCGTCTGGAGATTGCACTGGTTTAGTTATTTTTTAGCACTTTGGCCTGTCATAAAAACATTCTCTCAAATCCCAGTATTTCTCCTCCACTCACATGATAACTTGGAAATGTATTATTGCTGAGACACTCCATTCTCTCTGCCAACAAGTCCCCAGAGGGAACACCAGCAGAAGAAAGAAGTTTTTACAGTCACTTCATGAGAGAAAGTCACTCATCCACTGGACCTAATCAAGTCTTCCACAATGTGGCCCACAGCTGACACCCAGAGCTCCGCTCTTTGTATTTGTACGCTTTCCTTTAAAAAGAAATGGCAAAAACCTATGCTTTTTCCTCCACAGCAAAACATAATGGGCAAAACAAGGGACTACTCTCATGGAAGTGCTAATAGCGATGCTAGCCTGCAAGTAAAAAAGACTTACCAGGACCAGCGGACTAATTAACAGGTCAGCCAGATAATGCACGAACACAGGAGGAAATGTGTATTTAAGAAGCAGGGCTGAGTGTGCACGACCGGCTGCTGCTGGTTTGCAGCTGCTCTTTTGGCCCCGTGGAAGAGCACTAGCATGGGGTGGGGAACAGGGGTGACCTCAGTTCCAGCCCCAATTAATGTCTCCCTTTCTCCTCCATGAATCATGGGCTATACATTAAAGTGAAAATCTTCAGAGGCCTGCATTTGGAAACAATGCAGTGATCTCCTTGATGGTTTGATCAACAGTTTAATAACAATATTTGCTGCTTGGTAGCAGAGTCTGAGAGACACAGAAGGTGATGGTCTAGCTGTCTCAGAGCTTCTAGTCCAAGGACAGGGGTACAATGTCCACCTTCTCTCTGCGTTCATCTCTATTGCGTGGGAGGTTGAATCTGTGGCATGCATGTGGATTCATCTGTCAACTCTTCAAACAGAACCCTCTGTGAGCTGGTAGGCTTGCCTAGTGGCCATCAACGTTCTTAATGGGGACCCAGGGACATCTAGGATGTGCCAATGCCTTCTACATTAGCAAAGCAATATCACCTATGGGGTTGCTTTAGTGTTCTGTATCTTATTAAAGCGTAAAACATCTGAGAACTCACCCATTTTTCAATGACTTGACTGTGAGCAGGTATGTAAATAGCTAATGTCAACATTCTCTGGGATGGCCCTGAGCAAAACAGTCAAAGTGTGTGTATTAGTTTTCTTTTACAACTATAACAAATTACCAAAAACATAGTGCTTTAAAGCAGTAGAAACGTATTCTCTTGCACTCCTGGAGATCGGAGGCCTGCGCTGGGTCTCACTGGGCTACAGCTAAGGCGTCAGCAGGGCTGCGCTCCTTTCTGGAGGCTCTAGGGGAGCCCCAGAGCCCATTTTCTCCTATTTTCCAGCTATTAGAGGCTGCCCACATTCCCAGGTTCATGCCCCTTCCTCCATCTTCAAAGCCAGCAGTGTTGCATCTGGAAAGCTTTCTTATTCTACAGGCAGCCTACCTCTTCCACATATAAGGGCTTTTGTGATTACCCTGTGCCCATCTGATAATCCAGGATACTCTTCCTATTTTAAGATCAACTCATCAGCAACCTTAATTCCATCTACAACCTTAATTCCCCCTGGCCATGTAGCTTAACATTTACACAGGTTCCAGGAGCTAGGATGCAGACATCTTCAGGGCCATTATTCTGCCAACCACAGTGTGTCTTGGATGGCCCCTTTCTTCCCTTTCTCCCCTCCTCAGTAGCATTTCCTCCTGCACTCAGAGCCATCTAAGCAGCAGAAGTCCTTTTATCTGACATGATCAGCATGGCTGATGACTTGAAAATGCAGGTCGAAGTTGCAAAAATAAAAAATAAAATGTAGGCTGGGCGCAGTGGCTCACACCTTTAATCCCATCACTTTGGGAGACTGAGGCAGGAGGATCGCTTGAGCCCAGGAGTTCAAGACCAGCCAAGGCAACATGGCAAAACCCCATATCTACAAGAAATTTAAAAATTAGCTCAGCATGGTGATATGTGCCTGTGTTCCTAGCTATTCAAGGGCCTGAGGTGGGAGGATCACTTGAGATTTGGAGCTCCAAGCTACAGTGAGCCACGATCACACTATTGCACTCCAGCCTGGGAGACAAGGTGAGGCTCTGTCTCAATAAACAAATACATAAATAAATAAACAAAATAAAACCTAGGCCAGGCATGGTGGCTCACATCTGTAATCCCAGCACTTTAGGAGACCGGGGCAGGAAGATAACTTGAGCCCAGGAGTTCGAGACCAGCCTGGGCAACATAGTGAGACACCATATTTACAAAAAGTAATAAAATAAATTAGCTGAACAGGGTGGTGCATGCCTGTGGTCCCAGCTACTTGGGAGGCTGAGGCGGGTGGCTGAGGCAGGAGGATCCCTTGAGGCTGGGAGGTCAAGACTGCAGTGAGCTGTGATCATGCCCCTGTACTCCAACCTAGGTGTCAGAGAAAGACTGTCTCAAAAACAAAATAAAATAAAATCTTGGGGAGAGAGGATGAATAGGCAGAGCACAGAGGGTTTTTAGAGCCGTTAGGCTACTCTGTGTGATACTACAGCGGTGGATTCATGTCCATTGCACGTTTGTCCAAACCCAGTGAATGCACACCACCTAGAGAGGGCCCTAATGGAAACTAGAGACTTTGGATGAAGATGATGTGTCAATGTAGGGTCATTAACTGTAACAAATGTACCACTCTGGTGGGGATGTGGTAAGGGAGAGATTAGATGTATGGGGAAATGGGGGATACATGGGAACTCTCCTGTACTGCTCCTCAAGTTTGCTGTCAACTTAACACTACTCTTTAAAATATATATTAATATATCTGTGTGTGTGTACACACACACACATACACACACACATATATATACGTAGGGGGAGTCTCACTCTGTCACCCAGACTGGAGTGCAGTGGTGTGATCTTGGCTCACTGCAACCTCCACTTCCTGGGCTCAAGGGAATCTCCCACCTCAGCCTCCTAAGTAGCTGGGACTGCAGCCTGTGCCAGCATGCTCTGCTAATTTTTGTAATTTTTGCAGAGATGAGGTTTCACCATGTTGTCCAGGCTGGTCTCAAACTCCTGGCCTAAAGGGACCTGCCTACTCTAGCCTCCCAAAGTGCTGGAATTACAGGTGTGAGCCACTGTGCCTGGTCAAAAAATGTTTCCAAAAAATGATACCTATATAGCTTATACCAGATCTTCTCAAACTTTAGAGTACATATGAGTCATGCAGGGAACTTATTAAAATGCATATTTGAATTTAGTAGGTCTAGGCTATAGCCAGAGATTCTGTGTTTCCTAAAAAGCATCCAGGTGAGGCCAGTGCCACAGGCACCACATTTTGGCGAGCAAGAACTTAGTACATTTAACTTAAGACCTAGCGTACTTTCATTCGCCACTTTTCTGCAGGGCCCTGTGTGGATCCACTGGGGTGAGCCTGTGATCTCTTTTCTCATAAGCCATGCCCATAATACATTTTCCATGGTTTCTTGCCTTTGTTTTTCTAAAATAGATCTGAAACTAAAGCCACCCATGAAGCAATCTGAGCCCAGAGCCTTCCTACAGTTTATTTTTTCTAATATAGTCTCTTACAGGTGTATCACCCACACTTAAATCAATAGAAATTCTTCCAAAACATTAAACTTGGTTTTTACAATAACAAGATGGTTCACTTTTTTACATGTATACATATGTAATATTTATTTAAACCATGTCATTACAATAACAAGTCCAAGTGGTAGAATATTTGGAACATAAGAGGCCCTTGGTGACGAGACAACACAGGGGGAGCCCGTGAGGGAGGGACCAGAGAGCAGACTCCTCGCCATGTGCTATGGCTGTAGTAGATACAGCTCACCAAGGAAGTGGACTCTGTTAGGAAGAAGCCAGGAAAGAGAGTCTCTGTTCCATATTCATACCCTTTCCCACTACCAGTAACCTCTCAAACCTTGGCTGGGGAAAAACCATGACTCATTCAAAAGATACAAACAATCAGCTATGTTTAGTGCATAAACGCTTCCATAGGAATTTTCATTTTAACTTCTAAAGGAAGGCTCACGTTATAGAAATGACTTCCTAATATGTAAATTTTATACGTTATTCAGTGAAGGAGGTACTATGTAACCCCCATTAAGCAACCCTAAAATCACACCAGCAATTCCCAAACCTAGAGACATACAATGCATTTTCTTATTAAAGCTTCAAGAAAAAAAAATGCTTGGCAATAATAAAGATTGGTATTTCATGAATGTTTCATGACAGGATTTTTGGAGAAAGTCAACCGAAGAGAGATCTGAATAGAAGAAGAAGTGAATTAGTGCTGGGAATGCAAGGATTCACTCTATAGTGACAGAGTCAGTGAGTGACCTAGACCGAAACGCAGCCATCAATTCAAATGGTGAACCCTCATCTACTCAGCTGAGGAACACAGCTCCCTTTGGAGGGTCCTTTCAGAATATACAGTTCAGTTTAGTGCTCCATGGATTCCATGTGATATGGTTTGGCTTTGTGTCCCCACCCAAATCTCATCTTGACTTGTAATCTCCATGTATTGAGGGAGGGAGGTGATTGGATCATGGGGGTGGTTTTGCCCATATTGTTCTTGTGATAGTGAGTTCTCATAAGACCTGACGGTTTTATAAGGGCCCTTCCCACTTCGCTTTCTCTTCTCTTTCCTGCCACCTTGTGAAGAAGGTGCCTGCTTCCCTTTTCACCATGATAGTAAGTTTCCTGAGGCCTCCCAAGCCGTGCAGAACTGTGAACCAATTAAACCTCTTTCCTTTATAAATTACCCAGTCTCAGAGAAGTTCTTTATATCGGTGTGAAAACAGACTAATACACCATAAACAAGTCAAAAAGTTAGAAGCAAAAAACAGTCTAAAAAACAGTTCAGCTGAGCTTTCCTGTCGGAAGTCCCCTCTCTGTCACTAGAGAAACGGCTGTACTCCTTTCTCTTTCTTCTGCTTGTTAAACCTCTGCCTCAAACTCCTCATGTGTGTCCATGTCCTAAATTTTCTTGTTGTGAGAGGAGGAACCCCGGGTGTTTACCCCAGACAATGTAGCTGCTTCATATGGGGACCTCGTCCAGGACACCAAGGTATAACAGTCATCAAAATGGTCAGTAGAGGAACAGACGCCAACTCTGTCCTTTCATTTCAGGGTTCTCAGCCTCCATTTTAGAACCAAATCAGTAACGGGCATCCTTCAGCCATTTAAGAATATGATTAGTGTGGCTGCCGCTCCTAAAGACTTGCTGGTGAGAACATGGAGAATCCCCCAGTACCCATGGGTTGCTGGGCATATTGGCCATGTTTGAACCAGGTTCCTTTCATGGAGGACTTAGCCACCACATGGGGCTGGAAGAGGTCCGGGAGCAACTGAGGATTTCTGGATGGGGAACCCCCTGGTGTTATCCAAAGGCTTCCAGACTGACCCCAGCCTGCAAGCGCCCAATGGGGTGTCAGCAACAGGATCTCCAACTTTCCTATTGTAATTTCCTCCTTTCCTGTCTGCAACCGCCATGTCTCCCATCCTCTCTGTGTATGCAATGTGTGGGAAGTTTTACAGTTCAGGGAAGTAATCCCTAGGTAAATCAGACACCGCCTCCTCAAGCCTGAATATGAAATCTGGTGCACCCGCTGCGAGCCGGGCATTTCCTCTCAGGAGTCCCCCCCTCTCACTAGAGAGATGGCTGTTCTCCTTTCTCTTTCTTCAACCTATGAAACCTCCATGCCTAAACTCCGAGAGGGGAGCGGAGGGGAGGGGAGGGAAGGGGTAACAGTTCAGCTGATAAAATGGATGGTAGAATGAAATGGCAAACAAATGTGCTAAATACTATGCAGCCATAAAAAACGATGAGTTCGTGTCCTTTGCAGGGACATGGATGAACCTGGAAACCATCATTCTCAGCAAACTGACACAAGAACAGAAAATCAAACACCGCATGTTCTCACTCATAGGCGGGTGTTGAACAATGAGAACACATGGGCACAGGGAGGGGAGCATCACACACTGGGGTCTGTCAGGGGGAAATAGGGGAGGGACAGCGGGGGGGTTGGGAGTTGTGGAGAGATAGCATGAGGAGAAATGCCAGATATAGGTGATGGGGAGGAAGGCAGCAAATCACACTGCCATGTGTGTACCTATGTGACAATCTTGCATGTTCTTCACATGTACACCAAAACCTAAAATGCAATAAAATAAATAAATAAAATAAAATAAACAAGTGTGCTAAATGGAATCTCCACTAAAGACAGAAAGAGGATGAAGGAGGAAGCAACAGGAACATTGCAAGTAATTATCCAGTTATAAATTTGCCCTACCCAAATGAGAATCACTAGCACTTCATAAAACAGCCAAGGCAAACTGCCAGAATGACTGTACCAGGGTGATGCACAGGAGCTACCATTTTGCTCATTGTCACCACCTCTAGCTCCAACACAGCAGTAAACACCCTCACACATGACAACCAGGCACAGTGGTTAAGAGCTTTGGCAGTCAGACCTATCTGGGTCTAACCTCAACTCTACCACAGAGTAAATTATTTAACCTCTCAGTACCTATTTTCTCAGCTGAAAAACGGTGATAAAAATGATATCCTCTTCAAAGTACGTTGTGAGGCTTAAATTATACTGTTGGTATAAAGCACCCAGCACAGTGGCTCGTGGCAAGGACTGGAGAGATGTTAGTTCTTTCAATATTATCATTCCAGGGCATTTGAAGGACTCGTGGTTACTTTCAATCACAGCAACACAGGTTGGCTAGAGGTAAGGTGAGGTCATCTTAACAGTAACTTCTAGATTCATAGACTTGGAAGGCATGTAAAGTCAGCTACCGTGTTCTGAGAGTAGCTAGAAGGGGACACACTTAGAAATCACTCAGAAACCCCAGTGGACCCCAACTCACTACCCACAAGTGGTCTCCAAGCTCAGAGCAGTGCTGAAAATCTCAGTGACAACCACTGTCCCAGGCCAATCCACCTCCACGCTTCCCCAAGGCACATCCTTGCTTCTCTGGCAAGAAATATATCACATCTTTAAATAGTGACAGCTCAATGTTGGTGGACAAGTCAGCTCTCATTAGTCCTTTTCACAAATCATGAGACCCCAGACATGTTATATAAACTGACATTATTTTTACCAATACTGTAATAGCTTTGGGCTATTGGGCAATTGGGCTGGACTCGATTGACTAGAGGATAATCCATTCAAGCCAAATAGTCCACTTTCATCCAGACCTGGGTCTGCTACAGATGTCAGTTTACATAAGCCAAGAGTCCTCCGCAAGAAAGGGTGGTGGCATCTGAAGCCCCTTCTTAAGACATGCCTCCAAAATGCTTGAAATTCTCATAGCCCTTCTGCCAAAACCCAGCCACCAGGCATCTTGGGAATGCAATTCATGGTGGAGACATTCACAAAGATTATTTTGCTGAGGCTAAGGGCATTTTCCTCATCAGTAAACTAGCAACAGCAGCCGCGCCCCAGTGGTGGTGAAGATGAAATGGGACGTTTCACGAAAAGGCTGGGCACAGAGTCCACGCGTGTCGCCGCAGCTGCCGCTGTCAAGCCACCATCCAGGAGAAGAGGCGGATATGACAGAGCTGAGAGAAGGAACCTGCAGCTACTCCCACAGCCTTTCCTCATTCGTTTGAACGGTATGCCCACTGACCACCTCTCCGATGGACAACATCTCACTGCCTCTCTCCAGCCACCATTTTCAGGGACCAAGAACAAGGCCAGGGGACATTCTGTAACTTGTCAAGGCTGCAAAGGAAGTCAGGGGCAGAGCTAGGGCTCTCGCCTCTAGCTTCTGAGTCTCCTTCTCCTTGAGGAATATCAGTCCCCTCCCAGAGCAGAAATCACATGCCTCTCTGGGGTCTCGCCAGCACTGCCATTTTTATATCAAGTAAATATTAATGAGAAGTATCCTTGCAATGTGCGAAGCGCTCTGCTAAGCACGGTACCTGCAATGTCACATGGAGTACTCCCAAACACCCAACGCAGTGTCAACCCCACATCACAGACGAAGAACCTGATTTTCCAGGAAGTTCTTCTGGGAAGTAAAGCAAGTGGTTCAAGATCACATAGCCTATAAAAAGAAGGGTCCTAGGATTCCAACCCGGGTTGGTCCAATTTCAAGTAACCATACATTTAGATCAACTGGGCTGAAGATAAAAAGCAGCACCCCTAAGGATTTGCTTTTGCTACACTCACAATAATCCAGCATGTAAAGGATTCGGGAAGGCACTCTAAGAAAAAGACCTGAAATAAATTGCAGAAGACCTAAGTTTGGAGGAAAATCAAGGCCAGAGACTCTAAAGGCTATGATATTTAGACATGTACCAACACTTGTTCAGACAATTTAATTTGGTTTGTTTTGTTTTGAGACACGGTCTCACTCTGTTGCCTCAACTGGAGTGCAGTGGTATGATCTCGGCTCATTGCAACCTCCATCTCACAGGTTCAAGCAGTTCTCCCACCTCAGCTTCCCAAGTAACTGGCACTACAGGTGTGTGCCACCATGCTCTGCTAATTTTTCTATTTTTTGGTAGAGACAGGGTTTCACCATGTTGGCCCGGCTGGTCTCAAACTCCTGACCTCAAGTGATCTGCCCACCTCAGCCTCCCAAAGTGCTGGGATTACAGGCATGAGCCACCGTGTCCAGCTGTAATTTGTTTAATTT
>NW_016107416.1:5580806-5583680 GCF_001604975.1 Cebus imitator
AAAAAAAAAAAAAAAGGAAAAGAGAGAGAGTCAGTTAAGGTCTTTTTTTTTTTTTCTTTTCAACAACAAAGTACCCAACCAAGGAATGCTCCCTGCCCCCACATCATCCATCATATGATGCTGCTGCACATTTTCTGAAACCATCGACTGTGTATGTGTGTGGAATTGTCCCCTCAAGGAAAGTGTCTGAAACTCAGTCACATTAGACTCCTGTAACTGTGATGGACAGAGATGAGGAAAGGAATGCTCTGTCCGGTGGGAGGGAAGGTGGGATGACCCCAGGGTGCTGAGCCCTTCAAGCCTCACTCAACACAGCGGCCTGGAAGCGATGTGCCAGGGAAGCAGATGTGCCAGGGAAGGCACCCAAGTTCCCCTGGGCCTTGGGGACCAGGCATCACTTAGGCACGCCTGGCTCCCCACCAGCACAGTGGGCCTTGCTGACTGAGGCATAGGGAGGCCACACAGGCTTCTGCCTGGCATAGCCAGGACCACCCTGGGCACCAGGATGCTGAGAGCCCCCCACTTCGGCAGGCTGCCCAAGCCGATGGATTGTATCCTGTCAGGATATTGATCCTGATGAACTAGGGGACCCTTGGCTATGATTAAATGAACCTGAGCATAAAAAAAGTCTTGAGCTATAGATGATACCCTGCCACTTGGGAGACATTGCCAGAAAATCAACTCCAAACAGCTCTAATGGAATGTGATTGAGACCTTAGCATGTAGGGAGGGGGCGAGAGGAGGTTCTTCACAGCCAGCAGATGCCATCTATAGTCAGGAAGGCCATTCACTCAGCCTGCAGACCCTGAGTCTGTGTGCCTACGCATGGGCTTGAGTCCTTCCAGATCCAAGGCTGAGCCCTGAAAAATGAAAGGTCCCCACAATAGCTGCCAGCCATGGAAGAGACTCACTCAGGGCTGGACAGGGAGGTGGATAACATGGCATGGCTCTTTGGTGGGATCCAAAAACCTGAATGAAGCTGTGTCAATGCAGCTTTCAGGATGTGTCTCCACTGAGGGCAGGGTCCGTGCCTAACTCACCTTTCTCTACCCCACTTCAGATATTTTACCCAACAGCAACATGCTTCCATTCTGTGTTTCCTGGTGGGCAGAGTCAGTGCCCTCAGTCACTCAGTGTGCCTCCAGCTGACACCCCCAAGTACCTACTGTGTGCCAGGAAGACCTCGGAGCCCTGCCCTACAGAGCCCCCATGCTGGGAGGAAGAACAGTGAAAACACAGCGTGTACACAGCTTGGAAAATTACAATGCAGCGTGATGGACACCATGACGGGAGAGCTCTACGCCATGCACAGGCAGGGAAAGAGGCCAGCTGCGGAAGCTTCTTGGAGGCCCAGTTGTGATTCTAGACGGAGAAGAGAGTGAGCTGCTAGGCCTGGGAGAGCGGGATGACAGCCACAGGGGTTAGAGCTTGTAAGACTTGTGCTTGGCTTTTATCACAAAAATCACAGCAGGATGTGAAGCTGAGGAGTGACACCATCGCATCCACAGTCAGCAAGTTCTATTTTTTTTTTTTTTTTTTGATGGAATCTTGCTCTGTCGCCCAGACTAGAGTGCAACTGGTGTGATCTCAGCTCACTGCAACCTCCGCCTCCTGGGTTCAAGCGATTCTGCCTCAGCCTCTTGAGTAGCTGGAATTACTGGTGCCCACCACCACACCCAGCTGATTTAGCAAGTTCTGACTGCCTTTGGGGAGTGGGTGGAAGGATGGCAGGTTGGGGAGCCTGGAGGCAGGGAAAGCAGGTGGGTGGTGCCCACCTGGGGGGCTGTGGGGAGGTGGGGAAGGGGTACAGATGGAGAGCTCTGTATTGACCGTATTCCCTACCGGCTGTGGGGAATAAAGGAGGAGAAAGAGGCAAGGATGGTGCCAGGGACCGCCTCAGAAGCCTAGCAGCACATCGGTGACGTAGAAGATTCAGGAGCAGGGGGATGGAAAAGAAAATGGCATCAAGTCCAGTCAGAGCAGGCTGAGCTTGAAATCCTGACTCTGTGGAATCGCGCCATGGGCACTGACCTCTGGATCCAGAGCTCTGGACAGAGGCTAGGAGTGGGCCGGGATCTAGGAATCAGCAGGGCAAGCTGACTCCTGGTGCTCGATGCTGCCCAGGAAAAGCACACGGGGTTATTTAAAATAAGCACCACAGACGCTGAGATCCCTGCAATCGGGATGTTGTAAAATTCCTACTTTGGGAGGCTGAGACAGGAGGATCACAAGGTCAGTTTGAAACCAGCCTGGCCAATATGGTGAAACCTCATCTCTACTAAAAATACAAAAATTAGCCAGGCATGGTGGCATGCCCCTGTAATCCCAGCTACTCCGGAGGCAGAGGTAGGAGAATCACCTGAGCCCAGGAGGTGGAGGTTTCGGTGAGCTGAGATCACACCACTGCACTCCAGCCTGGGCAGCAGAGTGCGGAGCCATCTCAAAAAAATATAAATAAAAATAAATTAAGCACCGTAGCAAAAAAATTAATGGATGTGGCTAAAACCCAGGAAACACCTATGTTTAGAAAGGGAAAAAAATCCACCAAGGAGACATTTTAAAAGCTTGAGGAAGATAAGAAAGCCAGGAGCGACTGATGGTGAAAACAGAGGGGCCAGGCAGGGGCCTGTCATCCCGCACCTCGGGAGGCAGAGGCGAGCGGATCACTTGAGTCTAGGAGTTTGAGATCAGCCTAGGCAACATGACGAAACCCCATCTCTACCAAAAATACAAAGATTAGCCAGCTGTGGTGGCGCTGCCTGTGGCTCCAGCTACTTGGGAGGCTGAGGCAGGAGGATTGCTGGAGCCCAGGAGGTCAAGGCTGCAGTGGGCCGTGATCGCACCACTGCACTCCAGCCTGGGCGACAGAGTGAG
>NW_016107416.1:5583934-5617763 GCF_001604975.1 Cebus imitator
GAGAGAGAGGGTGGGGGAGGGAGAGAGAGTGCGTGCTCAGGACATTGCGTCTGATGTGATCTTCACAGCAGCGTTATCATTCCCATTTTACAGAGAAGAAAGCTGAGGTCCGGAGAGCCAGGAGGTTAAGCAACCTGCACACTCTCATACTGCAGAAACGGGCTCACGTCATCCCCCCCACAGCTGCCTCCCATGGGGCTCTTAGGGTCTTTCTTTTTCTTTCTTTCCTTCTTATTCTTTCTTTCGTGGAAACCTCCTCTTCCTGGTAAAAATAAGTAACCGGGGTAGAGTATTCCACGCTGATAATAAATGAACTGAAGGGATTTCTGGCCTGGGGGAAGACCAACATCTGTTTAAATCCTTCAGGCCAGCCTCAGCCCATGCCCTGCACGGTCCCGGAGGCTCCTCCCTGACCGGTCTACAGGGTGAGCGTCTGAGAGGACGGCGGAAACCCGGTAGCCCGAGAGACCGCAGACGGCTGTGCGGGCTACGGGGCCTCCCGCGTCGTGGAGGGGCCAGGCGGGGCGCCCTGCCGGCTCCGGGCCCGGGGCCGCCTCTCGAGGCAGCCGGGCGTCCTCCCTCCCGTGCGCGAGCCTGGAGCGCCACCTAGTGCCAACCAGCAACATGAACACACCAGGGAGTGCGGCCGGCGCCTGGGGCTGGGCTCCCCGCGTTGGCTCTGCGGTGCCTCTGACCGAGAGACCCTGGAGCATTCTCAAATCCTGCGCCTCTCAAGTCTTCAGTCCAGAGTAGCCACTTCCCCTGATCTGAAAGGTTTTCCAAAGAGGTCTTCTGTGGCCTAAGTACCGGGAATGAGGACAACAGCGAGGAAAATAACGACTGCAAGAGTGATCAAAAACCCTTAAAAGGCTGAGACGGATGGACAGCCCTGGAAGAGAAACCCGGTGTCTCAGGGAGACCTAATAAAAAAGATAAAGAGAAGAAAACATCAACCTTGAAAGAAGCCGCCTTGAGCATTAATACCAGCCATGCTGAGTGATACAGCCGTTGGACAAAATTATTTTCCCAAGAAAAAAGGGAGAAGCGAGAGGAAAGGAAAGGAAAATGACATATGCACGTCCATGAGGGAATTTTTAAAGGTTAATAACAATACGGAAAGAGGAAAGTGCGTGGCCCTCGTAGAAATGGGGATGGGGCTGCCTGATTTAGGATTCATCTGATGTGGAAACGATGGAATTTCCCTCTGCACCCGGCATAAGAGTAAATCAGTCTTGAAATGTGCCAGAGAAACCAACAAACACAACATTACCTTCTCCTGCATCTCTCATGGAAAGTGTCCCAAAGAGGCTCAGCAGAATGGAATTGAGCTGAGCTGGGATGAAAAAGCATATACGCTCTAAAGGAACATTCTATATAGAAGCAATCAATTCAAGGTGATTCATGCAATCAGCCAGTCAGAGGTGTAAATCCCACGGGGTGCATGAGGTATGCCAGGGACCCGGATGCCTATTTTCTGGGAGCAATGAATGAATGGATTTCTCCCTCCTTCCCAGGCTACAATGCTTTTAGCAATTGGCACTGTGGCAGGATTTATACCACGGTTCTTGTAAATTGTACCTTCTCTCTCTCCTTTTCAAAGATTTCTTTCAATAAAATGCAGATGGAATTGTTGGAGAGCTGCTTTTCACGTGTTTATAGGTTACTTCTGCTCGGCTGCTTGTGCAGGTGCGTGTCTCTAGGCCTCTTTGTTCTTTATTTTTTCTGCCTATTAGGGAAATGGAAACATATGGATTCCTTGTTTGGACCCAGCGGACCTTATAGAATAGTATCCCTGTTGCCTTCCTCACACATCTTCCTGTAATCACATGGCTCTGAATTAGCCTCTTAATCTCCCAGCGGAAAAGCAGTAATACAGGGAAATACAATAGAATGTATAAACATTCTGAATGCCAAAGCATTTACAAAGTACATGGGAATGCTGTCATTTATACTCTCAAGGAGAGCCTTGGCTGGCACTGGTTACAATATGAATAAAGAAGTAGACATTCAAAATGGCAGGCTTATCTGGTGATCCAGCAAGCTAAGATTTTCAAGTCTAGTTGGAAGAAAGGAAAAAAATAGTACTTAAATGCAAAGAAACTGGAGGCTTGGTGAACCTCCAACATAATCATCTCCAGTTTATATAAGCAGTTTGATGCAGAGATGTCATGACTTTTCTTCACCTGGAAGATGCAGAATCTAGAAATGCATGTGGAGTGTTCTCAGAAATGCATAGAAACAAATGGCGAAGACCCGCTATAGGTAATGTCCCCGTGTTTTAATTTCCATTGTAAATAAATATCCCATTTACTGAAGACGGCATATGTTTTATTAATATGCCCCACTACGGCCCTTTAGGAAGAGGCAATAAGTACATGTTTACACAGGAGGCTGTCCACCATCCCCAGCAGAGTGCTTATTAAGACTAATGGGAACATACAGCATCTACGTTGCAAAAATTTCAGGAGAAGAACAGCCCTTGGCTCAGGATAATCGTTTTGCAGTCCTTCTTCCAAGCCAGAATAAGGACAGCCTGGCCTCCTTCTCAGGAAGGAGAGGAGGTGAAGCGCACAGACACGCGTTCGCATCCCCACCACGCCTGGACAAAAGGACAGATATAACCCTTTGAGGTCTCAAGTTTGCAGTGTTATGTGACTGGGAAGCCCCAAATGATGTACAGAGCTTCAGACCAAAATGCAGCTCAGTCCCCTGAGCTTCTCTGAGCCTTTTGAGAACGCTGACAAAGTTGTAGGCGATGAAGTCACACTACAGAGCCCTGACAACCATGGCCCCTGGCCATCTTCCTGATACGATGGGTGGGAAACCTGCTCTTTTCGAGGGATAGATGAGACTCGGTGGGACAGAGACTTTCAGACCCTCACTACCCCTTCCCTATACTGAAGCTAGGATATGAAGATACAGACCCCTCAGGAAGAATCTGAGGAGAGTCATTGTGTGTAATTAGTATTATTACTGAATCTGAAGCGTGGAGAATCATTGTATGTTACGAAGGATAGGACTGATGGCACGTTTTTCGCAGATGAACAAAGAGCAAACAGGGAAAAGAACCACCCATAGAGTCTGCATGGAAAACTCTTACAACGGACCCACGTGACCTGAGCTTGATTTTTCTCTCTTCCAATTCATGAATCCAATTCTATACTAGCTCCTTCTCCAAAGAGAGCAAACACTATTGCCTTGCAGTGAGGTCCTAACCAAGGGATTGACATACCCAGTTGTAGTCCCAGCTCAGCTTTGAACGAGACCCTCAGGCAGATTGTGTGACTTTATTGAATGATTGATTGATTGAGACAGAGTCTCGTGCTGTCGCCCAGGCTGGAGGGCAGTGGCTCAATCTCTGCTCACTGTAACCTCCAGCTCTTGGGTTCAAGCGATTCTCCTGCCTCAGCCTTCCGAGTAGCTGAGATTACAGGTGCCCATCACCACACCCAGCTAATTTTTTGTATTTTCAGTAGAGACAGGGTTTCACCATGCTGGCCAGGCTAGTCTTGAACTCCTGACTTCATGATCCGCCCACCTCGGCCTCCCAAAGTGCTGGGATTACAGGCATGAGCCACCGCACCCAGCCTTTTATGAAATTTTGAGCCTGTTTTTAAATCTGCAAAATGAGGTTGAGCAAGATGATTTCTAAAATTGTTTTCAGTCTTAACATGCAGGACTCTTGTGTATTTTTCATATTTTTTAATTTATATTTTTTTTATTTTCAGAGGCAGTGTCTCACTATGTTGTCCAGGCTGGTCTCGAACTCCAGGAATTAAGTGATCCACCTGCCTCAGCCTCCCGAAGTGCTGGGATTACAGGTGTGAGCCACTGTGCCCGGCCTAGGACTCTGCGCATTAATGGTTAAATATTAACTCTTAGGATCTGCTGCCTGTGCCAGGCAAATAGGATACCCATGACTTAGGTGAGCCCAGAAGTGGCTTCCAGACAGGGCAGGGTTTGTCCCCCCGCCTGTGTGTGGACTCCCCTTCTGACCTCTCAGCCCTCATTCAAGAAGTGGCTGGCCAGATAAAAAGGATTCCACGTGTTTTGTCATGGAAGCATTTTCTCATTTGGTCACTTATTGCCAGTAGGAAGACATAATAAATACTAATTAAAGTAATCGGAGGCAGCATTTTTATCTTGACAAATAGCTCATCCCCCATCTTTACACAAACAAATTAGAAAAAGCGTATGAGGATATATGGCTCTAGAGACAGTTAAAGAACAGGAGCTGTACCATGTACTTAATACACGCCACAAGTTGTACAGTAAGCCTGTGACTGCAGCTATTTCAAATGTAATTACCTCAGTCACCCCCCACTGGGCAGGGACTCTTAAGGTCTGCTCAGCTTCTAGTGCATGGCTGGTGCTCAATAAATGACAAATGCAATTATAATAATTAATAATTCATATATTAATAATGCAATCCCTTTCCCTCACTCAGTAATTGCCAACAAGCCATGCACACACAGGAACTGGCGCTGCCAGGTGCCCGGGAATTTCTCCACACTTCCATAAACCTGTGTCCAAAGGTCACCTTGAAGAGGCAATCACAGCCGCCTGTTAGTCTAACAGAGATGGCTGGTTTAAATGCTTCATTTTCTTTCTATCTCCTTCCCATTTCAAATATTTACAACTCTCTTCGAGACCTAGCCTTGAGAAATAAACTCCCTGTTGACACAGTTGATAGCTGTGGAGGATCCTTCTTGCCCTCCCAGGAGGCACTGCAGTCATCTCCCTTATCCCAAAACTGAGGAAAGTTCAAGGAACTGAAAGGTACACCCAGACTGGAGAGTCTTGAGGTGTAGGCAGAGCCAGAGCCACTTCTCCGGGGTAAATTGGTGAAGTCCATCTGGCACATCTTCATCCCACAGTGAACAGATCAAGATCGTTCATTTTGGAGACAGTCACAAAAATCAAAAGCTCAAGCAGGTTATTAATATCCCAGAAGAGGGCTAATGCTGATCTCTTTATCTCATCTGTGTTTTCTTTTTTCCTGGCATTCTTTGATTTTTCACAATGCAGGTAATTCTATTGTTTGATCAGAACTCACTCAAGTTGCCTAATGAATTTCAATTGCCAGTTTATTTAGTTTTCCAATTTGCGACTCCTCCCCGGACACGTCACACGATTTCCAAACTGAGATTAAAACTCAGTGTTTCTGACTCCCCCTAACCTCACCCCCCAAATCCATCTGCTCTTCTCCCAGACCTTCCCATTTTCTGTAATAATAAGGCCATGGTCAGCAGGAAGGAAAGAGGCTGATGTCATCAGACAACTCTCTAATCCTTCTGGAGCCCAGAAATGACTGACCTTTTGTTATGCATAAAATCCACTCCTACATCCTAACTCGGAGGGACTGGAAGGCAAAGGAGTCCTTTAAACTGATTGTCTTGCTTTTTACAAATCATTTTCTCACACTGTTTTGTCAGCTTTAGTTTCTTTCAGGTTCCCAGTAAAATACAACTAAAATACAGCTTCTGAGTTCACCTTCAGAGGATAAAGTATATATAAAACTAACTTTCAGATGTAATTTTCTGGGTGTTGATTGGAGTATATTCATCAAGATAATGTTTAATTGGAGAGTTCTGTTAAACATATCGTTGGCACCAAACTGCCTAAATAGCTGCCGATAATAAGATCAGTTCCCAGTTTCCACATGTGCATGTATCTGTCTCGGTTCTGTCTTCAGGCCTCCTGGAGGAAGTACTCTGTTTATATTTTTGGTACATTTTATGCCTTATAGGGGGCTGGAAATGAAACCCATTGAATACAAGATTTTCTCTCTCCCATGCTACAAGTTCAGAACCAGTGTTAAAGGTATCTGTCTCTGTGTTAGCACTCTTTCCAGAACCCTTATAAATATCTTTGCCTTTGGTTAAGTTCTTCATTTTAATGAATGTGAGATTTCTCGTTAAATAAATACATTACTTATCTGTAGACAGATGCATAAGAGAAGCTCAATATAACAAGCTCATCATCTTTCCCTGTAAATTGCTCTTCCTCTCATATGCATTATACAAATTCGGAGATGCCACCATTCCACTAGTCTGAGTTGGCCAACTTTTCCTGTAAAGGGCCAGAAAATAAATATTTCAGGCTTTGGGGCCTTTGTCACAACTACTCGTGCTGCTGTATTGTTCCTGGTGGAGGGTGTCCAGGTTCTTGACATCTTGAACAAAGAATTGGACAAAACTCACAAAGCAAGGAAAGAATGAAGCAACAAAAGCAGAGATTTATTGAAAATGAAAGTTCACTCCACAGGGTGTGAGCAGGCAGGAGCAAGTGGCTCAAAGGCTCAGTTACAGAATTTTCTAGGGTTTAAATACCCTCTAGAGGTTTCTTACTGGTTACTCCTATCTAAATGAAGTCGTGGCCCATGATCAGTCTGATTGGTTGCAGGAAGGGACCAATTAGAGACTGAAGCAAAGTTATAAAGTTACACCCTATGCAAATGTCTGATTGGTTGCAGAAAGCAACCAATCAAGGGCTGAAGTGAAGTTACAAAGTTATACTCCTATGCAAATGAAGACTTGGCCCGCAACCAGCCTGACTGGTTGCAGGAGAGGACCAGTCAGAGGTACCTTCAATTTATCATCTGCCACACAGTAAATGGTGGGGCCAAGGGTGGTGGTGCTTGCAAAGGGAGTAGCCTCTGGTCCTTTTATTACTTGGGTTCGGAAAGTTGGGATTTTCCTTTTGATTTAGTTCTAGGAAGTCAGAGTGAATCGGCCTTAGGTTCCCTGCCTCCAGATCCTATTCTCCTGCCTCAGTGTCAGAGGTGTTCAAACCAGAGCAACTCCACAAGATATGAATCATAAAGGCCTTGCTGATAAAACAGAGTGCGTAAAGATGCTGGCCAAATCCCACCAAAACCAAGATAGTGATGAGAGTGATCTCTCATGATCCTCACTGCTCGTTATGTCAATTATAATACATTAGCATGCTAAAAGATACTCCCACCAGAGCCATGACAGTTTACAAATACCAAGACAATGTCCCTATATATTCTAAAAAGAGGAGGAACCCTCAGTTCTGGGAATTGCTTGCCTCTTTGTGGAAAACACATGAATAATCCACCCCATGTTTAGCATATAGTCAAGAAATCAACATAAAAATAGCCAACCAGCATCTTTCGAGGCTGCTCCGTCTATGCAGTAGCCATTCTTTTGTTTTGTGGGGTTTTATTTTTGTTTTGTTTTGTTTTGTTTTTGAGACAGAGTCTCATTCTAACTCCCTCGCTAGAGTGTGTTGACAGTGGTACACTGCAACCTCCACCTCCCAGGCTCAAGCAATCCTCCTGCCTCAGCCTCCTGAGTAGCTGAGACTACAGGTGCTTGCCACCATGCCCAGCTAAGTTTTGTGTTTTTAGTAGACACAGAGCTTCCCCTTGTTGCCCAGGTTGGTCTTGAACTCCTAAGCTCAAGCAATCCACCCACCTCAGCCCCCCAAAGTGCTGGGATTACAGGCCTGAGCAAATCTTTAATTTCTTTACTTCTCTAATAAACTTGTTTTCACTTTGCTCTGTGGACTCACCCTGAATTCTTCCTTGGGCAAGATCCAAAAACCCTCTCTTCGGGTTTGGATCAGGACCCCTTTCCAGTAACACTAGTGTGAAAGCAATGATAGAAAACACATAAATGAATGGTGTAGTAGTGATCCAATAAAATTTCATTTACAAAAACAGGTGTGAGATGGGCTGAATGTTATGTCCTCCCAAAATTCCTATGTTGAAATCCTAACCCCCAAGGTGAAAGTGTTAGGAGGTAGGGCCTTTGGGGGGTGATTGGGTCATGAGGGTTGGATTAGTGTCCCTATTAAAAGAGATCCCTCATCCCTTCTATCATATGAGGACACAGCAAGAAGGCACTATCTATGAACCAGGAAGCAGGCCTTTACCAGGAACCGAATCTATGGGTGTCTTCATCTCAGACTTCCCAGCCTCCAGAACTATGAAGAATAAATTTCTGTTGCTTATAAGCGACCTAATCTATAGTCTTTTGTTACAGCAGCCTGAATGAACTAAGACAAGGTAGTTACCCAGATTTGGCCCTGGGGTTATAATTTGCCAACGCTTGTGATCGGAAACCTGGGAGCCATCCATGTTTCCTTCCCTCTTTCACCCAACACATCCAATCAATAGATAAGTCTGCCAATCTTACCTCCCAAGTATTTCTGAAATCTGCTCTTCTTTGCCATCTTTAAGTTCTTACTTTAAAGAAATTGCTCTTGCAAATTACAGAAGAAACAAGAAAGACAATGGGGAATGCCAACCAATGTTCAAAGAAAATTGCTCCCACATCAAAAGATTGGAGAAAAAAGATAGATGCTTACCGTATTTCATCAAATCTGAGAGAACATTGATTTTTAAATGTACATTATTTTATGCATGCCACCAAGAATGAATAACGGCAGCCAAAACTATAATCAAAGATTTCTTATCACTTAAAATTTTTATTTTATACTTCTGGGAAGAATTGTTTTAGACAAAGAAAATATTTTTGTGATAAATCAGTCTGTGCGTAACATATATACATTATATAACATAATATATATGTAACGTATATAACACATATGTATGTTACAGACTTTCTAAACTTCTCTTGTTTCTTGCCACACCCCTCTCCCCTAGCACAAGGAGGGGGCTCTCTCTGGAATGTCCTTATCTGACTGAAGAAACTTCTTTCAGAAGAAATGCAATTGACTTAAAACCTCTTCCTAGGAATCTCATCAAATAACCAGGAGACAGCAGAGAAGAGAAAAAACTGAAAGTCATCACCAGGCCCAGATAGACTTTTCCTCTATTCTTCTAAGGGCAGCTCCCAGAGATTACCTGTGAAACTATCTGCATAACAAGACAACCTTTGTTGACAGTGAAGTTTCATCCCTCAGGTTCACAATTTGTCACCACCTCCCCCAGAGCTCAGAGGAACTTTGCCACTGTCTGTTTGGGGGCCGAAGATCATTTACTAACCCCCAACTCTATCACCCTATCTCCTTCTCCTCTATGAAAAGGGTGCTATTTAGGCTTCAGCCATTTGGCCCTTCTTTAAGTCTCATAGTTTGTATGGCTCCCATTCCTACCCATGTGAATAAATAGGTATGCCTTTCCTCCTGTTAATCTATCATCAGTTCATTTCAGCAGTGGAGGGAAAATTCATCTCTCCAACCCTACCATACATCATTTTCCTTCTGGAGTCACAGAGGCCTTTCAACTTGATATCCTCCCCTGAGCCACCAAGGGTGATGGCAATGCAGCGTTTCTGAAAAGAGTGCTCCACAATTGTTTCCAAGAATTCTTTCTAGCCCCTCAGAAACGCATTCAGCACATTTTAATGCTGTCATGTCCTTGATCTTAGTAGAAGGTGTCAAGGGCATGTTTTCCAACAATAGTCAGGACTCATATTCCTTCCTCAAAGAGTCCTTTAGTGGTTTGAGGCTAAAACATTGAGGATTTGCAGTTGATCAGTTGTGCTACCAGGAAGAGCTAACTAATAGGCCTATGGCTGGCAGTGACCACCATATCTTGAATTTTGTCTGTGATTACAAAATAATGTCAATTTCAGAGATGTGTGTGTGTGTGTATATATATATATATATATTTTAAGTATGTCTTAGCATCCATGAAATTGGTATATAGTTTAAGTTACCACAATGTTTATGGTGTGTATGTAGTCTTTTTTATGCTCTCCATACTGCAACTAGCTTTTTAGATTAACTATTAGTCACTCTAAACTATAAAAAAATTAAGAGGCCAGGCATGGTGACTCATGCCTGTAATCCCAGCACTTTGGGAAGCCAAGATGGGCAGATCACCTGAGGTCAGGAGTTCGAGACCAGCCTGGCCAATGTAGTGAAACCCTGTCTCTACTAAAAATACAAAAATTAGCCAAGCATAGTGGCAGGTGCCTATAATCCCAACTACTCAGGATGGCTTGAACCTGGGAGGTAGAGGTTGCGGTGAGCTGAGATCATGCCATGGCACTCTAGCCTGGGCGACAAGAACAAAACTCCATCTCCAAAAATATATAAATAAATAAGAGCACTACCACTGTATTGTACATGCTAATGCCAAACAGAAATTTGACAAGATCTGTCACTACCAGAGGTGCGGTTTAGAGCTCAAGGCCTTTCTTTGGATTAGTATGTCACTAGCAGTTAGACTACCTCACTGTGGAAATAAAGGAAAAAAGAAGAAACTCATTTTTTCCCCAAAATTCCCCCAATGGGTTTGAAAATTCTTGTTCCCTTATTGATTTGGTTTGACAACACACAGCCATGAAGACAGGATGAGCATTAGCATTCTTAGGCCCAATTTTTCTAGTCCAAAGATTACACTGTTATCTCAAATTACTGAAATTTTGTGGGACCCACGAGTTTCAAAAGGGAAGAACTGTCTCCTAAGGCAAAGCCCTCAAGCTCCTATGAGGTTGGAACATTCTTCCAGATACACACCTAGGAGGGCCCCTGCACCCAGAGGGAAAGCGCCTGGGGCACTGAGACTTATGCAGGGCTCAGTTCCCCATCAGAAGCTTGCACTGGTGGCTGGGAGTGGTGGCTCACTCCTGCAATCCCAGCATTTTGGGAGGCCAAGGCGGGTGGATCGCTTGAGGCCAAGAATTTGAGACCAGCCTGGCCAACATGACAAAACCCGGTTCTACTAAAAAGACAAAAATTGGCCAGGTATGGTGGCACACGCCTATGATCCCAGCTACTTGGGAAGCTGAGGCAAGAGAACTGCTTGAACCCAGGAGGTGGAGGTTGCAGTGAGCCAAGACCACACCACTGCACTCCAGTCTGGGTGACAGAGTAAGACTCCATCGCAAAAAGTAAGGAACATATACTACCTCCAACTTCGTTCTAGAATTAGTTGCTAGCTCAGCTACTGAATTTAGAAACAGGGCCACTATATAACAGTAAAGCTAGAAGGAACCTCAAAGAGCCAAACCCCAAGAGCTCCAGTTGGGAAGACTGGAGAAAAGTGGACATGCTGTGGGATTGCTCCTGGTCCAAGGTACACTGTCCAGCCCCTAAGTTAGTGTCCTACTCCCCACACCCTGCAACCCTTGGTAGCAAAATTCTTACATTCTTCAGTAAGACAATTTTTTGGCTATTAAAATAAAAGGTCCCCCACCCTATACTCTAGAATAGGAAATAATCTTTTTTTCTCTTTGAAATGTGGATGAGAGCAGTGCTGCCAAAAATTCCCCAAAATCTCTTCTTTTAAGCTTTAAATGGAATTAATTAAATCACTTGAAAAATAAATACGATTGTCTGATTTTCTTGTGTTCCTAAAAGATTTTTGAAAGAAAGGCAGCACAGCTAACCCAGGCAATGGCTGGATGAAATCACAGAGCTTCCAGCTCCGACACTCCGCGTTGGAACTGCTGCTGATAAAATGAAACCAACAAAGTTAATGGTGAGCTCATTGCAGCCTTTTTCCTAAGAGCTGAAGTAATCCTGTGCTGACTTGTGTGTGCCCAGGCGACTTGCCGATAGGTGTGAAGTGATGGTGGGGGCCGGAGGGAAAGAGGAAGGCGAGGGTCACTTTTCTCTGTCTTACTTCAGCTGTAAATTTTCTGGGCTATACGACCGTGACAATTGATTTATTTTTCATTTAATACAGATTTATTCTGTGAAGCTTTGAACACTCACTGACTCAGAATGGAGAATTTTCAGCTTAACAAAGCAAAGGGCTCGATAAATATTATTGGATATGAAATTTGTTAATCTGTACTTCCCCTGTTTGGAGATAACCATATTTTCTGCTGTCCCATTTGACAGAACTCCAACCTCTAGCATTTCAATGTTAATCTGAAAGGATGACTGATCGAAGCTCATAACCTATTTTCTTTTCAGACAAGACTGACGTTAAAAAAAAAAAAAAAAATCACATTCTTAAAATTGCCCAAAGAACAAGTCAGGAATCCCTGGGGAATCTAATCAGATCTATTATGCTAACTATAAAGACATCCCTGCCCCCAACTCCTCAAGAAAAGATCTTAAGGAAGTAGAAATCAAATTGCCAAGGCTAATGGATTCCCTGTGTGACTAAATCATTGTATTATTTCTCATGTTTGAAGAGATACACAAATTTCATGGACAGGCTTAGATACTCCTGCTTGAACAGCTGTTGCCCTATTACTGTGTCTAAGGTCAGGTTCATCAACAGTGGAGCCCAGCAGTTCTCACCCAAGCAGGCTGAATGCATGAAAGAGTTTTCTGTTGACATTATTCTGATGCTTCTAGGAGACCCCTCCTCACCCTGTCCCAGGAAAGATTCCACCCCTTCATGATGGGCGGTGAAGGCGATTAAAGGAATGGGGTGGGTGAAAGCTCTTTCATCTGGGTCTGAATAGCATAGCCCCAGCAGCAATGATTCTAACCCCCACCTTTATTTCCAACAATTTGCTTCTTCTTGATTACCAATTCTTATGCCCACTCCAAAGAGAAAACTACATAATCCATCATAAACCCTTTTGGGGAAAGAGTGGGATAAATATATTCAACAAGTAACACTAGCAAGCTTTTGACCTTCCACTTTTCTTTTCTGGTATCTCACATTGATCATCCTCACCTCCCAACTGCACCCTCAGAAGCAAACCTCAAGTGGCCCTTAAACCCATGGGCATAATATTTAGTTCTTTTACTCTTTCATTCCACTTACTACATTTTAATATTTAAAAAGTATATATGTCAACATTTAACAAATATTGGATAATGAAACAATCTTTTTTTTTTTTTTGAGACAGTCTCACTCTGTCGCCCAGGCTGGAGGACAGTGGCACAATTTTAGCTCACTGCAACTTCCACCTCCTGGTTTCAAGTGATTCTCCTGCCTCAGTCTCCTGAGTAGCTGGAATTATAGACACCGGCCACCCGGTTAATTTTTTATTTTTAGTAGAGACAGGGTTTCATCATGCTGGCCAGGCTGGTCTTAAACTCCTGACCTCAGGTGATCCATCCGCGTCAGCCTCCCAAAGTGCTGGGATCACAGGCATGAGCCACCATGCCTGGCCTATGCATAATCTTAATAGTACAATACGGAAATGAATTTTTTTAAGCTGGTTCTAACTAGGGTTAATATACTTTTTGGCTGTAGAGGAGACCTCTTTATTGGAACTCAGGGATTAAATCCTCTCTTTCCTTTTTATGAACCCTAAGTAAACACTAATTATAATGTGACTCCCAAAGCTTAAAACTAGATACTCAGGGAGTCCGTTGTTCTGACCATTCTTACTTGTTTCTATCAAATTATTTCCATTCTCCAACATCCGTTTCAGTTCTGTTTAAGTAGGAATTGCCCAAAAAATTATATCTACTTATTAGAGAATGAAATCAGAAAGTACCCTGACTACAACTCAAACTCTTCCTTTTTCTTTAAGGTTGTCATTTGAAATGGACAAAGGGAAGAAAAGATGATTTGGAGTTGAAAAGTGCAGCAGTGTGGGAGGGTTTGTTAGGCTTGGCAACGAGGAGATGATCAGAAGGTAGGAAGCTCGGCCTCCGTCTGTGCAGAGAGCACGGGCCCAGCATACAGATGGCAGTTCGGTGTCAAAGAGCTCAGTCTCAGCCCAGAGCCCATGGGCAAGGAGAGGGTACCAAATGAAGAACTGATATGGCTCCGATGAGTAGGGGAATGCCAGGTTCTTCATCTCTAGTTGACTTAGATAAAACAACATGGACACATGTGGAGTGTTTTAAGGAGCTGAGAGTTTAATAGGCAAGAAAGAAAAGAGAAGGCAGAAGGAAGCAACTCCCCTGCACAGAAACAGAGGGAAGGGGGCTCTGAAGCCCAGAGAGGAAACTCCACCTGCCACAGGTACCAGCCAGGTATATATACAGAGGCTGGAGGAGACGGGGTCTGATTTGCATAGGGCTCAGGGGATTGGTTTGACTAGGCATGTCATTTACATAGCCTGCAAAAATGCTGGCCCTCCCACCCTGTTCTTTTAACATGCAAATGCAAGGTGCCATGATGTTCTACATACATGGGGATATATGGAGGCAGCCATGTTGCCAGGCACATGTAGGGCAAGGGCAAGAAGAAGAGGGTGGGAATTGCCATGTTTGGGTGGACCCAGTTTCCAAAGGCCTACATTTGCATATCAAAGGTTGCTGGCCTGGATCTAAGAGCCAGGGTTTTACAAGAAACTTTTCTAGGCCAGACGTGGTGGCTCATGCCTGTAATCCAAGCACTTTGGAGGACCTCACCTGGGGTCAGGAGTTCAAGACCAGCCTGACCAACATGGTGAAACCCCATCTTAAAAAAAAAAAAAAGAAAGAAACTTTTCCAGAGATGCTTTAAAAAATGAAAACTTCCCAAGGACCCTTTTTCTTCTCTACCTGCCTGAAATAATTTCGTAATAAATTCTATCACAGAACTTGGAAGGAAAAGGGAAGTGAGGGCTTTTTGACATTTGCACATGCATTCAGAGCAAGGGCCGAGGGGGTGCATGAGTGTGAAAGGAGCTCCGGACTCCAGGAAGTTGCCCTGGACCCAGTCTTCCCTCTGCCACTGTGAGAGTTTGCTGTTGCCACCTGTGTTGGTCTGCCCAGCTGCCATCACCAAACACCACAGGCTGGGGGTTGAAAACAACAGACATGTGTTTTTCACACCTCTGGAGTCTGGACATTTAAGATCAGCATGGTCTTTATTAGATATTAGAGAACGCAAGTAAGAGAGAGACTGAGCTCTCTGGTGTCTCTTCTTAAAAAAGACATTAATCCCCTCAGACCAGGGGGCACTGCCCTCCTGACATCTTCAAACCCTAATTGTCCCCAAAGGCCCCATCTCCAAATAACATAACATTAGAGGTTAGGACTTTGATATGGTTTGGCTGTGTCCCCACCCAAATCTCATCTTGAATTTCTACCTGTTGTGGGAGGGACTCGATGGGAAGTAATTGAATCATGGGGGCAGGTCTTTCCCATGCTGTTTTCATGATAGTGACAAATTCTCACAAGATCTGATGGTTTTATAAGGGGGAGCTGCCCTGTACAAGCTCTCTTGTCTGCCGCCATGTGAGACATGCCTTTCACCTTCCACCATGATCATGGGGTCTTCCCAGTCACGTGGAACTGTGGGTCCATTAAACCTCTTTCTTTTATAAATTGCCCAATGTCGCGTATGTCTTTATCAGCAGTGTGAAAATGGACTAATACAGATTTCACCATTTGGGAGAGAGATACAGCATTTAGTGCATGACACACCCATGTGCCATAAAACAACCAGTCACAAATCCTCAATGCCAAATAATAGAAAACATTCTTTTTTTTTTTTTTTTGAGACAGGATCTCACTCTATCACCCAGGCTGGAGGACATTTGTGCATCTTGGCTCACTGCAACCCCCGCATCCCAGCTCAAGGAATCCTCCCACCTCAGCCTCCCAAGCAGCCAGGACTACAGGTACGTGCCACCAGGCTTGGCTAATTTTTTAGATTTTTTTGTAGAGATAAGGTCTCACTACATTGCCTAGGCTAACATTCATTCCTCCCACACCTGTAAGGTTCACGTATCTCATCTGGACTCCTTTATGCATGCAGGGTCCAGCCAGTGCTGTAGTCATCTGGACTGGCTCAACTGTGGCAGCTCAGCTCTGTGGCCCGCACCTCTCTCCTCTGGCCTAGCCTTGTTCTTCTTGTGCTGGTGGCAGAGGAGCAAGAGAGACAGAAAGTCCTCTTCAAGTAGCTGGGTGTGACCCATTTGTTAACATCCCATTGGCCAAAGCCAGTTCACATATCTGAACTTGGCCTCAGACAGAAGGGCTATAAAGTCATGCATTACAAGAGTGATGCAAGAATGGGTGAAGAGCTGGAGCCACCCTAGTGTCATCCCTGCCAGCCCAGAGAGGTGCTCAGATGATGCCATTTCTCTGCAGAAGCTCTCTGAGAAGCACTGGAAAATATATGTAACACTCATGCCAGATTCTGTGATGACTGTCTCAATATAATATTTAATGTATCATTTCATCCTACTGATGAAATAGTTTAAAAGTTTTAGCTGGGTGCAGTGGCTCATGCCTGTAATTCCAGCACTTTCGGAGGCCGAGGCAGGAAGATCACAGGTCAGGAATTCAAGACCAGCCTGGCCAACATGGTGAAAACCCATCTCTACTAATAATACAAAAATTAGCTGGGCATTGTGGTGTGCACCTATAATTCCAGCTACTTGGAAGGTTGAGGCAGGGGAATTGATTGAACTGGAACCGGGAAGAGGAAGTTGCAGTGAGCTGAGATCGTGCCACTGCACTCCAGCCTTGGCTACAGAGCGAGACTTCATCCCAAAAAAAAAAAAAAAAAAAGTTTTTTAACCGTAGTTAAATAATATTTTAAGCAATATTTTGACACATTTAGGAGGAGGGAGATTTTAAGTCTGTAGTGTTCAGTCAAGTCAAATCAAGGGCCAGGTGCAGTGGCTCATGCCTGTAATCCCATCACTTTGAGAGACCGAGGCAGGTGAATCACTTAAGGCCAGGAGTTCGAGACCAGCCTGACCAACATGGCAAAACCCTGTCTCTACTAAAAACACAAAAATTAGCTGGGCGTGGTGGAGCACATCTGTAATTCCAATTACCCAGGAGGCTGAGGCAAGAGAATCACTTGAACCCAAGAAGCAGAGGTTGCAGTGAGCCAAGATTGCACCACTGCACTCCGGCCTGGGTGACGGAGTGAGACTCTTTCAAAAAAATAAAAATAAAAAGAGCTAGCCAGAAAGTAATACTCCTTGGGGTTTCCCTTTCCTTTCCACCATTCACTGTACAGTCTTTTCCACTGAAAAGGGCTGGGGCTTGGCTTAGGCAAAATGAAGTAACCAACAGAGTCTCTTTGCAATAAATTCCAGTTTTCATGAGAAAGATAACACCACATCTTGAAAAGTTACAAGGTGCAGGGAAAGAAAAAGACAAAGAACTATTGTACAGATATCCTGAAGAATTTAACATGTTTTCAAAGCCCTAGATGGTGATTTAAACAGAAAATCTAGGACTATGAGGTCCTGAGTTGTCAGCATAATTGAGAAGAGGCAATTTCCTAAATTATAATGAAGTAATGTACAAAAAAACGTATTTTTTCAGCACTGGAAACAGGTTGTACCAAAATATCAAATTTAGGGAAGTCCCATAAAGACAGTTTGACATGCTTGGCAGGTCGTCCTAGGAGTGAAAAACGGTATCCAACCCTGCAAACATGAGCACACCGATGCCTTGGAGCTCAGCTTTGAGATCCCATCGCCCCCAGTCCCGGCTTACCTTACCAGTGAGAGGTGAGAGCAGGCAGTAGATACCAGTTGTCAAAACTAGCCAGTCCTTTCTGCAAGGGGGGCTCAGAGTCAGCCCAGAAGGGGCCCCGGTGGCAAAAACCAAACAAATCTTTGCCCAGGAGTAGCCAAGCATATGCAGTTTTGTCGCAGGGAAAGATGTACTTCACGGCACCATCCCAAGTCCCTGCAGGTGCAACTGCTAAGGCAAACCTAGGCCCTGGGTCAACCACCGGCAAACCCTAGGACCTTAAGAAATACCCTACCTCCACTTCTCCATCCGTAAAACATGCCTGGTGGGCCGGGCACAGTGGTTGACACTTGTAATTCCAGCACTTTTGGAAGCTGAGGCAAGTGAATCACTTGAGGCCAGGAGTTCAAGACCAGCCTGACCAACATGATGAAACCCTGTCTCTACTAAAAATACAAAAATTAGCTGAGCATGGTGGTGGGGACCTGTAATCCCAACTGCTCAGGAGGCTGAGGCAGGAGAGCTGCTTGAACTCGGGAGGCATAGGCTGCGGTGAGCCGAGGTTACACAACTGCACTCCAACCTGGGTGGCAGAGTGAGATTCTGTCTTACACACACACACACTCCACAGAGGGCAGGCTGTTTGGGTCAGAAATCAGAAAGCACTGGCTGGCATGTTTGTGCCGCCTCCCTCCCTCCGCCAGGTGCTAGGCTAACCCCTTCCTATCCACCAGCTCTTGTGACTGCACGTCACATTCTAGGAGAGGCAGTTCTCCAAATGTAGACATGCGAGCTGGGGCCATGGGAAAGAAGAGAAAATATGGTCAGCATACTCAGAGCTGGGTGCTTAGGGGTCCTGCTGGGTCCTGGTCCTGAAGGTGGGGCAGGGTGACCTCCCCATCCCCAACTTCATCACATGTTCCTGCCCTCTCTGGCAGGATGAGGGCCATGCCTGGCCTGGTGGGAGTGGATGTGAGGGAGTGCATGTGGCAGTCCACATCCAGCCTGCTGAGTGACTCACAGACACCCACAGCCACGCTTGTCACTAATCCTGAGTGACACAGTGAAGCACCTCCCGGCACCCAAGGTAACCACAGCTATGCCAATAGTAGATAAAGTGCTAGAGAAGAGGAAGATGAGAGACACGAGGAAGTCGGACTGGGAGATGAAGCAACTACTGTGAAATCTCTTCCCATTGAGATAGCACAGGAAGTCACATTGAAAATAGGTTATGAGCTGACATGCATGCACAATTGGATTCCACGCCTAGATTTCTGAATAAAACTAGGAGGAAATGAGGGTTTTGTCCAAAAGCACCAAACAAAGCTGTTTTGATGCTCTATTAGTTCTATGGCCTTTTCTTGTCATTGACTTGATCATTAACCCAAGGTGACTCCAAAAAATAAAATCAAACGTAGAAGATACCCTTCAGCTAGATCAGAAAATCACCCCAACCTATAGAAAAACATAAATGCAAAAAGGAAACACAAAAGGAAATGAAGGCAGGGCGCCGTGGCTCAGGCCTGTAATCCCAGCACTTTGGGAGGCCAAAACAGGCAGATCACCTGAGGTTGGGGGTTTGAGACCAGCCTGACCAACATGGAGAAATCCCATCTCTACTAAAAATACAAGAAAATTAGCCAAGTATGATGGCTTGTGCCTGTAATCCCAGCTACTTGGGAGGCAGAGGCAGGAGAATAGCTTGAACCCAGGAGGCGGAGGTTGTGGTGAGCCCAGATGGCACCATTGTACTCCAGCCTGGGAAACAAGAACAAACTCGGTCTCAAAAAAAAGAAAAAAAAAAAAAAAAAAAAAGAAAGAGATTTGGGAGCACCCTTGACTTGGAAAGTGATGATGCATCCACCTCCACCCAGCTTGGCCCATTCTTTTCCTATCGGCCTCTGCCTCTCAGCCCTCACTCAGTGTATTTTATCTGCAGACAGGCATTGCATTGAATACTACAAAATAGGCTACTTTTATACTAAAAGGAATTCAATAAAAGTGAAATATATGAAAGCCCAGTGCTTATAGATTTTTATTATGATTCTTTTCAACTAGGCTTTTAAAGTTTCTGATGTTGGAAGAAGTAAAACCAGGGTATCTTGCAGGACAAGACAAGGTGTCAGGAGGCAAAGCTGGCATGTCAACACAAAGACAAGCCCTGCCCTTCACAGGAGCCACGTTCAAGCTCAACGCTCACCCTGATGTGCTTTTGGGGACAGCTTGCTTTATGCCGGTCCCCTTGATGGTGCTGGGTCCCAACGACGTGGCTCCCACCAGTTGCATCTTTTTATAATCTTTCGTGAAACATTTCTTTTTTCTTAAACAGTGGAAATCTGTTTGATGTTCATAGAGATTGATGAGGGGCCTTGGGTGCCCGCAGAGAATCAGACAGATGGCAATAGTGACAATAAATAATTGTCATGTTTTTCACTTTTGTGGCCTCGACAATTCAAGGGTCTCAAAACACAGCAGAAATTTAGAATGATAGGAAAGGAAGAGACCTTGGGAAAGGGCATCTCGTCCATCTTTCCAGCGTCTCTCCCAGGGCTCATACTAAACAAGATGCTCTCATGAGCCCTTGGCCCCTGACTGCAGTGGGGACGGCTGTGTTCCCACTGAGAATGCAGCACAGCTCCTGAGTTACAGGATGTGGCTTCTTTGTGACTCCCAGGAGAATCAAGGGCAGACAATACAGTGAGCTCCTGAGCCCTTCCAGTGAGATGGGGAAGCTAAAGAGAAGCTGCTGGCTGAGGGCGGGTTGGCTGCAGGAGGTGGCAGTGGGTCCTTGGAGCACCATCCTGGCAGGGCAGAGCCACTTCTGGACGCCGGAAGGAGCAGATGCTGGGAACCTGCCCTGGATTCAAACCACACCGACATGGACCATCACACCGTGGACAGCCCTGGTCGCCCTGTTCTTTCCCAGAGTGACACGCTCAGTGGCGTGCCTGCTGGAGCCCAAGCCAGAGCTTCTTACATGTTGATTCATCCCCACCGACTGTTCTTCAGATGTTAAGAGGGGCCGTGGCAGGAGGCAGTGAACAGGCCCTCCTCTCACCTTCCAGCCGCCGACGCAGAGCACATAATGAACTGCAGTGTGCTAGAATCTCCACATGTGGATGGAAAGAAAAAGGGGACAGTCTTTACCCAAATCCCAGTGCTGGGCACAGAGGATGGAAGGATGGTGAGAAGAAATGAAGATTTGCTCTTCCTTTGTTTGTCTTCCCATTTCCAATCCTCAAGAACCAGTTAGAGGTGAATGTCTGCCAAACCAGCTGTAAATGTACTGTTATTAAAATTTTCCTCATTTCAAAGGGTTTTAGAGGCCAGGCACAGTGGCCCACGCCTATAATCCCAGCACTTTGGGAAGCTGGGGCGGGAGGATCGCTTGAGCCCAGGAGTTCCAGACCAGCCTGGGCAATATGGCAAAACCCTGTCTCTACAAAAAATTAGCTGAGCATGGTGATTCATTTGCATCTGTAGTACCAGCTACTCAGGAGGCTGAGGTGGGAGGATCACCTGAGCCCAGGTGGTTGAGGCTGCGGTGAGCCATGTTCACGCCTCTGCACTCTAGCTTAGGTGACAGGGTGGGACCCTGCCCCCCTCCCCCCCCCAAAAAAAAAAGGCTGAGGAGGTCAGGCCTCATAGAACTTCCTGTCTCCTCACAGGTCCATAATAGTAAGTTTCCCATAATCGTAAGTTTCCCAGCCAAAGCACCCAGGGGAGATCACTGTTTGCTGTCCTGGCCCCTCATCCTTCCCTCGGGGCTTCGTCTCTCATGAATCTTATATATCTTCATCCTCATCTCCTTTGCAAAAGAGGATCTTGCCTTGGCGTGGAAAAGCAAAAAACATCCTGCATCCACACAGACCTTAAATCACACCCTTCTTCTTGAGATCCAAATTTAAAAGGTAGAGGTGTTTCCAGGCCCTCTAGGGCTTTGCGCAGCGTCAAAGCGAGCAATCTGAATGAAAGGAGTTTTAAAATTTAACAAATTTTTCAGAAATTCGCCGGCAGTGGTGGTACACATCTGTAGTCCCACCTACTTGGGAGGATCGTCTCTGAGCCCAGGAGGCTGAGATTACAATGAGCTATGATCACGCCACTGCCTGGGCAACAGAATGAGACCCTGTCGCTAAAAATAAAAATAAAATTTGACTTTCCAACTAAAAAAAAAGAAAAATGTACTTGTTATGCAATCAGAAAACTGAACTTAAAACAACAAATGTCAGCAAGTCAACAGCAGCAGCTGACAAGTCATTCAGGAAAAATGAAGCAGTTTTTATAAAAGTCCTGTTTCTGGCTCAGTTATACTCTCCTAAGAAGTGACATAGGAAGTCCAGGCATCATTAGAACGAGGTAGAATCGAATGTCCTATGTGTTCCAAGAACACGGCAGTTCAGAAGCTCGTGGCTTCGGGTACTCCTGTGGCAGCGCAGCACAAACCCACCTCAGAGAAAACCCAAGTGGCAAAGCACGACCGTGCTCTGCCATCTGGTGGCCAAAAGTGAAATGCCCTTGAATGCACAAAAGATTGAAAATGAATGTCTCCTTAAACTACAGTCATCAATAGCAAAACAACTTCTGAAGTCGGCCACCAATGAGCAGTGAATCTTGGAATGCTGAAAAAGTGAATCCGGTGTTGAAGAACCTCCTTTCTTTGGCCCTTTAGGCATGAATGAAAAGCTCTTAAATTGCTTGCCTAAACGAGCCCATCTGGTCACTAAACAGAGGTACATGAAAACATCAGTTACTATGTATGCAAACTCTTTCAATCCCATGAAAGCACTGATCATCTACATGCTACACAGATCTCTGCTGGTGATATAATTACAAGATGGGAAAGGGAAGCACGACCCGGACACTCTGAGAACCACTTGTGAATGCATTTAAATAATTACGGTCTACATGAGACACCCCGCAAAAGCAGTCATGTGAGCTTGGAAACTCAAACCCTGCTGCCCTAGCACAATGAAGCCTCAGAAGGCCATGCACACCTGTAATCCCAGCACTTCGGGAGGCCAAGGCAGGAGAATCACTTGAGCCCAGGAGTTCGAGACCAGCCTGGGCAACACAGACAGACCCCTCTGTCTCTACCAAAAAAATACAAAAATTAGCTGTTACATGCCTGTAGTCCCAGCGATTTGAGAGGCTAAGGTGGGAGAATCACTTGAGCCTGGGAGGTTGAGGCTGCAATGAGTGTGGTCACGCTGCCGCTGCACTCCAACCTGGGCAGCTAAGAGGGATCCTGTCTCAAAAAAAAAAGGCCTCCAAAAAGCCTGTGTGAAGAAAATTGCGCTTTGCAGGCACTGCTGTCGTCACCAGGGGCCCCGTACTACCAGCCATAATCAACCCCACCACGCTCTTCAACATCATCCTCAACAGCAAGCCCTTGGGCCGCATCTCCTTCGAGCTGTTTGCAGACAAGATTTCAAAGATGGCAGAAAACTTTCGTGCTCTGAGCACTGGAAAGAAAGGATTTGGTTATAAGGGTTCCTGTTCTCACTTAATCATTCCAGGGTTTATGTGTCAGAGCAGTGACTTCATAAGCCATAATGGCTTGTGAAATAAAAACTACAGGGAGAAATGTGATGAGGAGAACTTCGTCCTGAGGCATACAGGTCCTGGCATCCTGTCCATGGCAAATGCTGGACCCAACACAAATGGTTCCCAGTTTTTCACCTACACTGCCAAGACTGAATGGTTGCATGTGACCAGGCACAGTGGCTCACACCTGTAATCCTAGCACTTCGGGAGGCCGAAGTGGGAGGATCACCTGAGGTCAGGAGTTGAAGAACAGCCTGGCCAACATGGTGACAGCCCATCTCTACTAAAAATACAAAGAGTTACCTGGGCGTGGTGGCACACACCTGTAGTCCCAGCTACTTGGGAGGCTGAGGCAGGAGAATCCCCAGACCTCCCCATGGCCTAGGTCAGGAGCCCAGGAGTGCCACATGGCTGAGGGTGTAGCTGCCCAGGAAGGCCCAGAGGCAGGGCCAGGGGAGCACCATTTCCTGGGGGGTTGGGGGACAGGGAGGTGCCCTACAGGAGAAGTCAGGAGGGGCCGCCTGCCCCTGGGGTGGGGGCCCGGCTGGAGCAGGCTGCAGCAAGAATGACCTGAGGAAGGCACAGAGCCTGAGAGCCCAGCTGGCTGAGCTCGGGGGGCTCCCAGGGAAGCCTGGACCAGGGAGCAGTCCTTACTCTGCGGGGGTTGCCCAACAAGGGAGCCCAGGAGGTGGAGGTTGTAGTGAGCTGAGATCACACCACTACACTCCAGCCTGGGTGACAGGGCAAGACTCTGTCTCAAAACAAAAAGACTGAGTGATTGGATGGCAAGCATGCGGTCTTTGGCAAGGTGAGAGAAGGCATGAATATTGTGGAGGCCATGGACACTTTGGATCCAGGAATGCGAGACCAGCAAGAAGATCGCCACTACTGACTGTGGACAACTCTAGTAAGTTTCACTTGTGTTTTACCTTAACCACCAGACTATTCCTTCTGTAGCTCAGGAGAGCACCCTCCACCCCATTTGCTCGCAGTATCCTAAAGTCTTTGTGCTCTCACTACAGTTCCCTTTGGGTTCCATGTTTTCCTTGTTCCCTTCCATGCCTAGCTGGATTGCAGAGTTCAATTTAAAATTATGAAATTAAAACTAAATAGGCAGGAAAATTGCTTGAACCCAGGATGTGGAGGTTACAGTGAGCCGAGATCGCGCCACTGCACTCCAACCTGGCAACACAGCAAAACTCCATCTCAAAAAAAAAAAAGGAAAGAAAGAGTGTTGGCCAGGCCTGGAGGCTCACGGCTATAATCCCAGCACTTTGGGAGGCTGAGGCAGATCACTTAAGCCCAGGAGTTCAAGACCAGCCTGGGCAACATGGTGAAACACTATCTCTACTAAAAATACAAAAATTAGCTGGGCGAGATGGCATGTGCCTCTAGTCCCATGTGCCTCATTTCATGAGGCCAACATGGGAAGACTGCTTGAATCCAGGAGGCAGCTGTTGCAGTGAGCCAACATTGTGCCACTGCACCCTATCCTGGGCAACAGAGTGAGACCTCATCTCAAAAAAAAAAAGAAAAAGAGTAAATTGTTTAACTTTGTTTAACTCAGCTTCCCAAATTTCTTTGACCTCCAAATAGGTTGCTGTTTTTTAGGGATTTTGTCTTTTAAATTGTTGTTTGTTGGATTGCTTTCTTTTTTGTTTTGTTTTGTTTTTAGAAACGGGATCTCCCTATGTTACTCATGCTGGTCTTGAACTCCTGGGCTCAAGCAATCCTCTCCCCTCAGCCTCCCGAGTAGCTAGGATTATAGGCTTGAGCCACCACACAGGGCTCTGTTGGATTTCTTTCAATATATCCTAAATAATTTGTAAAACACAAGTTGAAATACAAATGCGGTCCCAGCTCTGCAGCTAGCTGAGCGATGTTTTGGAAAGTTACCTAACCTCCATGTGCCTTTATTTCTTCTGATATAAATCAAGAGCAGTAAAAAGGTAAAGAGAGAAAATATTTTACTTGAGCCATTCCTAAGCTCTGTCACTGTTTTCTCATACCAATTTTCAACAACCTTGCCCTGCAGATCATCTGGACTACTACTCAAAAGTAGCCAACTGGTGACACCCACCTATGCCCTTCTCTTCAAACCCTACTAGGCAGTGAAGGGATGATAAAAGGCTATTCACTTATTCACACATAAGGACAACAACAAAAGCAGCACTCAGATATTCAAAATAAATGTTTGAAGACAGAGTGGGTGGAGAAATAGCAACCAGCTGAACAGAATAGAGGGTGTTACAATGTGGGACACATTGTATTTTTCAAAGACATTCAAGACACTTCCTCCCACCTACATTTTTCTGCAATGTGACTTTACCACTCTTCCATCAAAAAGGCCAGACTGATTCCCCTCCCCTTAAATCTGGGTTAGCCTTAATGACTCTCCTATAACCCATAGAGGCCTTGTAGTCAGTTCTGCGGAAACCTTGCTCTCAGAACATTCCTTCTTAGATCCCAGCTGCCATGCTGTGAGGAAGCCCAAGCCACATGAATCCTCCAAGCCCAGGTGGCAGACATGGGAGTAAAGAAGCCTCAGAGAGAGAGATCTTCTCTGAACACTTTATTGAAAACAACATTTTCTTTTCTGACAGTGGTAAAAAAAAAAAAAAAAAAAAAAAAAAAACCACCTTTGCCTGCCTAATTTTTATTTATAGCCATAATATATAATTCATTTGCTTATTATTTTCCCCCACTAGAATATAACCTTCATAAGGACAGAGAACTTTATCTTACTCTTATATCCCCAACAACTAAAGAAATACCTGGCACATAAAAGAAACTCAATAAATATTTGATAAGTAAATTAATAAAGCAATAAGAAAAAAACAGAAAAATACAATCAATGCACAGAACAAAGCTTCTACAAGGTATTAACATATATACACACATATATGTGTATACATATATGTGTGTACAATATGTGTGTATATATGTTAATGTGTACATATATACATACATACACATAGATGTATATACCCACACGTACGTGTGTGTGTGTGTGTGTGTGTGTGTGTGTGTGTGTGTGTGTGTGGGGAGAGAGAGAGAGAGAGATGGGGGGAACCACTGAAGGAGCAGGACAGATAAGAATAAACAAGGTAAATGAAAGAACTCTTACAAAGAAAAAATGTGGCAGCTGAAATTTAAAAATTTAATAAAATGCTTGTCAGATAAGGCTGACAAAATCTTCCAGATTGTATCGTAAGGAAGAAATGTTTAAAAAATAATAATCTTCCAGAAAGCTGTGCCAAGAGAAGGTGAGTTGGAAAATGCGGGGAGAGGGAGTTAGGGGATCAATCCAGGAGGTCTCCTGTCTAATGCAAGTCACAGAAAACAAGAACAGAAAAAAATGGAACATAGATGAGCAGTGAAGTGAAATCCCAGGAAGCCGCGTGTGCACCCACAGAGAACCCCTGCCTCTGCCGGGAAGGAACACAGAGGGTGGGGCCTGGGAGTCTCAGGGAAGCATAAGACTGAAGGTTGTGTGATCTGTTTGAGTATTTGGAAAAACCACCACAAGATATTTTTGTTGGAAAGATCTGTTGAAGTATTTAGGAACAAAAAAATCCTTTTGCAGTGGTAGATCCATAGAAAACTACAAAGGAAAAAAAAATGATATAATCATTACCTGCAGGAAAAGTAAAATATTGTACAATTTGGCCAGGCAGCAGTGAGGCATGACTATCCACCAACCCTCCGCTGCGATATCACCATGTTGGAAGGTGGAGAAGGGTAGAGAGGAGAAGGGAGTGGTACAAGGGAGCACAAAAACCCAAAACACTGCACCTGACATGGATAACTAAGTACATAATAATATAAGCTTATCATTTAGAAATATGGACTACATACAGAAGAAACAACCATAGGGTTCTAGAAAGGGGCCTTCTGGGAAGCAGAATGAAGAGAGAAATGGGAAAGGGGATTAATGTTTTCCTTTTTTTTTTTTTTTCTGAGACAAAGTGTTGCTTTTGTCACCCAGGCTAGAGTGCAGTGGCACAATCTCAACTCAATGCAACCTCCACCTCCTGGGTTCAAGCAATTCTCCTGTCTCAACCTCCCAAGTAACTGGGATTACAGGCGCCTGCCACCATGCCTGGCTAATTTTTGTACCTTCAGTAGACACAGGGTTTCACCATGTTGACCAGGTTGGTCTCGAACTCCTGACCTCAGGCAATCCGCCGACCTCAGCCTCCCAAAGTGCTGGGATTACAGGCACAAGCCACCGCAACTGGCCTCATGTTTTTCTTTATAAGCCTTTTGGTATTCATCAATTTTTTTTAGCCATGTGCATGTATGTCTTAGATTAAAAACACACACACACACACAGAGAAATCTAAAAGGAAAAGGAAATAGACTAGAATGAAAGAGACACAAGAGAAGACATTGTGGTAGTCTTGGGTAGTGAGATCCTGGGCTTTGTTGTGCCTGACTTTTCCTTTTTTATGTTTTCCAAATTTTCTGTAATAAGGATGTAATATATTTGTACCAGAAAAATTTCCAATAAACATTTTTAACAAACATGCTTACAAATACTTAAACTAAGAGAAGGTGAGTTGGAAAATGTGGGGAGAGGGAGTTAGGGGATCAATCTAGGTGGTCACCTGTCTAATGCAAGTTACAGAAAACAAAAACAGAAAAAATGGAACATAGATGGCAGTGAAGTAAAATCCCAGGAAGCCATGTGTTCACCCATAGAAAACCCCACCCGGCTAGGGCAGAACACAGAGGGTGGGGCCTGGGAGTCTCAGGGAAGCCCCACTGTTAAGTTTCCTGCAATTGAAGCCACGGGCCCAAAATGTTGATATGCATCAGAATCACCTGGTTCCTTTGTTAGCTCATTTATGGGGGCGGTGGAGAGGGGTCAGAGGAGGAATCATGTGGTGACCAGCACAGTAGCTCATGCCTTTAAGCCCCAGGACTTTGGGAGGCTGAGGTACAAGCATTGTCTGAGTCCAGGAGTTCCAGACCAAACTAGGTGACATTGTGAGACTCCCGTCTCTACAAAAAGTTTTTATAATTAGCCAGGCATGGTGGCGTGAGTCTGTAGTCCAAGCTACACAGGAGGCTGAGGTGGGAGGATTGCTTGAAGCCAGGAGTTCAAGACCAGCCTGGGCAACATAGCAAAACCTCATCTCTACTAAAAATTTTTTTTAAATTAGTCAGTCTTGGTGGTGCGTGCCTGCAGTCCTAGCTACTTAGGAGGCTAAGGTGACAGAGTGGCTTGAGCCCAGGAGGTTGCCCACTGAGGCTGCAGTGTGCCTGCAGTGGAGCTATGATTGTGCCACTGCACTCCAGCCTGGGCAACAGTGAAAACAGGTCTGAAAAAAAAAAAAAAAAACTAAAAAGAGCCAGGAGTAGTGGCTCAGGCCTATAAGCAATCCCAGCACTTTGGGAGGCTGAGGCAGGTGGATCACTTGAGGTCAGGAGTTTGAGACCAGCCCGGCCAACATGGTGAAACCCTGTCTCTACTAAAAATACAAAATTAGCCAGGCTTGGTACCTACTGGGGAGGCTGAGGCAGGAGAATTGCTGGAACCCTGGAGCCGGAGGTTGCAGTGAGCTGAGATCATGTCACTGCACTCCAGCCTGGGCAACAATATAGTGAGATCCCATCTCAAAAAAAAAAGAAAGAAAGAAAAAAAGAAATCACCTAAAGAGTTACTGAAAATGCAGAACCCCAGGCCCCCCCTCGGAGATGTGGACCTTTCTAGAAGCCCTACATATACCACAAATGCCACAGTATTCTCATATAATTCAAAATGTAAAGCAATACCAAACCAGGAAATGATTTTTTTATTTTTTATTTTTGAAATGGAGTCTCTCTCTAATGCCCACGCTGGGGTACAGTGGCATGATCTCGGCTCACTGCAACCTCTGCCTCCCAAGTTCAAGTGATTCTCATGCCTCGGCCTCCCAAGTAGCTGGGATTACAGATGTGTGTCACCATGCCTGGCTAATTTTATGTATTTTTGGTCTCACTATGTTGCCCAGGCTGGTCTTGAACTCCTGACCTCAAGTAATCCGCCCACCTCAGCCCCTCAAAGTGTTGAGATTATAGGCATGAGCCACCACACTGGCTAGGAAATGATTTTTTAAATTTCCTAAGTTATCCAATACACGATATGCATACAGTGGAAATGGAGTTTGAATAGCTGTCCTTCCACAGTGGACCACTTTCTAGAGTGTGTGCATATGCATGCCCACACGTGCCTCTGCACTACTAATGCTTCAAGCAGGTGCCAAGCCTGCCTAGTAGCTCATCCGGCCCTGGTCAGAGCTGGGGGACTGAGATTGTAACTGGATACCCCGGGGATGGTGGAAACCCAGCTCCAGGACTCTGTCCCACAGAACAGAGCTCTCCCAGTTTAATCCCATATCTTTCAGTGCAGGCTAGATCCAGTTCCTTCCCCTGCTCACAACTCTGGGGCCACGGCAACCACGGGCGCAAGAGAGATCCTAGGGGCTGCAGCAGCTGTTAACAGTAAATTCAAAGGCTGGGTGCAGTGGCTCACGCCTGTAATTCCAGTACTTTGGGGGTCCAAGGCAGATGAATCACCTGAGGTCTGGAGTTCGAGACCAGTCTGGCCAACACGGAGAAACCCTGCCTCTACTAAAAATACAAAAAATTAGCGGGGCGTGGTGGCACATGCCTGTAATCCCAGCTACTCAGGAGGCTAGGCAGGACAATCGCTTGAACCCAGGAGGGGGATGTTGCAGTGAGCCAAAATGGTGCCACTGCACTCCAGCCTGGGCAACAAGAGCAAGATTCCACCTCAAAAAATAATAATAATAAACTCAACTGCAGAAAAGTTACAATGAAACAAGTTCCCCCAGGAGAGGGAGTCAGAGCTCCTGCAGAGGTGTCCACACATCATTTGTTAATGCCCCACCACGACCACCAAGGGGCTGCTGGGGAGGGGGCTTCCCATACCCAGGAGATGGCTGGATTTCAAGGTTCCTATAACCCTAGAAATTCTGGTTGACCAGAAAGATTGCCACCACAACCACCACTTCCCCCTCACCCCCCCAGGGAATTTAGCAATGTTTAGAGACATTTTTGTTTAAACTGGGGGAGTGGGGTGCCACTGGTATCTGGTAGTCAGAGGCCAGGAATGCTACTAAAAATCCCACATGTGCAGGCAAAGACTTCATAACTAAAACCCCAAAGTGACAACAAAAGCCAAAATAGACAAATGGGATCTAATTCAACAAGCGCTTGTGCACACCAAAAGAAACTATCATCAGAGTGAACAGGCAACCTACATAATGGGAGAAAATTGTTTTTGCAGTCTACCCATCTGACAGAGGACTAATATTCAGACTCTGACAAAGGGCTAATATCCAGAATCTATCCAGAAACTTAAACAAATTTACTGGAAAAAGAAACAACCCCATCAAAAAGTGAGTGAAGGATATGAACAGACACTTCTCAGAAGAAGACATTTATGCAGCTAACACATATGAAAAAAAAGCTCATCATCACTGGACATTAGAGAAATGCAAACTAAAACCACACTGAGATACCATCTCACGCCAGTTAGAATGGCGAGCATTAAAAAGTCAGGAGACAGCAGATGCTGGAGTGGCTGTGGAGAAACAGGAGCAGTTTTACACTCTTAGTGGTAATGTAAATTAGTTCAACCATTGTGGAAGACAGTATGGCAATTCCTCAAGAATCTGGAAATAGAAATACCATTTGACCCAGCAATCCCATTACTAGGTATATACCCAAAGAATTAGAAATTGTTGTATTATAAAGACACATGCACACATATATTTATTGCAGCACTGTTCACAATAGTAAAGACTTGGAACCAACCCAAATGCCCATCAATGATAGACTGGATAAAGAAAATGTGGCACATATAGACTATGGAAAAACTATGCAGCCATAAAAAAGATGAACTCATGTCCTTTAAAGGGACATGGATGAAGCTGGAAACCATCATTCTCAGTAAACTAATACAAGAACAGAAAACCAAGCACCGCATGTTCTCACTCATAAGTGGAACTTGAACAATGAGAACACATGGACACAGGGAGGGGAGCATCACACACACAAGAGGCTGTCAGGGGTGGGGGCCTAGGGGAAGGGGAGGGATAGCACTAGGAGAAATACCTAATATAGGTGACGGGGTGATGGATGTAGCCAACCACCATGGCACATGTATACCTATGTAACAAACCTGCATGTTCCGCACATGTACCCCAGAACTTAAAGTACAATAAATTTTTTTTAAGTTAAAAAAAAATCCCACATGCACAAGACAACTTTCCCCATCCCCCAACTCCAACAAAATATTATCAGACCCAAAATGTTAATAGTCCCAAGGCTGACGTGTGCTAGAGCCTGTGACACAATTATTCAAATAAGATAAAAATATTAGCTGTTCTCTTCTTTTACCACAACAAAACTCTATTATTTATAAACGCTCAGCTCAATGGAATGAGTTCCAGGCTGTGTGCAGAAGCTGGGATCGTTTATAGCCAGGTGCATTTGCAAAGCACACCAGTCAATCCTTCTCAAATTAAATCAAAATACACACCATTGCCACCTCTCCTTAGAAGACACAGGTGTAGTCTCATAAAAGATGCTTTGCATATGATTTTTTTAAGTCTTAGCTCCCACTGGAAATTGGAGATGGTAAAAAATCCATATACAAAGCTAGTGAGAAAAACAATTTGACAAGTGATATCCAATGCTAAAAATAAAAAAGTGTTAGTTTCCTAGTATTAAGGAAAATATAAGCTACTGTAAGGCAAGTTCCAGATATCAGCACAGGGCACCGGGCTTCTGGCCTCTGTGCTCCATCCACCACCTGGCAAGCAGCAGGAGACAAAAAAACACCTTAAGGCCCCCAGCTCAGCCCTGCAGGTGTGTGTGTGGGGAGGAGCGGGGATGCCTGGGAACAGCTACTGACCATGGAGTGGGCATCCCAGTGGGGTCCCCTGAAGGCCACCAGGCACAGAAGAGCAGCTTGAGGCTGTGCCTGGGAAGTGGCTGTGTGAGTCTAGTTTTTGCTTTACCAAGTGTACAGAAATCACAATTACCTTTCTCTGATGCTCCCTTGAAGCCATAGAATTTAGGAGCTTTTTTTAAAAAAGGAGAGAAAAACACAACCCCAAAAATAAAATATATCAGCACAACATACGTTGGGATGAGTGAATGTACAACTGTGATGTCACACCAGAAATCAAAGCTCTGGCAGTGTGCTAGGGTGAGGTGTGTTATTAGGTTTTGTTGTTTGGGTGTGCTATGGCCACTGGGTCAGGACAGGGTTGTCATTGAAAAGATAGCTGGGGCTGAACGTGATGGTTCACACCTGTAATCCCAGAACTTTGGGAGGCCGAGGCGGTGGATCACAAGGTCAGGAGATCCAGACCATCCTGGTCAGCATGGTGAAACCCATCTCTACTAAAACACAAGAAATTAGCTGGGCATGGTAGTGTGTGCCTGTAGTCCCAGCAACTCGGGAGGCTAAGGCAGGGGAGTCTCTTGAATTGGGGAGGCAAAGGTTGCAGTGAGCTGAGATTGTGCCACCACACTCCAGCCTGGAGACAGAGCATGACTCTCCTTCTCAAAAAAAAGAAAAGAAAAAGAAGATAGTTGATTATTCACAGCCCCAAGAGGATGGGGCAAGCTACACCATGAAAGGGACATACAGGGAAGCCCAGGGTGATTTAGGAGGCCATGGGAGAGGGAAAACGGGGGCAAAACCCCTTATCATGGTTTCCAAAGGAAGGAATAGGCAAGGGAGAGTACATGGTCTTGAGACTGGTGAGTTTGAATAATTTGGGTGAGTTCTGGGGGCTAGGGACTCTCCCTCATTGTCTGATACCTGAATCCAGGATGACTGGGGAAGGCAGACAGCAGCCTGGAGTTTGAGAGCCCTCAGAGGAAGTGGTGGGGTAGCCAGCTCTGGGTTGGTTGGTTTGCATTTGAAAAGCACACTGGAGAGCAAGCTGTTTCCTGCTTCTAGGAATTGGCTAACCTAGGAGAGGCAGTCCCTGAGGGTCAGCAATGATCAGACATCAAGGCGTTAAAATACAGAAAAAAAAGACATGATTAATACCCAAGGGAAATGTGTAAATAACAAAATATTTGACATAGTAAGCTGATGCTTGCTGTGTGCGCATAGGTCCATGAAGAGGAGATATACATACAAGGTGAATGGTGCCTGACAGGGTCGTTTCTTTTTCCCTTTGCAGATTAGGTTTTGTTTAAATGGCTGGGTCAACTTCAGAGAACAGGAAGCTCTAAGGTAAATCAGTCATGGGGGCAGAAAATATTTCTTCAGCAAAGGAAGGTAAGAGAATACAAAGAATTTTCAAATCCCCCCAACCCCCCAAAAAATAATCACACAAATGTCTAGGTCAAAAAAATAGACCCAAATGTCCCTCGGCAGATGAATGAATAAAATGTAATCTACTCATACAATGGAATATTATTCAGCAATAAAAAGGAGTGGAGTACTGATACATGCTACACACAGACCCTTGAAAACATCATGCTATGTGGAAAAAGGCAGAGTCATCACACACTATATGATTCCATTTATGTTAAATGTCCAGAACAGGCAAACCCATAGAGACAAAAAGTAGATTAGTGTTGCCCGGGGCTGAAGGGAAGAGGGACTGGGGAGTGACTGGTAATGAGTTTCTTTTCGAGGTGATGAAAATGTTCTAAAATTAGTGGTGGTAGCTGCAAACTATGAATATACTTTTTTTTTTCTGGAGACAGAGTCTTGCTCTGTTTCCCAGGCTGGAGTACAGTAGCATGATCTCAGCTCACTGCAACCTCCACCTCCCCGGTTCAAGCAGTTCTCCTCCCTCAGCCACCCAAGTAGCTGGAATTAAGGCATGCACCACCATGCCCGGCTAATTTTTTATATTTTTAGTAGAGATGGGGTTTTGCCATGTTGGCCGGGCTGGTCTCGAGTTCCTGACCTCAAGTGGTGTTGGCCTCCCAAAGTGCTGGGATTACAGGCATGAGCCACCATACCCGGCCTGAATATACTTTTTTTTTTTTTTTTTTTTTTTTT
>NW_016107416.1:5617928-5624369 GCF_001604975.1 Cebus imitator
TAGAGACGGGGTTTCACCATGTTGACCAGGATGGTCTCGATCTCTTGACCTCGTGATCCACCCACCTCGGCCTCCCAAAGTGCTGGGATTACAGGCTTGAGCCACCGCGCCCGGCCCTGAATATACTTTTTAAAGACCTACTGAATTGTATGCCTTAAAAGAGTGAACTTTATGGTGTGTGAATTATATCGCAATAAAGCTGTAATTTAAAAAACCAAAAATACTTAAACCGATCAAGTGTTCCCTATTAACATCCAAATACTTCTGGGAAAGTTATAAAATAGAAATCTCTCCTGGAAACCTCACAGAAGAAGCAGATGCTGGCCCTATGCATTCAAATATTAGAGCAGTTCTTGTAAAAACCACGATGAGACCCAGTTCAGCCCTCAGCCTTGCGTGCTTATGTGCATGTGAGATGCCAGAGGCCAAAGAGGCCCAGACAGCAGCTGGGAGCTGGCGGAAGATGGAGGACGGGCGAGAGGAGGATGTGAAAGTAGGGAATGGAGAGGGTTCTTCTGCAGGCACTCGAGGCGAAAATAGAGTAGCAGAGACGGGCTTGCACATCCCGAGCTGAGGTCCCCAGGCTCTCTTCCTCATGCTACACTCCCTCATGTGACAGTGCAGCCACCCACGTCAGGATAGGACCAGCACATAGATTGGAAAAAGATCTCAAGAAGTTTAAGGTAAAAATGGAGCAGGACACGATGTGAAAGAACTTCACAGGCAAGCATTACAGGCCAAGAGGCAAGTGAGGGCCCAGGTGGCCCACACGCCTCACAGGGAGAGGACACTAAGGACCAGGAAAAATGTGATGAGCCGAGTCTCTTCCTCACCCTGGTTCTATACAAACTGAACACAAAGGATGTAAATACTGTGGCCAGCCCTGACTTGCCTCAGTAGATGGAGTCTGCACTAAGCCACGTGTTCATGAGCCATGAATTGCCATTCCTTTCTTGTGTCAAGAAACATTACTGAGTGTCCAGACACGGTGGCTCATGCCTGTAATTTCAGCGCTTTGGGAGGCCAAGGCGGGCAGATCACTTGAGTTCAGAAGTTTGACACCAGCCTGGGCAACATGGTGAAACCCTGTCTCTACAAAAAGCACAAAAATTAGCCGGGCATGGTGGCGCGTGTCTGTAGTCTCAGCTACTCAGGAGGCTCAGGTAGGAGGATCACCCGAGCCTGGGGAGCTCGAGGCTGCAGTGAGCCCAGATCACACCACTGCACGCCAGCCTGGGCAACAGACAGAATCAGACTTGACACAGGCCCTATACTGAATACTGAACTTGTGAGGAGATGAAGACTTGGTCCCTGAATGATATGGGGGTAATTACATTAGAATCAGAAAGAAAGCAGGAGACGCTCATCCTCAGGAGGTTCTAGGTCCCTGCCAAGAGAAACATTCTCCTTTTAGACTCAATTGGGCAGCATTAATTCAGAGACAGCAGAGAGCCTGGGAGGGCAGGGCATAAAGATGGTCTCTCACCCGTTTTGTGAGATGTATTGGGCAGCCCTGGGGAAATGGGATGCAGGACAGGAGAAGAAAGACGGATGTGGGGAAGCCGCTGGATGGAAAAGCAGGAAAGTCAACCTATACCAGCAGTTCTCAAACTTGAGCACACAACAGAATCATGGGGGGACCTCTTAAAACACACACACTGGCAGGCCCACCAGCACTGCCGCCCAGTGAGTGAGTCAGGGTGGAGGCTGATGCCTGCCCTTCTGACAGGCTCGCAGCTGATACCGACGCAGATGCCGCCAGTCAGGCAGCCAGATTCCTAGAACGCTTACCTAAACTATTCCACCTGTTTCCCAGGTGGCCTGAGCAGATGGGTCCCGTGAAGGATACACACAGAAAAGGGTCCAAAAGGAGGGGCTCAGGATCAAGCAGAGAATCCTGCCTAGTAGAGAAATGTGGAAAGAGATTCCAGAGGAAAACACAGGTAGTAGAAGAATAGCTGCTAGCATTTATGGACTGAGCACTTACAGTATGCGGAGCCCCTCTAAGTGCTCCATGATTTATTTCATTTAAGCCACACAAAAAACCTACGGAGTTTGTAGTGTTAGCACCCCCAGCTCCTCTCAGTAGGGAAACAGCAGCACGGGGACGCTACCTAGATGGCGCCAAGATGCACGTCTAGCTCAAGTGCCTACATCATTAACTGCTGTGCCCTGCTGCTGGCAGAGGAAGCCAAGCCAGAAACAAAGAAACGAGAACTTTCTTCCCCTCCTGAATCCTCCAGCCAGGCCTTCAGGTAAGCGCCTCCATTTTGCAAGCTAGTCTGTGTGGAAAAGAAGGAGGGGAAAGGGAAGTGTGTTCATCTGCTAGGGCTGGCATAACCAAGTACCGCAAACTGATTGGCTTACACAACAGAAATTATTTCGCAGTGCTGGAGGCCAGAAGTTCAAGACCACGGTACCTGCACAGTTCATTCCTCCTGCACGGTTCATTCTTTGGCTGTGAGGGAGAATCTGCTCCATGCCTCTCCAAGCTTCTGGTGGTTTGCTGGCTAACGGCATTTCTTGGCTTGGGGACACATCACCCCAATCTCTCCTTTCACGTTCATGAGGCATTCTCCGACAAATGCCAAGTTTGCTTGGCCAAACTTTAGACAGGCTCCCAATCCTTCTCCTAGGCCCGTCGGTGCACACACTTGTAAAATTCAGCTTCAACAATGAACACGACTAAGCTAGTTTAGCAAGAACCTCCCACCCTCAACATCTGATCACAGTAGGTATCTGATTGAGCTCCTCCTTCTCCACCGAACCCCAGGTGATGCCTCATCACCGTGACCTGTTTTCAGCAAGAATCCTATTAGGTCAATTTAACCAGAATCCTCCTCACCCCTGCTGTCTCCTCTTAGTAATTTTCCATACACTGAGCACCTACCTGTTCCTGCTGTAAATTCCCACTTGCCCATGCTGCATTCGGAGTTGAACCCAGTCTCTCTGACCACAAGACCACGCTGCAGTGATCCCTGTACCTGTCACCATGGTCCTGAATACAGTCTTCCTTATCATGCTTTACCAAGTGTCACTGAATATTTTTTTCTTTTTTTGAGACAGAGTCTCATACTGTTGCCCAGGCTGGAGTGCTGTGGCACAATCTCGGATCACTGCAACCTCTGCCTCCTGGGTTTGAGCAATTCTCATGCCTCAGCCTCCTGAGTAGCTGGGACCACAGTTGCATACCACCACATCCAGCTAATTTTTGTGCGCATTTCACCATGGTGGCCAGGCTGATCTCAATCTCCATGGCCTCAAGTGATCCGCCCACTTCAGCCTCCCAGAGTGCTGGGATTACAGGTATGAACCACTGCACCTGGACTAATAATTTCTTCTTTAACATCCCCTGTATATATCTGCTCCATGTCCAAGTTTCTCCTTTTTTTTTTTTGAGATGGAGTTTTGCTCTTGTCACCCAGGATAGAGTGCAACGGTGCAGTCTTAGCTCACTGCAACCTCTGCCTCCTGGGTTCAAGCGATTCTCCTGCCTCAGCCTCCCGAGTAGCTGGGATTATAGGCATGTGCCACCACACCCAGCTAATTTTATATTTTTAGTAGAGATGGGGTTTCTCCATGTCGGTCAGGCTGGTCTCGAACTCCCCACCTCAAGGTGACCCACCCACTTCAACCTCCTAAAGTGCTGGGATTACAGGCATGAGCCACCGCGCCTGGCCCAAGTTTCTCCTTTTTATAGGGGCATCAGTCTATTGGATTAGGGACCACTCTGCTTCAGTGTGACTTCAGCTTAACTCATTACATTTGCAGTGACCCTATATCCAGCTAAGGTCGCATTCTGAGGTACTGGGGGTTAAGATTTCAACATATGAATTTGGTGGGTATTAGGTGGGGGGGTGCAAAGGAGACACCATTCAACCTGTAACAGGAAGAAAAAATCTTCTTGGAACTAACTTCAAATGCCTGGATGCTAAAGACATTAGGCGTACTTCCCTGGGTATGGCAGTGCATGCCTGAATTCCTAGGTACTTGTGAGGCTAAGGCAGGAGGACTGTGGAACCCAGGAGTTCAAGGTTGCTCTGAGCTGTTATCATGCCACTGCACTCAACCTGGATGACAGAGCAAGACCCTGCCTCTAAAAAAATTAAAATGAAAAACAAAAATACTTCCCTGAGCAGTGCTCACCCATTTCATTGTATACACTAAATAAGAAGTTCCATTTTCATTTAGAGTTTTAGATGCTGCCACCTGGGATGTTGAATCAATCATGGAAAAGTAGGAATATGTTAAGAAACTTGTTTTGATGAGAATTCTTTCCCCTAACACTTCTCTTCGACTTTAATGTTTCTTTTTCAGATTCACCTACCACTTGCGTTATAAAACACAAGTGCAGCTGGTCGGGGGGAGACAGCCTTGCTACCTGCCACTAACCAGCATGTGAACCTCTCCCCTTTGAACAGCATTTGAATAAAAGCTCTGCTCATTTTTGGAGCACAAGGTCGAATGAGAGAAGATGGATGTGAAGATTGCTCTGAACAAAGGTCTAAGAAGTAAAGGGAGCTGATGTTCTGTATCAAAGTTCCTGGGAAATATACTACTGATTTCATGACTACAGATTATTCCACTTCTCTCCATCACTCAGTGTGGGATGGGCCAAATGGAGAAAGATGCAGTATCTGAATCTCAGGACTTACCTTATAGGGATGGGAAGAAGAACCTTTCTTTGAGTATAGAATTCAGTGTCCTAATTAGCTTGAGGGAACAGTGAGGATATCCTTGAGAAAGCCAATTCACATCCAATGCAGATTTCAATTTGGTGTAATGGATAATCATACTTGTTTAGCAAGGGGATGATAAAGAGACTTGGATTTCTGCTTTAGTTGTAAATATCTCATTCATTCTTTCTTTTATTCACTGTCTATTGGACTCTTATGATGTGATGAGTTTTGGGAAGGCCATGAGTCAGGAAGTCAGATTTGCCATGCCCCTCTCTTCATGGAGCCCTGTGGCCTGAAACAAGTGTTCTTCTTTATGTGTTTGTTTCTTGGTCAGTAATATGAAAATAGAAAACTGAGTTTCCCTGAAAAATCCCATGCACCTCAATGTCTACCCAGCCCTTAGCCTGATGCCAGCCAGTGTGTTTGAGGCTAGATAGCTGGAGAGAAAAAAGGAATCTAATGGTGAACGAGATGGGACCCCTACCTTAGAAAAAGTATAATCAGTGGCCGGGCGTGGTGGCTCAGGCCTGTAATTCCAGCACTTTGGGAGGCCAAGGTGGGTGGATCATGAAGTCAGGAGATCAAGACCATCCTGGCTAACATCCTTGTCTATACTAAAAATACAAAAAATTAGCTGGGTGTGGTGGCGGGTGCCTGTAGTCCCAGCTCCTCAGGTGGCTGAGGCAGGAGAATCGCTTGGAGGTGGAGGCTGCAGTGAGCTGAGATCGCACCACTGCACTTCAGCTGGGCAACAGACCAAGAATCCATCTCAAAAAAAAAAAAAGTGCAATAAACCAGGGAAGGCAGATGTGTAAATGACTGAGATCAGCACTCAGCAGAGGCACAGGCCTCAAGCAAAGAAGGGATTTCCCTGAGTGCTGTGTAAGAGCAGGAAAGGACCCCAAAGAGTCATGTGCCCCATTTACCCTGGGCCTTGAAGGAAGAGTGACTTCTCCAGTAAGAACTGAGGAAGGACAGTCCAGGCTGAGTGTACAGAGTGAGCAAAGGGCAAAGGTCCAGAGCATCAAAGCACCAGACCCTTAACAAGTGTAGTACTCCCCAGTCATACCACTTCCAGCGCCATCTCATTCATCCTAGACCCAGGAACTCAAACATACAGCTCAGAGGAGAGTCAGGAAACAGCTGGACTCGAAGAGCCAGCAGAACAATTCAGATAAGTCAACAACTGGAAATGATCATACTGGCATGGGTCACGGGTGGTGTCAAAGAGCACGTCATCTAAAGGGAACAGCACTATTCGGCTTGGCTTGATTGTTGCTTCACAGGAAAGTCACAGAAGCCAGATCCCGGAGATTTTTTCAGAGAAGCTAGAAATATATACATATACACACACACACAAATATATACACACACATATATAAATGTGTACATATACACACATGTATGTATTGGAGAGAGAAAGGATAAGTAACTTACACATGGCCAAGATTAGGTAGAGAGGCTGGGTTTAAATCCTTTGTTTTTAGATGGAGTCTCGCTCTGTCGCCCAGGCTGGAGTGCAATGGCGTGATCTCGGCCCACTGCAACTTCCACCTCCTGGGTTCCAGTGATTCTCCTGCCTCAGCCTCCCAAGTAGCCGGGATACAGGCACCTGCCACGACACCTGGCTAATTTTTGTATTTTTAGTAGAGATGGCAGTTTCACCATGTTAGTCAGGCTGGTCTCAAACTCCTGACCTTGTGATTCACCCGCCTCAGCCTCCCAAAATGCTGGGAATTACAGGCGTGAGCCACCATGTCTG
>NW_016107416.1:5624428-5633914 GCF_001604975.1 Cebus imitator
CTTAGGCAGGAGTGCAGTGGCATGATCTCAGCTCGCTGCAGCCTCTACCTCCTGGGCTCAAGTGATCCTCCCACCTCAGCCTCCTCAGTAACTGAAACTACAGGTGTGTGTCACCACACCTGTCTAATTTTTGTATTTTTTGTAGAGACAGGGGTTTTGCTATGCTACTCAGGCTGGTCTTTAACTCCTGGGCTCAAGTGATCCTCCTGCCCAGGCCTCCCAATATGCTAGGATTATAGGCATGAGACACTGCACTGAACCTGGGTTCAAATCTTCAACTGTCGGATTCCCAAGCTGAGCTTCTGGAATGGCTGGGTAGGAAAAACAAGAAATTATTCAGGCTATGGAGGTGAAAGTTCTGGAAAGAAGAGGAATGGAAGCTGGGAAGGCACAAAAGGGAAGGCCAGTAATCTAGGGATAAGACATTCTAGCAGAAGAATTTTTTTTTTTTAATGATGAGGAAAGTCAAAACACACACATGCACTGACATCTGAGGAGTGGCCAGAGGAATTGGCAAGATTTAAAAGATTTAAAACACTAAAGCTTTGGCACCAAAGGCAGCCAGAAAATAGAAAAAGGCAAAAATACTTGGAGCCACCCCAACTGCTGATATTAAATTCTAATGGATCAGACTCAGGAATGGCTTCAAATAATAAAATGAAAATTTGTTACCAATTAAAGAAAAACACCAACCTGCCCTAAATCAATCTGAAATAAGACGCTGAATCCTGGACTCTCCACCCTGAGCCCTTCCTACCAGCCGCAATTTCTTTCAATCAATAATTGAAACCTCCTCCAGGCATATTAAAGAACCCAGAAGTCATGCTCTGCCCTGCAGGGCGCCACAGGTGAACATTTGCATATGTCAAAGTAAAGGACATTTCCACCAGCCTCCCTTGCTCTCCAGAGAAAACCCCAGGGCCTTGCAAGTCTCGCAGATTTCCCTGACCTTGCGTGCCAAGGCAGAAGGTGAGATGGCAAACACATGCACGCTTCCACTGAGTGCGTGCGTGTGAGTGCACATGTGCGTGCAGGTGTCTGTGGCTGCTGCTGTGGTGGGGGAACAGTGGAGAGAAGAGAAAGAAAGGGAGTGTTAAGAGAAAGGAAAATGGAGGGATAGTTATAGTCAAGTGTGACGTTTCAATTACACTTATTTTAGCCAAAGCCATCCAGCTACTGAATGACACAGCTATTCTTCGGTTTCATCTTAAGACTTTTTTTTTTAATTGAAAATGTATATTCTTTTTAAGAATCAAGGGGAAAGCCATTTAGATGCATGGTATAGAGCCATTAAGGCTAAAGACGCAGCAGGATCTGCCTTATTAGGTGTGAATTTGCCCATGAAAGCCTTGTCCTTGTCAAACCTTTACAATAATTATACACACCCTTAGTGATTTCAACGAAAATGACGCTCTGAGGGCTTCTTGGGGAAGATTCACAAAAGCCACACAGCAAATCTCTTTGACTCAGTCTGGTAAACATCAGGTAGCAAGGGGCTTTCTCTGCTTGATTCATGGGAAATAAAATGGAAAATAAATTAATCTTCAGTATTTATGAAAGTCAAGACTGAAAAATCTGCAAAGACTCCACAGGCGACAGTCATCTGCAGGTTTCCCTCCCTTCCACAAATGATCAACTCCAAAGACTGAGCTGTAGGAAATTTAAAAACCAACAATCCTTTGCTGAAAGCAGGTCTCCGGAGGGGAGAGGTTGGGGGGTAAAAAGGAATGGAGCATTTGGCTCAGATGAAAAACTTATCCACTGGCAGCCCCAAGGCCACTGTTCCAGAGCTTTCTTTGCTAAAGTCAGGCACAGAGATGCATAGTTTGCCTCTAAGATTTCAAGGGGGTGTTCTTTTGTCTCACTTGATTGGAACGTTGTTTTTTTTTTCTTTGAGACAGAGCCTTACTCTGTCACCAGGCCTTAATTGAAGCTTTTTTTAACTTGGTATCTATTTATAAAGAGTTTCTTTTTTCTTTTTTTTCCTTTCTTTCTTTCTTTTTTTTTTTTTTTTTTTTTTNTTTCTTTTTTTTGAGTCAGTGTCTCGCTCTGTCATCCAAACTGAAGTGCAGTGACACAGTCATGGCTCACTGCAGCCTCAACCTCCTGTGCTCAAGCAATTCTCCCACTTCAGTCTCCCAAGTAGCTGCTGAGACTATAGGCACGTACAACCATACCTGGCTAATTTTCAAAATTTTTTGTAGAGATAGAGTCTTGCTTTGTTGCCCAGGCTGGTCTCGAACTTCTGAGATCAAGTGATTGTAGCACTTTGACCTCCCAAAATGCTGGGATTACAGATGTGAGCCACCACTCCCAGCTGTTTTTTTCTTGCACACTGTGTGCTTGAGTCAAAAAGTTCATTCAGTTCATCTTCCAAATACCTCCGTGATGCACCTGTTCAGTACCCGACACAGGCGCTGGGCATTGAGCTATGAACCGGCCCAAACACACTTAGAAACAGCAAGCAATAAAGAAGGCACAAAGAGCGATGGATTTTGAAGGAAAGGGACCAGCATGTGCAAGACCAGGGATGTGGAACCTCACAGGACTTCCGGCATCTGCAGTCCAGACACGTGACCCACACTGAGTCAGAGGAGTCCCCATCTTACTGACCTCGCTTCTCTTTTCTTTTTGACGACTGGCTTATGAAAGAGACTAAAAGTCCTGTTGAGAAACAATGGAAGGGCAGAACAGGAAGTATTTTCTAGCAAAGAAGAGAATGCACTCACAAATGAAAATGAAATGAGCATTTGCATCCATCAAACATGTGTTTCTCAATTGTGTTATGAAGAAATTCAGAGCAGGAGATAAAACAGTGTTAATTGTCGCATTTCACTGTCAGTTTGAGGAGCTTGTTGGGCATGTGCAAGTGTGGGTCTGCTACTTTGTTATTCATTTCTCCATTTATTTCTGGTTTTTATCACATGTGTGAGACAAAGTAGCAAATGTAAGAGGCCATGTCTGCTCATGTCTGCTTGCCAGCACAATTTCACAAAGCCCCTGCCTCTGTGATGATGTGCAGCTCTCTGGAAAGATGCTTTGAAGATGAAACAGCAAGCCACGCACGGTGGCTCATGCCCGTAATCCTAGCACTCTGAGAGGCTGAAGAGGGCAGATCACTTGAGGTCAGCAGTTCAAGACCACCTTGACCAACATGGCAAAATTCCATGTCTAATAAAAATACAGAAAAGTGTGGTGGTGGGCACCTGTAATCCCAGCTACTCAGGAGGCTGAGGCAGGAGAATCACTTGAACCCGGGAAGCAGAGGTTGCAGTGAGCCGAGATCGTGTCACTACACTGAAGCCTGGGTGACAAGAGCAAAACTTCATCTCCCCCCCCAAAAAAAAAAAACGCATAGTGCACCCAGCCCCCTATGTCTCTTGCCTGAAGCACTGTATTCCTTGAAAGATAAATGACCCTAGTCCTTTTGCTACAGAGAAGATCATGTCTGACGGGGTTAGTGATTAGCTTCTGTAAACTATAACCAGATGCGCTCTTGTACCCAAACTTAGCTGTGATTTTGCATGTACTGAATCTTCATCACCTGTGTATACAGAGTGAACTGAAATTTTGTGTTGAAGCAGTCCTCAGAACTGTTCCCAGAATATGGCTGTAGTTGATAGTCTTCAGTAAGACTTTAAATAAAACTAACCTTAATTCTTAAAAGCTTGACTTTTTCTTTAGTTGACACATGCATACTTATTTCCTTATGAAAACTGGAAATGTTACACAGTAAAATATCCATGTTTAGTTCTCCTTCAGGTTTCTTAATTCTTTTTTCTGAATATTGAAAAATATATTTATCAGGAAAAGTTGAATATATTTGTTTATGTCAACCTAAAAAGAAGAGGCTGAGACACAAAAACTAATTTAAAGAGTGTGCTAGAGCCAAAGTGAGGACAGCTGCTTGGAAAACTGAGACCTAGGTAACCTTCAACATGATCTCTGTGTGACCTTTGTTACAAGCAGGGTTTGTTTTTTGTTTTTATTTATTTATTTTTGAGACAGAGTCTCACTCTGTCACCCAGGCTGGAGAACAGTGGCGTGAATGCAACTCACTGCAACCTGTGCTTCCCGGGTTCAAGCAATTCTCATGTCTCACCCTCCAGAGTAGCAGCTAACAGTACAAGTGTGTGCCAACATGCCCAGCTATTTATTGTTTTTTTGTATACATGTTTTTGTGTGTTGTCTACAGGATACCAAACTGACGTATACATAAGTGAGTACTCATAAATAACTAGCCAAAATGCTTTCCATGCTCACATGTAAAAAGCTAGCTTTAAATTTTGGGGTAAAATAAGAATGTCTTCAAAGTTTAATGTAGACATTTTTGCCTTGGATTAAACAAACTTATGCTGTCTCTGCTAGATGTTTTAAGGTCGTAAAACTGTTGCTTCTGTGATACTATTGATACTTGCTGAACTTGTCTGTGAGCTAACACTGCAAGCTGGCTGCGTTCCACCAAAGCCTTGCAAACATCCTGCTGTGGGGTTTATGTCTTTCCTTTTGACCTTTCGATTCTGTAGTCTAGACAGGTGGCCATGGTAAAGCCTGGAGACATATGTGTGTCCACAGTACCTGGGCCACCAGCTGCAGGGAAGAACCAACCCCAATATGGCCTCATTCTCTCTGGCTTAGCTTGCCTCTTAGCCATGCTGTGAAGGATCAGATCCTCCAGCTATGGTCTTTACAGCTCTGTCCTTGTCCTGGGCTCTGCACCTGGGTACATAACAATTAAAATTGCTTATGCCTATAATCCCAGCACTTTGGGAGGCCAAGGTGGGTGGATCACTTGAGGCCAGGAGCTTCAGACGAGCCTGGTCAACATAGCAAGATCCCATCTCTATATTTTTAAAAATTATTTTAAAATTAAAAGAAGCTGGGCACGGTGGCTCACACCTCTAATCCCAGCACTTTGGGAGGCCAAGGCAGGCAGATTACCTGAGGTCGGGAGTTCAAGACCCGCCTGACCAACATGGAGAAATCCCATCTCTACTAAAAATACAAAATGAGCCAGGCATGGTGGCACATGCCTGTAATCCCAGCAACTCGGGAGGCTGAGCCAGGAAAATCACTTGAACCCGTGAGGCAGAGGTCACAGTGAGCTGAGATCGCATCATTGCACTCCAGCCTGGGCAAAAAGAGCAACACTCCATCTCAAAAAAATAAAAATAAATAAAAATTATATACATATATATGTATATGTATATATACAAATTATATACAAAATAAAATTAAAAGAAAAAATAAAATAAAATTGCTTACTTCAGCCAGGTATGGTGGCTCATGCCTATAACTCCCAGCAATTTGAGAGGCCAAGGCAGGAAGATCGCTTGAGCCCAGGAGTTCAAGACTAGCCTGAGCAATATAGTGTGACCCCATCTCTACAAATGCTTTTTTTTTTTTTTTTTTTTTGATACGGGATCTCACTCTGTTGCCCAAGCTAGAGCACAATGGCATGATCTCAGCTCACTGCAACCTCTGCCTCCCAGCGGTTCAAGTGAGTCTCCTGCCTCAGCCTCCTAGGCAGCTGGGACCATAGGCACCCACCACCACACCCAGCTAATGTTCGTATTATTAGTAGAGATGGGGTTTCACCATGTTGGCCAGGTTGGTCAGGTGATCCACCCACCTCGGCTTCCCAAAGTTCTGGGATTATAGGTGTGAGCCACGGCACCTGGCCCTATAAATAACAACTTTAAAAAAATTAGTCAAATGTTGTGGCATGTGCCTTGGTCCCAGGTGCTCCTCCTTTAGCTCAGGTGGTCTAGGCTACAATGAACCTTGATCACTGCTCCCCAGGCTGGGCAACAGAGTGAGGCCCTGTCTCAAAATAAAACAAAATAGGCTGGGCACAGTGGCTCAAGCCTGTAATCCCAGCAGTTTGGGAGGCTGAGGTAGGTGGATCAGCTGAGGCCAGGTGTTTGAGACCAGCCTGGCCAACATGGCAAAACCTTGTTGCTACTAAAAATACAAAAACATCAGCTGGACGTGGTGGCTTGTGCCTATAGACCCAGCTGCTTGGGAAGCTGAGGCAGGAGAATCGCTTGAACCCAGGAGGTGGAGGTTGCAGTGAGCAGAGATCACGCCACTTACACTCCAGCCTGGGTGAGATTGAGACTGTGTCTCAAAAATAAAAATAAAACCAAAAAAAAACAAAAAAACAACTTTTTTTTTTTTTTTTTTTTTGAGATAGGGTCTTGCTCTCTCACCTAGGCTGGAGTACAGTGGAACAATCTTGGCTCACCACAACCTCCACCTCCAGGGCTCAAGCAATCCTCCCACCTCTGCCTCCTGAGCAGCTGGGACTACTGATGCGTGCCACCACACTTGGATAACTTTTAAATATTTTGTAGAGACAAGGTCTCGCTACATGGCCTAAGCTGGTCCCAGACTCCAAGGCTTAAGCAATCCTCCTGCCTCAGCCTCCCAAATTGTTGGGATTACAGGCATGAGCCACTGTGCCCCACCAAAATTGCTTATTTCTATGTTTTTCATTGAAAGTTAAGGTTACTAAGAGTTAAAAATGTAATTAATATATGAAATTAAAACTACTAGGTATAAAAGACGCAATTCTGCATACAGAATGTATGAGAAGGCTGGGCTCGGTGGCTCATACATATAATCCCAGCACTTTGGGTGGCCGAGGTAGGAGAATTGCTTGAGCCCAGGAGTTTGAGACCAGACTGGGTAACCTTGTCTGGACAAAACCTTGTCTGCACAAAAAAAAAAAAAAAAAAAAGTTTTTAAGTAGCTGGGCGTGACAGCACACACCTGTAGTCCTAGCTATTCAGGAGGCTGGGTTGGGAGAAGCGCTTGAGCCCAGGAGTTCCAGACCAGCCTGGGCGAAGGAGCAAAATGACATCTCAAAAAAACAACAACAAAAAATAGAATGTGTTTTTGGTTAAAGAAAAATTTATCGAAAAGACATAAAGATGTGGTTTCTGCTAAAGGGAAGGTAATTTTGTCCAATTTAGAGGTTAAAGATTGTTTCAAAATGAAGGTATAAAGGAATCAATTATATACAACAACATATCTTACTACAGATTACTTCAAAGAGAGATATGGAATGTGGAAGGATATTTCATTAGCTGGAAAATTCTCTGGGAAACTTTCTTGCTCTGCAAGAAATTTGAAAAAATGGCATTTCAGTTATGATTGAATCACATTGTAGGTCAAAAACAGTTAAATATCCACACTTTCATATGATTCAATCTGATCCAAGGGAACTGAGAAAAGTGTCATTACTTTTCTACTTGTTTGTAGTAAAAATTCTGTTATAAATTGTGCACTTAAAATGAGTAAATGTTATGGCATGTAAACTATAGCTCAATAATGCTATATTAAACATTCTACTTGAGTCATTTATTCATTGCCGTTCTCAAAACACAAATTCCTAATTTAGAGGTGAGATATCTCACTGAGGTTTCATGTGGCTAAATGGCTTATTTATCCGGAGCAGAGCAGAAAACCAGACCACAAATTAAAAGCCCAGAACTTTCTCCACTTGGCTTAGTCCCCTAGTTCACGTGACTTGGGTATAAAATGGCCCAACGTATTGCCAGCAGCTGCAATTCTTCAAGACAGGAGGATAATCAAACGAAGTCCACATATTTTTTCAGAAAAAGAACCAGAAACTAAAGTCCACCGTCTCAACCACTTCTTTCTCCAAGGTAAAGTTAAACATTAATTTGAGTGCACAAACAAGGACTTTGTCTCGCTCTCTGTACTTCCCTGTCTCCTGTGACACACCCTGTTTCCCCCACCCCCATCTCTCAACCCAATGTGTTCAGTGTTATCAGTCACAAGTCTCTCTCTGAAAGTTCAACTTGACCCACACAGTGCATACTGGGAGACGGGAAAACAACAACAGTTTCAGCAGCAATATTTTGAAACCCTTGTACATGCTGCTTAGCATGCCACAGCTCAGTGGCCATTCTAGAATGCTTTCCTGGTAGTGGATGGAGATGCTAAACCTACAGAAAGCCCTCTATGGCAGCAGAAGCACTTCTCAGACTTGCATTGCACCTGAAACCCCAGGGCATCTGGTTAAAATGCAGATTTTGACCTTTAGGTCTGTGGTGGACACTGAGACCCTGTATTTCTTTGAGATGGAGTTTTGCTCTTGCTCCCCAGGCTGGAGTGAAATGGCGTGATCTCAGCTCACTGCAACCTCTGCCCCCTCCCCACCCTCAGGGTTCAAGCAATTCTCCTGCCTCAGCTTCCCAAGTAGCTGGGATTACAGGAGCCCACCACCACACCTGGCTAATTTTTTGTATTTTTAGTAGAGATGGGGTTTCGCCATGTTGGCCAGGCTGGTCTTGAACTCCTGACCTCAGGTGATCCACCTGCCTCAGCCTCCCAAGTGCTGGGATTACAGGCGTGAGCCACTGCGCCTGGCTGAGACCCTGCATTTCTACCAAGCTCTCAGGAAATGCTGCTGCTACTGCTGGTGGTACAAGGACCACATTTGAAAGCAGCAAGATATTAGGGCATCACTGTTCAATAGGAAAACAAACCAAGGCAAAAATGCAAGCCCCTGTACATACTTTAGCTTTTCTGGTAGCTGTACCAAAAAAGTTAAAAGAAACAGGTAAAATTAATTTTAATAATATAAAATGTTATCATGTTATCATTTAATAATGATAAAATGTTATCATTGCAATATTGAACCCATAGAAAATTTTATTTATGAGGTGTTTTACATTTTTTTCCATACTAAGTATTCGAAAGCTGGCATGTATTTTACCCTTACAGAACCTCTTTATTCCAACTAACCATGTTTCAAAGGCTCAGTAGCCCCATGAGGGCAGTGGCTATGGACAAGACAGCATGGACCCTGGGCCTCCTCAGTGGCTCTGGAATCCTTAAGCAGTCATGCCACAAAGCAGCCAACACTACAGGGAATTATGCCACTCTATTTGTTCCTATTGAGAATCTTCTAAGAGGCCATAGAGACTCAGAAAGGGAGTCTCAGAAATGGAGGAGAGGAATATCATGTCTTTTTGAGGTCCATTTAACAGAAACAGGAAGGGACATGGTTCCAAGAGGGGAAGGAGGGCTTTTGCAGCTGGGAGCCCTCCAACAGAGAATCTAGCAGGCACATTGGGAAGTAAGGGTGGCCAAGTCTGGTGGGTGAGAGGCAGCGCAAGGGAGAGGCACCAGAGCTCCTCAACTACTTCCCATGCCTGCCTCCTCACCACCCTTCCTTAACTGGGTGCTGCTGAGATCCAGGCCCCGGACCCTCAGGCCACAGCCAAGCTCACCAATCCAATGGCCTGAATTTAGTACCAAAAATGAAGTCAAAGAGGGAAAGAAAGGAAGAAAATCAGAAGGAAAAAGGAAAGTGAGTAAATATAAAGAGAAAAAAGAAAAGAGTTGAAAGCTGTTGCCGGGCGCGGTGGCTCAAGCCTGTAATCCCAGCACTTTGGGAGGCCGAGGCGGGTGGATCACGAGGTCAAGAGATCGAGACCATCCTGGTCAACA
>NW_016107416.1:5634102-5655733 GCF_001604975.1 Cebus imitator
AAAAAAAAAAAAAAAAAAAAAAAAAAAAAAAAAAAAAGAAAGCTGTTAACCTCTATGTGCCTTCTTACTTCTTTACACTTGGTTCGCAGGTTATACACAAGAAGATGAGTTTTGGAGTTTAATTTCTCTGCTTTAGCCTGGAGGTAGGAGCAGGCTTGAAGCCATAGTATTTTCCCAGGTAAAACCAACATGAGAGGATCACTTCTGACTTTGCCCACTGACTTTGTCTGTGGAAGTCATAGCTCTACAGGACTATTTACTTCACTCCTATTGATAACAGTTTGACTGTGTCCCCACCCAAATCTTGTCTTGAATTCCCATGTGTTGTGGGAGGGACCCAGTGGGAGGTAATTGAATCATGAAGGCAGGTATTTCCCATGCTGTTCTCGTGATACTGAATAAGTCCCATGAGATCTATTGGTTTTATAAGGAGGAGATTCCCTACACAAGCTCTCTCCCCTTTTACGTGCTGCCATCCATGTAAGATGTGACTTGCTCCTCCTCGCCTTCTGCCATGATTATGAGGCCTCCCCAGCCACGTGGAACTGTGAGTCCTTTAAACCTCTTTTTTTTTCCCAGTCTTGGGTATGTCTTTATCAGCAGCATGAAAATGGACAAATACACCTGTCTAAGCAGGAATTCCTCTGAAGCAAGTACAGCCAGACTTTCCTTTAAAATTTCCAGAAAGTATTCACTACCCTAATAAGACATCCTCTTCCATTTTTAAGAATTTTACAAAGTAAAAAACAAAAAATAGAAATGTTACAAAGTTATTGCTATGAAGTTGGAATTTACCTTCATTTAATGTTCAACCATTAATCCACATACTATTTTCCAGAACTTCATGAAATACACATAATCCCTGTTCTTTAAATAATTGAAGACAGCTCTCCTGGGTACCTGTCCTAAATCCCTTCCTGCCTAAATCTGCCAACATCTTTCTATCATTTGAAACCAGTATATATAGAGCATACAGTATATATATTTTTCAAATGTGTATATATCTGTTTCAAGATGATATATATGTATATATGTATGTGTATATATAAAAATCTTCTGGACAATAATATATATAATACTGTATTGTATATATAACACTATTTTATATACATACAATAATATATATATATATATATATATATATATATAAATGTAACTGTTTTAGCAACAATATTGTGAAAACCTTGTACATGCTGTTTAGCATGCCACAGCTCAGTGGCCATTCTAGAATGCTTTCCTGGTCGTGGATGGAGATGCTAAACCTACAGAAAGGCCTCTATGGCGGCAGAGGCACTTCTCAGACTTGCATTGCACCTAAAACCCCGGGGCATCTGGGTTGTCCAGAAAATATATTAGTTAAATAAATTGCAGTACCTCCAACAATTGGATCATTACGCAAACATTTAAAAAAATGATGATGGACAGGTAGTTTCATTGACATTGAAAGATTTTCATGATATGTTGTTAAATGATTAAAAGGCAAGCTAGAAACCCATATGTATCATAGAACCCTATCTTCAAAAAATATTTAAGCATAGAGATACAGAAAGAAAAGTCTAGAAGAATATATACTAAAATGTCATAGAGGTTTTCTGTGGTTGAAAACATTATAGGTATTTTTGTCTTTTTGTTTAACTGCATTTTCTAATTTTTCTAGTAGGACAAGGCACAGTGGCTCACACCTGTAATCCCAGCACTTTGGGAGGCCAAAAGGGTCACTTGAGGTCAGGAGTTCAAGACCAGCCTGGCCAATATGGTGAAACCAAGTGGAGATGTTGAGAAGACAGATATATGTATCTAGAGATGAGCACAAAGATACAACTGAATGGACTCTCTCTTGGCCAAGGAGACCCCAGAGAAACCTTGAAAACTGAGTTCTCAGCCATGAGAGGATGGGGGTCATCCCCATTATACTCCCTCCCTTGCTAACTAACTGCCATTAGGCTTTCTTCTCTAAGGGATAAACAGAAACCAGCCCTTGCTAAAGACTCTACCACTAATATTAACCAACCTGCTGCCCCGCCCTTTTGCAGTTTCAACAAAATAGGAGACCAGCATTTCTTCCTGATAAGAGACCACCAACCATGTAATGGTTCTTGCCAGTCTATAGACAATGGACAGTAAGGGTTTTCACATCTTCTGCTTCACCTTTTGATATCAAAGGGCCCAAAACTTCACCCTCAAATCATACTAATGTCACCATTTTTTTGTACAGGGAAAGCATGATGGGGCATGAATCTTAACTATACATGTACACGTTTCTCCTTTCATAAATATTCATGACTCCTCCTGTAGCTTATTAAGTATGTATATTTGGCCCCCCTGCTCAGCATAAATTCCTATTCCCTTCTCCTCTCCCTCTAAGTGTCTGTTTCTAGCCTCTGGACAGAGGCTACACTTCCCAGCCTGTCAGAATGGCCACCTTGCAGGGTGCAACACTACGAGATATAAGCTCTCCTTTTCACTTTTTTTTTTTTTTTTGGTTTTGTTTTGTTTTGAAATGGAGCCTTGCTCTGTCACCCAGTCTGGAGTGACAGTGGTGTGATCTTGGCTCACTGCAACCTCCACATCCCAGGTTCAAATGATTCTCCTACCTCAGCCTCCTGGTAACTTTGACTACAGGTGCACACCACCGTGCCTAGCTATTTTTTTTGTATTATTAGAGATGGGGTTTCACCATGTTGACCAGACTGTTCCAGAACTCCTGATCTCAAGTGATCCACCTGTCTCAGCCTCCCAAAGTGCTGTGATTACAGGCATGAGCCACTACACCCAGCTTCCTTTCCAAATTAATGAACTTTGTCATTCTTCAGTTGACACTGTCAGTTGATAGAACTTAAAGCCGAGACTCCAGGAGGTTACCAAGCAGTGATGGTAGAGAGAAGGGCTGCAAAGCCTAAGCCCTGGGGCACTTAAGGTTATAGATCAAGGAGAAGAGGAAGCTCCAGAAAGACAGACTGTGAAGCAGTCAGTGAGGTAGGGGAGAAGACCAAGAGAATCTAGTCTCCTAAAAAAATAAAAGATAAATGAAGAAGGAGTTTCAAGATGGAAAGTGTGGTTGACTATTTCAATTAAAGTGAAGACCAAGGGTCAACCTTGGGATTTGGCAACACAGAGGTATAGGGGATTGTATTAGTCCATTCTGGCACTGCTATACAAAATACCTGATGCTGGATAATTTATAAAGAAAAGAGGTTTAATTGGCTCACAGTTCTGCATGGTGTACAGGAAGCATGATGCTGGAATATGCTCAGCTTCTAGGGAAGCCTCAGGAAACTCAAAATAATGGCAGAAAGTGAAGGGGGAGCAGGCATGTCACATGATCAGAGCAGGAGCAAGAGAGAAAGAGCAAGGTGCCACACTTTTAAACAGCCAGATCTCATGAGAAGTCACTCACTATTGTGAGGACAGTACCAAGAGGATGGGGCTAAACCATTCATGAGAAACCATCCCCATGATCCATTCATTTCCCTCCAAGCCCCACCTCCAATACTGGGGATTTCAATTTAACATGAGGTTTGGTGGGGACACATATCCTAACTATATCAGCAGTTTGGCAAGAGCAGTGCTGGTGGAGCAGTGGGGAGTGAAAGCCTCATAAGAGTGCATTTAAGAGAGAATGGGAGCTGAGAAACCAGAGACAGAAAGCACAATCAACTCTTTCAAGGAGCTCTGCTCTAAAGGGATGTAGAAAAGAAAAGAGAGAGAGATGAAGAATCAGCAGGGGGTTGTGTTATTGGTTTTGGTTTTAAAATGTGAAACATAATAATAGCATGTTTATATATAAATGGAAATAATCCTTTAGATAGGGAAACACAATAGAGAAGAGAAGGGGGAATTCCTAGCACAGCATGTCTTAGTCCATTTGGGCTATTATAACAAATTCCATAAACTGGGGGCTTATAAACAAAATAAGTTTATTTCTCACAATTCTGGAGGCTAAAAGTCCAAGATCGGGAGGCTGGAAAATCCAGCCTGGTAAGGACCCACTTTCTGGTTCATAGATGGTACCTGCTTGCCCTAGCCTTACCTGGTGGAAGAAGTACAGGAGCTCTCTTGCACCTCTTCCCTAAGAGCACCTATCCCATCATGAAGTCTTCACCCTCTTGACCTAATCACCTCCCCAGTGCCCCAGCTCCTAATATCACCACCCTGGGGGTTAGGATTTCAACGCAGGAATTTGGGGAGGACATAAACATTCAGACCATAGCAAAGCGTCTTTGATGAATGAAAGGGTGTGGGATCCATGTACAAGTAGAAGGGCAGGCCCTGGCTAGGAGCACAGACATGTCATCCACAAAAACAAGAAGGTGGAGTGAACAGGAAGAGATGTCTCTTCCAGGGAGGGAAATGTGGCGGGAGAATGTAGAACTTCTCTTTGCTTGCTTAAATTTTCAGAGTGAAATAGGAAGCAATGATAGCTGCTAAGGGCGAAGACAAGGCATGAGTTGAGTTCCAAGAAAAGAGGAGGACGTATGAATGTGTCACCTAGGAGAGGGAGAGGAGTGAATGGACACCTTGCTAGACAGCATTAAGGGTATACTTGAATTTAGTGACATAAAATCATATCTCAGATCATATCTCAGACCCTTGTAATTTTTTTGTTGAGACAGGTTAATGCTCTGTTGCCTAGGCTGGAATGCAGTGGCACTATCTCAGGTCACTGCAACCTCTGATCTTCCAGGCTCAAGCAATCCTCCCACCTCAGCTTCCTGAGTAGCTGGGACTACAAGGTGCATGTCACCATGCCTGGCTAATTTTTGTACTTTTTGTTGGATGAGGTTTCATCATGTTGCCCTGGCTGGTCTCAAACTTGGACTCAAGCAATCCTCCTGCCTTAGACTCCCAAAATGCTGAAATTACAGCCATGAGCCACCACATTCAGCCTATAATTCAGTTTTTACCAAATAATCTGACATTGACTTGACTATACTAAAATCTAAGGACTCTAGACTTTTAGAACTAGAAGATACTGGGCCAGGTGCCATGGCTCATGCTTGTAATCCCAGCACTTTAGGAGGCCAAGGCAGGTGGATCACCCGAGGTCAGGAGTTTGAGACCAGCCTGGCCAACATAGTGAAACCCCATCTCTACTAAAAATACAAAAATTAGGCTGGGTGTGGTGGCACGTGCCTGTAATCCCAGCTACTCAGGAGGCTGAGGCAGGAGAATCACTTGAACCCAGAAGGTGGAGGTTGCAGTGAGCCAAGATCATACCATTGCACTCCAGCCTGGGCAACAACAGTGAAACACCATCTCAAAAAAAAAAAAAAAAAGAACTAGAAGAGCCTTTTTTTTTTTTTTTTTGAGACAGAGTTTCACTCATGTTACCCAGGCTGGAGTGCAATGGCGCGATCTCGGCTCACCGCAACCTCCGCCTCCTGGGTTCAGGCAATTCTCCTGCCTCAGCCTCCTGAGTAGCTGGGATTACAGGCATGCACCACCATGCCCAGCTAATTTTTTGTATTTTTTAGTAGAGACGGGGTTTCACCATGTTGACCAGGATGGTCTCGATCTCTTGACCTCGTGATCCACCCGCCTCAGCCTCCCAAAGTGCTGGGATTACAGGCTTGAGACACCGCGCCCGGTCTGAGACTTTAAATACTATTATTCAACTTCTTTCTTTCACAGAGAAAGAAATGGAAGACCAGAAAAGTTAAGACATTTGCTAAACAAATGTGTGGCAGAACCCAGACCTTTATTGGGGGGAAGAAAATTAATACTTGATGTGTGTGACTCCCAAATGCAGAATACACACAAATGGCTGGAATTTCTAGATTTCAGTTAAGTATAAGACTTTCTTAATAGTGATGTCTAATAATGGGACGCGCTGCATGAGAGAAGTAAAGACAGAAAACTTCACACATTGTGAAGGACGGTTCTTGCATTACGGGAATTAGTCTAAATTAACCTTCCAGCTCTGATATTCTGCACTTCAAATAGAGATAAATGTGTTCAAGAATATTGTGCTATGTTTATTAATAATACCGAGGCAGTGTTAGGACTGCTAAGATAACTAAATCCCATAGGCTATTTTAAAAGCCTGCTCCCAGGGGGTGGGAATGTAAAAAAAAAAAAAAAAGATTTTTTTAAAATAAAAAGGCTCTTTCCCCTAAATTCTTCAGTTACAACTTTAGAAGCATCAGTACTGACTGAAGTTCCTATTTCCTCTACTCACTGTGGTACATGTGCTTACATAGCATGAACTGTCTGTAAGACAAGCAGTCAGTGGAGCAGCAGAGAAGCTAGGGTAATAAACAGAACAGATAATTAGTCCCTGAATTACTGATGAACTTATGCTCCAAGACTATTATTCTACAAACATTCTTAATGGTACTAAAACGAATCCAAACATTTTCCTGATGCCAACCAGTGACTGGGTTACAAGTTTGCTCCAGAGGAAACACTCTCCAGAAAGGTTAAGTTGTTTCCAATAAAGAGGAATGGCCACAGCTGAGAAGATGCCTTTAAAATCCAATCTAGGAAAGTACTCTCCAATCTAATTTGTTTCATAGCATGTTAGTACTTTTAAAATTTTTCTGCTGTATACTTGAAAAAAAAATGGGAAGAATAGCAGGGACAGATATGACATGTCCATTGATAACTGCCATTTGTCAAGCAAGCCTGACAGATTTGTCCAGTAGAGAAACAACAAGCCTTGTACCTTGTTTAACTTGGGTTTATTACTTAGCTAGACAGCAAACAACAACAACTCAAAAAAACAAAAAACAAAGAGGCCCGTTCCTCATGTCCTTTGTCCCATAAGGCAACACTGAAACGTAAGTGGGCAGATGACAACATGGATGACAACACACTCTAGTTGAGAAGCCTGTGGCATGCTGCAACTAAGCAATTTTATGGCCTGCAGCCATGCCCTAAGGGTGGAGACAAGGCCTCATTCCTCATCAGAATCCAAGAAGCAATGAGAGTGTCTCATGATGGCCTCCAAGGAAGATTGGGAGGGGAGTAGGATATGGCCTTAGAGCATCTCCTCACCACCTCCTCATGTTCTGGGACAATCACGGGGCATTCTTCCAAGACTTAGATCCGTCGTGGTTAAGTTGTGCCTATGTGGCCTATATGTAGACTTGCATAGATGATGAGGACATCATGGTGGAGTCATTCCACTAGGCAATGGTGGAATTAAAGAGTCTCTTGGGAAAGATTACGAAAGAGAGGGAAGAATGATATGCAGAGGTCTGTAAAAATAGCCAGAAGGGCTCTGATTAGCAAGCTGAGTCACTAGTTGTCTACAAGGGAAAGAGGTCACACAGGCAGTATAGTTTCTTTGAGACAGGCAAAGGACTGGTGAAAGCCCACTGGACACAGCATAACAGGACACTCCAGAGCATTCCTAACATAGGGATCTGGAAACACCACTTGACATTGTAAGAAACAAACTCACCCGTCCACATTCAAAAAACAAACTCAGAGACCCAGAGAATAGCAAAAGTGAAACTTTTAACGATGATCTTGCCAGATCGGGTGTCTGATGAGCAGGCACACCCAGCATGGTTTCAACAAGCAATTTGTCCCCTAGTGTGCAGGTCCCTTTCCCCGTTCCTCATAGGCCGAGTACTACGGGGTCACCATCTCCCCAGAGATCACCTATTCATTGTTGGGTAGGTGATTTAGATGGTTTCTTTAGGGTTATCATACTGCATTTTTTTGTAGCCCACAATGCATTTCAATCCTAGTTAGCTCAGGGGCTCTTCAAGTATTTGACTTATGACCTAAGTAGCCAGGCAGGCTTATAAGAACAGACAAAGCAAGCTATTTTGCAGACTAGTAAACTTTCATCTTAGACTAAACTTTGGTTTGGGTGAAGGCAACTAAGGGGGTTGGGGCAGGAGGCCAACAAGCTGGTGTTGGCTATCCATGCAGGGGCCTAGTATATCCTGTTTATTCTGCAGTTTGCTGACCTAAGACAATTCAGGGCACTTTGTCTTAGAAATAAACCACTGTATACATTATTTCCTTCAACAGCAAAAAAACCCACAGCGGTTGGGCACAGTGGTTCATGCCTGTAATCCCAGCACTTCAGAAGGCCAAGATGTGTGGATCACTTGAGGTCAGGAGTTTGAGACCAGCCTGGACAACATGGTGAAACCCCATCTCTACTAAAAATGCAAAAAAAATTAGCCGGGCATGATGGTACGTGCCTGTAGTCCCTGCTATTCAGGGGGCAAAGGCAGGAGAATGGCTTGAACCTTGGAGGCAGAGGTTGCAATGAGCCAAGATGGCGCCACCGCACTCCAGCCTGGGTGACAGAGCAAGATTCTGTATCAAAAACAACAAAAACAAAACCACACACAGAAGTGTTTAAGCTTTTCAAAACAAAGAATTTTTAAATGCTAACAAATAAACCAAATCAAAAATTTCTCTTAAGAAACAACTATGTTAGGTTATATAAACGTGCATTTCAGTTATAGCATGGCACTCCTAATTACTGTACTTGACAGGCCTTGTGGGAATTTTTTTCTCTTTTCTTTGTTTTAATATATTTTCTAGAGATGAGATCTTGATGTGTTGCCCAGGCTGCTCTCGAACTGCTGGCCTCAAGCCGTCTTCCTGCCTCAGCCTCCTGAAGTGCTAGGATTACAGGGGTGAGCCACCACACCCAACTATTGCTAGAGCTTGGACCTTCCTAAACCCCAAAACTCTATAAAGTTAGAACCTGGTGGAAAGAGAGGGGGGAAAGTATAATTAGAAGAAAAAAAAGTGGGATCCAAAACAGTTGTTTGCAGTCTAAACTTCATGATCTATAAACCATTTTCAAAACAAAAATAAAAGTTGTCAGAATCCAAATTGTAGATTTGAAAGGAATCTTGGAGATTATACAATCTGATAATTTTTCAAATATTTTTAACTTTTGGCTTAACAATTTCACTGTTCAAACAAAAGTCCATGAAAAGGGAAGGGGATGCATGGGGCCTCCCAGTCTGCACCACCTCACCGAGTGCTCATCCCGCCTACCGCCCTCACGGGCCTTGAGGACACTCACAGAGCAAAATTTAGAAATTACTAATCTGAGGGCCGGGCCAGGGGAGGTGGCTCACTCTTGTAATCCCAGCACTTTGGGAGGCTGAGGCAGGCTGATCACCTGAGGTCGGGAGCTCAAGACCAGCCTGATCAACATGGTGAAACCCTGTCTCTGCTAAAAATACCAAAAATTAGCCGGACGCAGTGGTGCGCACCTGTAATCCCAGCTACCAGCTACTTGGGAGGCTGAGGCAGGAGAATCACTTGAACCCGGGAGGCAGAGGTTGCAGGGAGCCCCGACAATAACAGCGAAACGCCATCTTAAAAAAAAAAAAAAAAAAAAAGATAAAAAAAGGAACTACTAATCTGGCCTAATTCTCTTAGTTTGCAGATGAGAAATTGAAGGTCCAGAAAGGTGAGATGATTTTCCTAGGTTACACTTCTACTTCGGAGAAACTGCTTGAATGACCATCCCTCACAGTCCAGGGCTGCTTCCAGTGGACTACTCACTTCTAAATTGCGACTCAGGGTTTCTGCTTCCCAAAACAAAACTGCGACAGTTAAAAACTGTCCCCAAGCAAAACTGAGACTTCTGCTGAGAACGCTACTATTCTGAAACTGAAATTATGCCTTTAAAAAAACATTTCTTTTTTACCAGGCTAGTTCAATGGCATCAAGAATTGCTACATTCTTAGTAATTTTTTAAACCATTGTTTAACCAGATACTTAAGAAGGTGTGATTTAATATTTCATTATTTCATTGCATTTTGAAGCAAGGTTTTATTTTAGTCTTACAACCAAAACACTTTCCAAAAGAGAGCATCTCTAATTTGGTTATTTATGTCAATAAGAAAATATGACTAATTAATATAAATCAGATTTACTGCCAGCTTTTCAGGAATACATTTATTTTGTCAAGTAGCCCAACAAGTGATAATAATACAAGTAAATAGAGTTCCAAACTTCATTATCATTTTCAGAGGGAAATGTAGGTAACACCCACAAGCAGAACATCACAGTATACTTTCGATACCAAAATTCAAATACCCAGTTTTGGCACTGCTATTCTATCTGTATATAAAAATTAAATAAAACAAAAGGCACTAGATGCATGTTCTTAATGATTAATATTCTGTGCATATTTTTTCTGCACACAATTTTTAGGGGAGACGGAACACAGATTAATGAAATGCTGACAATCTAACATATGCTGTGACAAATTGGAGTTATAGAAAAGACTGCCAATTTTGAATATCAAGATATATTTGAAGGTTCCTTATTTTCCCTCACTCAAAAAAATCAGATATATTATTTGGCTTCTGCTAGCATCATAGTGAATAAAAATTTATCCAGGTTCTGCTATATGCATTGAACCATTATCTCCAACAATAAGAATTTTTATTTTTATTATTTTTATTTTCTTTGAGACAGGGTCTTGCTCTGTCTCCCAGGCGGGAGTGCAGTGGCACAATCTTGGCTCTCTGTAACCTCCACCCCCCGGGTTCAAGCGATTCTCCTGCCTCAGCCTCCCAAGTAGCTGGGATTACAGGCAGATGCCACCATGCCTGGCTAGTTTTTGGATTTTTAGTAGAGATGGGGTGGTGTTGAATTCCTGATCTCAAGTGATCCACCCGCCTCAGCCTCCCAAAGTGCTGGGATTATAGGCATGAGCTACCGTACCAGGCCACCAATGAGGATTTTTAAAGACATGTTCCTATCCTGATGTTGCTTGGTCCTTTTGAGGAGTCACAGGACATGGATAAATTAAAGTCAATGTAGCATATTCTGCATCAAATTAGTGCTGTGGGCAATGAGTGCTGTCAGATAACTAAGGTTTTCTCTGGAGAGGGAAATCTTCTTGAGGGTAGAATGACTTGAAAGTAGGCCCAAAGAAAGATAGTTCTTCAATGAGCAAAGGGAAGTTGTTCACAGTATGCACTATTCCAAGTCCAGACAGAACTACAGGTGTATGCATGCAGAAGCGTGTGGAGACAAGCGTGGCTTCAAGATGGGGGCTGTGAAGGCAAGACAACTTGTTGATAACGATCACCCAATACAATCTGGTTCAAACGGGTAATAAGAGATATTATCTAGGAAGAGCTCTAGATATTATCCTAGATTAACCAGATGCAATTGTGTGATTATCCAAAAATAATCTTTTATTACCTGTTTGAACAAGATTTCATCGTGTGATCATCATCAATGAGATATTATTTGAAAACCAAACTACAAGGGTCTTGTATAAAAAGTACATGTCATGAAATACTATGCATGGGTTTCCTTTTTTTTTTTTGCACCAAAATAAAATCATACTCATTTATGTTATAGCATGTCTGAACAAGGTCTAGCTTGAGGCATTAAGAAGGATAAGACATCAGCTAGAAAAGCGCCCATATCAGAGCAACTGGAATTCTGCTAAAATTTGAGAACAAACATCAAATTGATGGTGAAATGTGGGTGAAAGAATAGCAAGATCACTGATGTTTTATGAAAAGTTTATGGGGACAATGCCCCCAAAGAAATCAGCAGTTTAGACTGGGCACAATGGCTCACACCTGTAATCCCAGCCAAGGGGGGCGGATCCCTTGAGGTCAGGAGTTTAAGACCGGGCATGATGAAACCCCGTCTCTACTAAAAATATAAAAAGTATCCGGGTGTGGTGGTGGATGCCTGTAATCCTGGCCACTTGGGTGGCTGAGGCAGGAGAATTGCTTGAATCTGGGAGGTGGAGGCTGCAGTGAGCCGAGATCCCACCACTGCACTCCAGCCTGGGCTGTCTCAAAAAAGAAAAAAAAAAAAAGAGAGAGAGAGAAATCAGCAGTTTATAAATGAACAGCTTGTTTTGTTTTTCATGGTTTTCTTTGAGACAGAATCTTGTGCTGTTGCCCAGGCTGAAGTGCAGTGCAGCAGTGTGATCTCGGGTTGATGCAACCTCTGCCTCCTGGGTTCAAGAGATTCCTGTGCCTCAGCCTCCTGAGTAGCTTGGATTAAGACCACATGTGCCCACCACCAAGCCTGGCAATTGACAGCTTGTTTTAAGAAGAGACGAGATGATGTTGAAGATGAAGCCCTCAGTGGCAGACCATTTATATCAGTTTGTGAGAAAAAATAATCACCTTGTTTGTGCCCAAATTGAAGAAGACCAATGATTAATAGCAGAAACAACAGCCAGCACCATAGACATCTCAATTGGTTCCACTTACACAATTCTGACTGAAAAATTTGAGTTGAGCAAACTTTCCACTCAATGGACGGCCAACCCATTGTGCCCAGGTGAACTGCAGACAAGAGCAGAGCTTTCGATGGAAAATGTAAACAAGTAGAATCAAGATTTTCAAGTGTTTCTTCAAATTATAACAGAAAATGAAACATGACTTTGCTGGTATGACGCTGAAGACAGAGAACAAAGCAATGGCCGTCAAGAGGCGGAAGTGGTGCAGATGAACAAAAGTGGACCTGTCACAAGCAAAGGTCATGGCAACAGTTTTTGGGATGCTCCAGGTATTTTGCTTGTTGACTTTCTGGAGGGCTAAAGAATGATAACATCTGCTTATCATGAGAGTGTTTTGAGAAAGTTAGCCAAAGCTTTAGCAGGAAAACGTCGCCAGAGTCCTTCTCCACCACAGTAATGCTCCTGCTCATTCCTCTCATCATTATCATAACGACAATTTTGCAAGAGTTTCAATGGGAAATCAGTAGGCAGTCCTGACCTGGCTTCTTCTGACTTCCTTTTGTTTCCTAACTTTAAAAAAATCTTCAAAGGGCATCCAGTTTTCTTCAGCTAATAATGTAAAAAAGACTGTATTGATGCTGTATTGATGTGATTAAATTCCCAGGATACTCAGATGGTTAGGAATGGACCAAATGGCTGGTATTGCTTGCAAGAGGGTCTTGAATTTGATGGCGCTTATGTTGAAAAATAGTTTATATTTTTTATCTTTTAATTCCATTTCTTTTTTGTTTGTTTTGTTTTTTGTTTTTGAGATGGAACGGAGTCTAGCTCTGTCGCCCAAACTGGAGTGCAGTGGCATGATCTCAACTCACTGCAACCTCCGACTCCCGGGTTCAAGTGATTCTCCTATCTCAGCCTCTTTAGTAGCTGGGATTACAGGTGCATGCCGCCACACCCAGCTAATTTTTGTAGGTTTTTTTTAGTAGAGACAGGGTTTCACCATGTTGGTCAGGCTGGTCTCAAACTCCTGACCTTGTGATCTGCCTGCCTCGGCCTCCCAAAGTGCTGGGATTATAGGCATGAGCCACTGCACCCTGCAATTCTGTTTTTGTTTTTGTTTTTTTTTTTCCAAGAACTTTGAAATCCCTTCCTATCTTGGGACCTTCTCACAGGAGAGGGAAAGGAGATTGAATGACGGAGGCTCAGATCACAAATTATAAATTACTCCTGCCCAACTCTGGTGTGCCTTGCGTAGATCAGTAGGAGAGGAGTGTTTGTAAAGGTTTTGAGGGAGAAGCGATTGGGGGAGGGATATCAGTTAGGAAATGATTGCACTAATTTGGTCAGCAAGTGAGGAAAACCTGGAACACTGGGAGAAATCAAGGTGACTACAGATACTGGTGTGAGCTGGGAGTTTTTATATTTGTTCAATGAATGAACGAATAAAAGAGCAAGTGAATAAAGGCAGAAGTTCACAGTGAGAGCTGGTCAAAAAGGAAAAGATGTAACTTTGGGTTTAGACAAGCTAAATTTATAATGATGGCTGGATATCAAGGTGGGGTCCTCAGGAAGCAGCAAGAGATGTGAGGCTCAAGTCAGAGTAACCAGAGCAGTAGGTACAGGTTTCAAGTTAATCTCCAGGGAGGTCAATGTTTAAGCCAGGCATAGAAGGATTCTAACCAGGAGCTCATGTACAGAGTGAGGACCACAGAGAAGGCTGAGGAATGATGATGAGGAATTGGAACTGACAAAGAGCCCAGGAAAGGCACAATATGGGAATTAAGTGGAGAAAAGAAACAATGCAATGTCATCAGTCTTGACTGGGTCAAGAGAGGCTCAAGAGAATGACATCAAAGGGCATGGATGGGCTCAGAAAGAATAGCTGTGGGAAAATCACAAGTTGAAAGCTAAACTGCAATGCGTTAAGGAGGGATAGTCAGTGGAAAGAGCAGGTATGATGTTGACCAGTACAAAAAAGGTCTGCAATTAAAAGGATAAGAAAGGGGAGGGAAGATTTTACTCTTCAAGAGGAGACATTGGTACTAAGAGTAATAAGCATTGTGGGATACTATATTTGGCCTCTATGTACTGTGGAGGTGACATATGGTCTGGCTTCTTAGATTGCTACTTTGTATTCATTTAGTGTTTTTTGAGACAGTCTCACTCCATCATCCAGGCTGGAGTGCAAGGGCACTATGTCAGCTCTCTATAACCTCTGCCTCCTGGGTTCAAGCAATTCTCATGCTTCAGCCTTTGGAGTAGCTGGAATTACAGGCACCCGCCACCACTTCCAGTTAATTTTTGTTATTTTAGCAGAGATGGGGTTTCACCATGTTGGCCAGGCTGGTCTCAAACTCCTGACCTCAAGTGATCTGCCTGCCTTGGCCTCCCAAAGTACTGGGATTATAGATGTAAGCCACTGCACCCATCCTCTAGTTTTTAATTTAGCAAAAGTATCTTGAATTTGATGGATCTTATGTTGAAAAATAGTTTATATTTTTAACTTTTATTTATTTATTTATTTGAGACAGAGTCTCACTGTGTCACTCAGGCTGGAGTGCAGTGGTGCAGTTTTGCCTCACTGCAACCTCTGCCTCCTAGGTTCAAGCAATTCTCTTGCCTCAGCCCCCCCGAGTAGCTGGGACTACAGCAGGACATGCACATCTTTTGATAATGGACCATCTACTAATTCTTTATACTTATAGTCATATTTTCTTTTTTCTTTTCTTTTAGACGTGGGGTCTTGCTATGTTGCCCACGTTGGCCTCAAACTTCTGGGCTCCAAGTGTCCTTCTGCTTCTGCCTCTGAGTATCTGCAGCTACAGGTGTGCACCACTGCACCCAGCTCTACATTTTCATTCCTTCTTTTTTTTTTTTCTTGAGATGGAGTTGCCCAGGCTGGAGTGCAATGGCACTATCTCGGCAACCTTAACCTCCCGGGTTCAAGTGATTCTCCTGCCTCTGCCTCCCAAGTAGCTGGGATTACAGGCATGTGCCACCACCACGCTCGCCAATTTTTTTGTATGTAGTAGAGATGGGGTTTCACTATGTTAGTCAGATTGGTCTTAAACTCCTGACCTCAGGTGATCCACCTGCCTCAGCCTCCCAAAGTGCTGGGATTACAGGTATGAGCCACCGTGCCTGGCCTATATTTTATTTTCTTAAGTAGTTTCTAACCCAAAGTATCTTCTTTAAATCAGGATACCATTATCTACTTTTTTTCATTAAATGATACTTTGTAGGATGTAAGATAAAATGTAGGATAATTTTTTAAAGTTATAAAGCAAAGGCAAATTTATATTTTCAACTAACAGGATTCCCATAATTGAATGCATCCTAGAATCTTTGGAAACTTGGTCAAGAGTAACCACATTTGCTGGTTACCTATATCCTCTTGTATTTAAAAAATCAGCAGCAGACTTCCCTTATGATCAGAAATTTCTTCCCAAGCTCTCAGGCTATTTCCATCTTCCTCTTTCATAGCTAACATCTGTTCCCTTGTTCATTTTCCCTGGACATTTCCTTCTGGAATTAGCCTATGTTGTTTATCATCAGTCTTTCCTTCTAGTCATAAAATAAGCATAACTAAAATTTACCAAGTACTTAGTATATGCCAAGGTCTATTCTAAGTGCTTTACATAGGTTCTGTTATGTAATCCTCTCAACACAAAATGCATTTTACAGATGAGGAAATGGAAGAAGAGAGAGAATAAATGACCTGCTTGAAATCACACAGCTTGGAATCAAGATGAGAACCTTGGAAGCCTGGTTCCCAAGGCCACAGCCTTAACCAATTGCTATACTGCCTCTCACTAGATCCCCTCAGTCTCTTCAGAATACTAACTTCATTCAGTGATACTTACTTTGTGCTGATTCTGGGAAGCAGGCAGTGCTAGGGACTGAGCATTTTGTAATTAACAAAGTAGACACTGGAACATACCTCCTAGAAGGGGACAAACAAGAAGTCATTACAGCGGGTTGTGAGAGGGAGGCAAGTGCACAGGCTCGGGTCCTCACAACGCCAGGGCTGGGGAAGGGGCTGACTTTCCCCCTCTGAGAGCATCAGGGAGGAGAGCCAGCCCGATAGCACTGGAATACCAGTTCCATAATTTGCTAGCTGGGAGACGCTGGAAACATCATTTAAGATCTCTTTATGGGCCTATAAATAAAATAAAATAATAATAAATAATAGATAACAGAGCCATTCCCAAATATGTTCTTAGCTTTCTTCCTTGTTTACAGCTGGCTTCAACATTCAATTCTATGCCCACAGCCTCCCCATCTGTATCTTCTTCAGCTTGGGCCTCTCTTCTGAGTGCTAGCAGAAGGGGAGCCGGCCATCTTCTCCTGGCCCCTGCTCCCAGTTCAAACTGTGTATTCAGAACCCACTGGCTCTCTCCAAATTGTAGCATGTTCACAGCCATGCTGCCCACTTCTGTCACTGGCACCACCACTCTTCCAGAAACCCAGGGAGGAAGCATCTTTGGCTCTCTCCTGTCCCCTGCCCCTTACGTCTTTGTCACTGTTTCCAAGTCATTTTTATTTCCTCCTTCCTTCACACTTTTTACTTCCACAAGTAGGTGCAACTTCATTATCTAGCCTGACTATTGCAGTAGTCCCCTCCCCTCAAATCATCTCACTGCAATCTTACGTGAGGAAAGATCAGATTTCCTGAGTCCCCTGATCATCACTCCCACTCCAGCCTTCCAGGCTCCTTATGCTCAGTCACCCATTAGCTTCTCTGCTCCCCACTGCTTCTCCCTCATGTTAGACTCCAGACAAGCTCAGTTGCTCAGTGTCCTTACACAAACACTGAGGCATCCCAACTGCTCATGCGGCTCTCTCCACCTGCAACACCTTCTCAATTTCTGACTCTGCACCAAGAACCGCCACACCAAGGCAGCGGCAAAACCGCCTCACCGGCCTCAAGAGTCACGCTGGCGACACGTGGGGCTCCTCCGCTGGGAATCTCCTGGTATGTGAGCAACAAAAATTGATCTGAAAGTGTGGCGTCCTCTCGTTCTCTGCTCTTTCAGTGGGAGCTGCAATCCCGAGCTGCTAGTGATCAGCCATCTTGGATCTCTCTCCCCTTCTCAATTTCTGAATGACACTCTACCCAGGGCCGGGCACAGTGGCTCACGCCTGTAATCCCAGCACTTTGGAGGCTGAGGAGGGTGGATCACTTGACATCAAGAGTTCCAGGATCACTCTCCTCTAGAAAATTTGCTCTATCCTTTGGCTGGAAATGATCTTCCTGACTTGAGCTTACATAGCACTTTACCATTCTACTAGACAGTTGACAGCGTCTGTCTTGTTTGCACAGATGGTTATGCAACACTCCCCTAATAGATGGCAAAATCCTTCAGGTGTATAATCCAGTTGTGATTCATTTTCATGTGTCTCACTGTCCCTAACACAAAATGCCCAAAAATATAACTAAGTATATAAAAACGAACGGAAGGTCAGAGAGACCGAAAACTGGAAAGACGAGAGACTAGAAACAGCAATAGCATACTACATGAGGCTGACTGAAATTTCAGGGTGCCAGGTGATGAGCATCATCTTTCCATCACAGGGATTTGCAGTAGGAAGAATAACTGACCATAGTCACAACATGTTAAAGATGACTTTGCCAAGAAGACATTTCTGTGAAAGGAACAAAATAACATCACTGCTATGGTCTGGATGTGTCTCAGATTCATATGCTGGAAACTTAATCCCCAATGGAAGTGTTGAGCGGTAGGGCCTTTTGGGAGATGTTTAGGTACTGAGGGCTGTGCCCTGATGAATGGATCAATGCCACTGTAAAAGGGTTTGATGAGGAAGTTTGTCCCTCTTTGCCCTTCTGTCCTCTGCCATGTGAGAACACAGTATTACTCCCCTACGGAGGACACAACATCCAAGACATCCCCAGGAACAGCCCTCACCAGACGCTGATGCCTTGATCTTGGACTTCCTAGCCTCTATAACTGTCAGAAATAAATTTTGGTTCTTTATAAATTAGTCTCTGGTATTGTTCCAACAGCACAAAACAAGCTAAGAAAATCACCTTAATGTTAAGACCCACATATTGCATTACAAATTAATGCAAATAAAGTTTTTTTAAAAAAATACAGGCTTTTAAAAAAATAAATAAATAGAGACAGGTTTCACTTTGTTGGCCAGGATGGTCTTGAATTCCTGTGCTCAAGCAATTCTCCTGCCTCAGCCTCCCAAAGGTGCTGGGGTTACGAGAGTGAGCCACCATGTCCAGACAATACAGGCTTTTTAAAGAATGACTGTTAGGCTGGACACGGTGGGTCACGCCTGTAATCCCAGCACTTTGGGGGGATGACGGAGTCAGGAGCTCAAGACCAGCCTGGTCAAGACGGCAACACCCCATCTCTACTAAAAAATACAAAAAAATTAGCCAGGCATGGTGGCTCACACCTGTAGTCCCAGCTACTCGGGAGGCTAAGGCAGGAGAATTGCTTGAACCCAGGAGGAGGAGGTTGCAGTGAGCCGAGATCACACCAATTGCACTCTAGCCTGGGCAACTGAGCAAGACTCTGTCTCAAAACAAACAAAAAAAGTTTCTTCAAGTTTTGTATTGTTTTTAAATTTTGGTTATAAAACATGAAGTTGTTTTATTTGTGAAGCTATGAAAATGAAAAGAGAAATCTATTTCTGATCTAAAGAAATAGAAACTGGCTTGTAAGACTTCCTTTATAGCAAATAACAATTTCAAATGCAACTTCTGGTTGGACTTCAAGGCTGGATACCATATCAAAAATCACTTTGGATAGAACTGGATTGATCCACAGCTATTACAAATATTAATTATTGTTTGTTCAACCATAAAGATCATGAATATATCTGCCTAGAGTTATTGGTAAAACACAATATATTAAAAAAAACTGTATTCAAATAAAGGTGGAAAATACTTACCCTGAATTAGCAGCTTCCATCAATATCCCAGCAAAGAAAATTATACTAAAACCAAGGCTACTTCACAGCAAGATTTATTAATACATCCAAAAGAAAGAAAGAAAAATGATTTTGTCACACTATATACAGATAATACATACAGTGTTTCATACACATATTACATCAGTTTTTACACAAGAAAAATATACATAAAAATGTAAACTTTTGTATACAAAAACCCTTAAACAAATTAAACAAGGACCAGATAACAAAAGGAGACCAATTCATTATTATTTCATCAAATTTTTAAAACAGTAATACAGTACATTCATTGAGATATATATGGAAAATGTGAACCATCTCTTCTTGTTTAAAGGGAAATTACAAACCAAAAGCCAATCACTTCCCAAAATGTGGTCTCCCCCAGCAGTGCTGCACGCAATGCCACAGATATGCCTTTCCATCAGAACTGGGGCTCTTATCAAAACCTGCCCATCTCCTCATCTTGCTGCTACAGTCTGTGCAGACAAGTGGCTCCTGGCTTTTGTGCATATAATTGAACTCGCAGCCACTATGAATACAAATACAGAGGAGAGATTCTCAGTTTGTAAGTTCCCTTTAAGCAGCTTTTATGTTTTTGTAATTATTTTTTAATGCATGGCCTGTTAAACATACTTGTGTGCCAAGGTGAATGAGAACACTGAAAAAGAAGGGCTTTGAGAACTGCTAGTCCTTGCTACCGTGCAGTTTCTTTGTTAGAAGAGATTTTAAAACTGTCCAACCTGTCTCATTTACCGGTTTCAAGTAAGCTACCTCACCTTTGATTTCCCACTGCAACTTGGTTTCGACTTACACTTCAGTACTCCAGTTGTTAGTACCGTACAACTGCCAACAGGCTTTTTGCTAAAGGCTACTTCTGATATCAGGTTCCAGCTAAGCTACTCAGTAAAATCACTCAGATCCCAACCTCTCTATTTTAGTCTCCCGGAGTATTCTTACTTCGCTGTTTTTTGTAACATCTTACAATTTAGGATTGTCTATCTACCTTCCTCTCTCTGCAAGTTCTTGAGATGTAATCTGCTGCCAACTCTTCACAAAATAAAATAATATTTAATAGTTCTTCCTTAATAGTCTTGCATTCAATGTGTCAAACTGATGTACTAATGAAAAATACCTGAAACAGCAGGGAATAAGAATTAAATCTATTTCAAGCACATGCAACTTGGAACTCTCAAAAAAAAAAAAAAAAAAAAAAAAAGTTTGGGAAGGCCCTTAACTAAAACTGCTTAGGACAGCTTAATGAGAGAGCTGCCTTCTTTCAGATTTGAATTTCGAACAAGGCAAAATAACAGTTAGGTGATATATTTCCCTGCAGCATGAGAGTAGTCAGCTTCCCCCAGGCAAAATGATCTCAATAATCATTATTTATTAATGAAAGGAGGAGGCATATTGGTGAATTAAGTTGATCTAGGAGATGGCGGATGACGATGACATACATGAATGGAAATATTAGGATCGCTTTATACGTGAAATAAACAGTCTGGTCTGTGGTACATCTCTACTTCAGAGAGAGGAAAAATGACAAAGCTCCTCAAGTGAATCTCCAGCTCTTTCTTACTCTCATGGGACAGATGGTATTTTAGAAATGACAGTCTCCCTTTCAGTTAAAAAAAAACATACAACAATAAAAGGAAAAGGAAGATAAATAAATAGTGTGTGATGTCTTTAGATGAGACTTTTAAATGTTCTTTAAATAACTTTTGATAATGTATTTTAAATCATTACATACAACTGCCACTGCAGTGACAATATTCCAGTAGGGGCAGCATTTTGCTAAATGTAAAAGATTGCCATTTAAAACTCATACATATACATGTGTATATACAGTTATATCAACACTATTTATATACATATATATCTAGAGAGCAATATTTCATTGCCTTTGAATATCTATATATCTACTCCCACAATATATACTGGAGACATACTGTGTGAGTACATAAGAAAGCATATGTACACATGCTCTGACATGTATATATACACTTTTGTCTGTGTGTGCATAAGAGCTTTAAAGGCACAATATATAGGGATGCAAGTTTTCTAGAGAGCTGCAGCAAAGTTAATACAGAATGTCACAAACTGAGAAAAGTCAAAAGGAAATATAGCAGAATTCATCACACAGAAATTCATCAAAGCAGTTTCATCATGAGAAAAATAAGTTAGTTACAGAATTCAAGAGGCTTCCATGTGACCTTGGATGCTTTCCATTAAAATGTAAATGGTGAAGTTATGATTAAACTACAAAGCAAATAAAAATATGTAAATGACAAATTAATGACAGTAAGTGTGGAAATAAACCTAACACTAATATCAATCATAAATCATAATTATGTTCTAAGTAAAATGTCCCCAAATTATTGAGATAAAACTTTCAAATTCATTTTATTTGAAGGTTGGCTTTCTGTTTGTTTTTGAGACAAAGATGAATGCCCAATTCGCAAAATTACTATTGATAATATTTCCAACACGTGTATCTTCTGGGAAAATTTCAGAGATAAAGATCTTTAAAAG
>NW_016107416.1:5656193-5675440 GCF_001604975.1 Cebus imitator
AGGGTCTGTTTTCACCCTTCAATCGGGAGAATTTATTCTAGCAAATCCCATTAACCAGCAACTGAAGGGAGAAATGGCACCAGTACAAACTCCCTTCTTTCATTTGCATGCATATGTACAAGAAATATGCAGATTAAAAAAAAAAAATCCCAACACAAGAGTGAATGAAACTGGGAGATGCTGCAAAAATACAACTGTAGAAAAGAACAGCATATAGAGCTTTCCTAGGTCTTCACTATATCTAAGATGAAGTAAATGACGCATAAGAGACAACTACAAATTCAGGTATATTATCAGAAGTTGTTTTGACAGATTTCAAAGTACATGATTTTTTAAGTATTAAAAATAAATGTAATTGGAGCATTTAATAACAACTCTAATTTTGACTATTTCAGACCACCAGATACTCCAGTAATGAATGTATGGCAAAATGACAACTTAAAATTCAAAATATGGGGATGTATTATTTTTAATCCATATGAATCAGGGGTAGTACAATTTTTCCTATAGCTAAAATACGGGGATGGGAGTACTCTTAACCTAATAAATTAACAGCACAACTGAATACAAGTTTTTTGAAAAATTTTGGAAATCAATGAAATCACCCTAGCTTTGAAATATGCACGGTGAAATGATGCCACCAACTCCTTAAACAAAGTAGCCCCTTCCAAAAATTCTTCATGAAAAGCATATACTTTTTCTTAACTTCACCAAGAAAAGATGATCAACAATATTTTCTTACTCAGAATAGGAAGAAATCTATTGTTAACGTAAAAAAAGTTCAACAGATCTCTGGTCCCATCACCACAATAGATAAACACAGCTCATGTCTGGGTCTGTCTGTCTCCCTCTCTTACTATTATGCTCAAAAGTGAGGGGCTGATCTCAGAACCTCCTGTTTCTCATGTCATTTTATGAACACAGCATAATGTAAGTTAATCCAAAGGTTAACATAAAATGCACATGATATCAGAGCTAGCCTTTTAACATAAGATAACATAATGATGAATTTGGTGTATTTATACAACAGAGACAATGAGAAAGTAACTCCAATACCCTCAACTAAATAAATCATGTTTCTACAATACATTCGGTTACCTTTATCTATTTTTATATAAGCACACATTCATATCTCTCACACACGTGCCCCCAATGTATATCTTTGCATGTGTGTAAAAAATACAGACATATACATGCACACGAGTAATTTAATTCTATTTTAAAGTCACAGTGGGAATTCCTTAGTGAGGAGGGTAAAAAGTTCCTGAATAAGACGCTGAGAACATCTAAATTAATTATTTTCTCTATTTTACTTCCCAACTTACAGAATAAACTGTAAATTAAAGAATAAATCCATAGGAAATAAAAGAGGTCTTAAAAACTTAGTTTACAAATTCCAGCTACAGTAGTTGGAGTTTTACTTGATCTATGTATTTCTATGTACCCTGTAACTAAGCTTCTAGCCATCTTAAGTGTAAACCACAGATCATTTACTAAAGAACATGATTCTCAACAGTTCTAGGAACAGTTATAAATGGTCTAAAGGTGTTCTACATTTTGAGGCCCCAGGATATCCTTTTATTTTATATATCTGCAAGGTAGCAAAGGATAGCTATACACCTTGACACGGCAGAGATCCAGTGTAAAAAGGTGCTTCACTAGTTTGTCAAAAAAAAAAAAAAAAAAAGCTCATATATATTTAGCTATTAAACACATAGGCAACATAATTCATTATACTCAATACAGCTTTAGTATAAAACTTATAATTTATGAGGTGATGTTAATAGCATAAATTAATATACCTTTTCTCTTAAAATCTACAATAAGTATTCTGAAAGCTTATTGGGGAAGGAAATTTTTAAATAAAAGTTTTAAAGCTGTGCGTGATGGGAAAGGATTCTGTATTCTGAAGCTGAGAGCCTGGAGGAGAAAGGAAAAAGTCCTATGCAAGACACTGTGGGCTACAACACCAAATGTTTCCTCTTTCTTCCGCTCTCTTCAATGATGAGTCACCTTTAGTTTCTTTTAAAACTATTTTCTTATTTTTAAAAACTGCCCTAATTTCCACAAGGAATCCCTGAGACATACTCAATACTATACAGTGAAAAGAACTATCACTGTTGAGAAGAACAGATTTAACCCTTCCAAACAGATGAAGACAATGTCAACAAGTGTCAAGCTTCCCATCATTTCAGCGCTAATCCATTGGAGCCAACTGTACCTTAATGATGCAGGCCGGAGTCATTTCAGGGTAAATCAGTCTACTCCCCCAAGTAAAAGCAATGGTGTGGCATTTAGCTGCATTGGAGCCTTCTGTACTGCATGCTGAAAATTTTTTCAAGGGGGAACTTTGGGTGCATATAGAGCTTACTTCAGTGGTCCCCAGCTTAAAAAAAACAAACAAAAATGAACAAACGAAAAAAAAAAAAAAAAAAAAAAAAAAAAGAAAAAAAAAAAAAAAAAAAGAAAAAAAACAAGTGAAAGAAAGGGATTCTAATACTCTTCGGCCGGGATCGGTACAGATCATGTGTACATGTGCATACTTCAGGACTGTGGTGGGCAGAGGCAAGCAGGCGGAAGAAAAGATGGAAAGCTGTGCTGCCCTATACAGCTCACTGAGAGTTAGATAGATTTTTTCTTATAAGATTATCATTCTAAACTTTAGATCACTAAAAACTCTGCTGTTCAAAGTAGCCAAACATCCCCAGTACTGAGGAACATAAGGTAAAAAAAAAAAGTCCTACTGAATTTGCTGGCTCTCTCTCTGAAACGTCACATGTCCTTTAATTAGCTCTGTATCACAGTGCAGAAAGAGAAACACTAACAAAAAAATAAGGGCTGAAGTGAAAACAGAATTTTTGCTATTTAGAAATAAGGCTCCTGGCTGGGCGTGGTGGCTCACACCTGTAATCCCAGCACTTTGGGAGGCAGAGGCAGGTGGATGACAAGGTCAGGAATTCAAGACAGCCTGGCCAAGACGGTGAAACTCTGTCTCTACTAAAAAATACAAAAATCAGCTGAGCGTGGTGGTGGGTGCCTGTAATCCCAGCTACTCAGGAGGCTGAGGCAGGAGAATTGCTTGAACCCGGGAGGCAGAGGTTGCAGTGAGCTGAGATCATGAGATCACGCCATTGCACTCCAGCCTGGGTGACAGAGCAAGATTTCGTCTCAAAAAAAAAAAAAAAAAAAAAAGAGAAGAAAAGAAATAAGGCTCCCTAAGTTTGACCCACAGCTACAGCATTAATGACACAATGACACTGTTTATTAGAAGAGACATAACCATTCATGTTTTCTTTCCTAATTCATTAGTCAGGGAAAAATGTTTAACAGATATCCAAATATGTCCTTCGCTGGTATTTTATTACAAATTATTGGAAAGGTAGTATTTAAAATGTTACTTTAATCTACTAAACATGCTTTTGGTTCCCTCTAGAATACAGGAAAGTTTATAAAGATGTTAAGACATTATTAAACTGTTTAACTTTTCTACAGAATGCCAGTGAAGATTTAGTTATTTTTAATTTATTGGGGGGGGGAATCTATGTTCTTTCATATATATATGAAAGAACACAAATTTTGGTATGTTCCTTTAGATATGAAAGAACACACACACACACACACATATATATATATATACACATACATACATACATATATATATGATCTCCACCCCCAATATATTTTTTGTCAGGGAAAAAAAAAATCTTTGGAACAATGTAAATACTGGTGATAAAATACAAATGAAGACTGTTCAGTATGACTCAATTTTCTTTCAAGGAATCCTCTAAATTGCCTCATTAAACTAGAGAGTTCTGTTGACCATTTAGAAGACCATTATATTAGATTTCTATATATACCAGATTAAGAAGAGAATTTCAAGTCTAAAAAGAAAGATGAAGAAACTGAAAACTAGACACTCAAAAATATTTTTTAATGAATTTCAAACTTCTTAATTAGTTTAGTGTTAATATCCTCATCTTTTTGCAATACCAATCCACGGCGACCTTCTGAACTGACCTGGAGGAAAGACGACTGCCTCCCATGTGCACTGCTGACTGATGATGCCCATCAGCCATCACCAGCACCCCTAGGATGCCAAGGCACGGGAAAGACAGTGGACAAGCATTGGCGGACTGACAACACGGCATTTACTAGATATACTCAAATTCTAATCCCACTTTATAAAAACAGAATGGTACAGGTCAACAGAAAGGTCAATTCTTTCATGTAAGAAGAAAACTGTATGGACAGGGCACCTCTGTGCATCACAACCATGGTTTCCTTCCTAATCAAAGAGCTGTCTTTGCCACTGTGGACTGTGATCACGGATTGAGAACAAGCTCTGATAAGGAGCAGCTTTAGTGTCAGTCACAGAAAATGATGATTCCTAACTTTCAGGTCAGAGACTGGGCTTATTTTAAAAAGAAATCTTATAAATAATTATTTGGCAAGGATAAAGTATTAACTTTCTTTAGCCTTAAGCCACTAAAGACAGTAACACCAACTTTAAGAGAAAAAAAAATAACCTCACTTTCCAATTTGCTCCCCATGCCTACTACTTGCTTCTGATTAAATTATGGTCTTCTCATAGAGGGACACTAGACACACCACACTGCCTGCCAACATGAAATTGCTCAGGAAGTCATTTATAAAGCAGTTATATCACACATGGTAGGTTACTAGAGAAAATAATCCTTTGCTGTCTAAGCTATGTGACGATAATTAGAAATTTTTCCATTGCATAGTCTGTCACTTGGTGGGTTAAGTATAATTGCTACTTACTACTATGAGTTGTTTACTAGCTACATTACCTACCCAGATGTGCAAATTGCTAAGCCATTTTTACAGAAGAAAAAACAATGTCTTAAGTACTTTAATTAAAATAATATTAATAATTATGTAGAGACAGTCAAGGAGAGAAAGCCCATCTTTTCTTCTGATTACAGCCAGTGAATATCGCACATTAGAATGGAATTCAGATTCTCAGAGCACAGAATGCATCCATTAACTGCAGGAACTTTGTAAATTAAATCACAGTAACACAATCTAACTGGCCTTTATAAATAGTCCCAAAGAACTGCAGAAACAGAGTGAAGCTTCTTTGCCACTATTTCTCACGGGTTTAACACTAGAATAAAAGCTAGTTTCTACCTCACTAGGACCTTATATAAGATTTGTTTTTGATTCCAGTATTGTCTTATGATAGCATAAGTGCTAGTTTAAAAGATATTAATTTTCATATTTCTGGAGTAAAAGACACTTCATTCCTTTCTATACATATTAATAGCAAAGTAACTACGAATAGAAGGAAAACACACGGATATCTCTGGGCTTATAGATGTTCTTCTCTCTTCCAAAAAAGGGACTCACAAGAAACAGCAAGAGCAAAGCAAATTGCAAACTTGGATATCTGTTTTGAACTAGATAAAATAAGAGGAAAATTTGTTGTTGGTAATTCCTCAACCCTATACTGGTACTTCTAAAAGTGCCCTCTCCTCAGCTTTCATCATGGGCAACCAAACGAAAATGTATTTACTCAAAGTTTTTGGTGTGAAGCTGTAACTAGCAACATTCCTGATAATTTCACGCCTCCTTACTAGAAAGCAGAGAAGGGCTTTCAAATGCACATAAAACAGAAAATTGCAAACAATAAAATGTGCAACTTACTGCAAACTCAGCTTTGTATCATAACTGAAGAATTTTAAGCAGCTAACAGAGGGAGAAATTGTCAGAAAAAGTTCAAATCGACTACCCACGACTTTCCCTTCGCTGTCAAAGGGCTGATGAGGAAGTCAACGTGCTGCTCTGCGACAACCTTTAATTAATACACAATGGAGACTAAACCAAACTGCTGGGGATGGACAGTTATCTAGTGACGCTTATGATGGGTTGTGAAGATAGTTTAACAAACTAAATGACATTTTTGAGCAGAGGTAACTACTCATGACCACTTCATTACAGTACATTAAAATAAAAAAGCTTACTAATATAGATTCACAGGCGAGAAATATTCAAATTATCTGTTCTCACCATTCAGAATAGAAATTTATGGTGATACCAAATATAATTTTGCTTTATGACATAAGTTATAATTTAGAAATTTTGCACTCTGCAAAAAAGGCAAAGCTATTAAAAATAAATCTTCCAATCAATTACCATGATGTAAAAAAACCTAAATATATTACAAACATATTTTTGGCCCACAAAAAGAAACATCAATAAATACAAAATAGGGCATATAATGATTTCATACAGTCATGTGACATTTCCCCTCCATAACCTCAGGCACGTGGTATCTGCATAATGCCTGCTGATCACCATCATTCCTTTAAAAAGCAGAGAAAGAAAAGCTTTCAAAAGAAGGGACTGGTTAGAACTAGCATGGCATAAAGAGATTATGTATAGGAAGTAGGAAAATACATCCAATCATTACCTATCAGAAAGGAATTAAGATCAAATATTCCCTGACAAATGAATTATTGAACCACATCAATAGATATGTTCTCTCTACTTAACTTTTAAAATATATATATATATATGTAAATTAGACTAGACTCAGGTATAAATAGCCAACGGTATCTCAAGGGACAGTGAAACTACTCGGCAAAAGCAGAGTAGAGATGCCTTTCAAATCTAGTTCCACCCTTCTCTAGGGGAAAAAAAAAGGCAGGCAAAAAACCTCACAAATTCATTTCATAGTCACGAATTTCCTAAACTACCCAATATGATTTTTAACCCTAAAATCCTGGCATTTTAAAAACATTTCCCAAAACTATTTTCAAATTTACTTAAACCCAAGTACTTAAATTATTTTAAAAGTACCAAAGGGTGGATAAAATTTATGTCTAATTTCCATATTCTGCTTTGAAAGGAACTTTAAAATGTGTATCCTTCAGATATTACACATCACTTCACAACTGGTACACTGATTCTACAAGTGTCTTCAACATTTTACAAATCTTACCAAAGAACCACAACCGTAAACATGAAAAATTCAAAAGCAAAAGATGGATCGAGGAGTTCACAGATCCCATCTTTTCAAATCTATCTGACCTATCCTGCTTTTTCACATCAAAATATTTTCTTTTATTACATCTTGCACATGTATTCCATGAGAGAGGGATTTACAAACAAACATATGCCTGAAAAGGCAAAGGGGCCATTAGGCCCCAGAGCCCCGGCAGCCTGCAGTCGCCCCAGGCAAGCTTTTCAGGACACCCCTACCTCACCGACAGGAATCCAAGCTTTCTATGTTCTGTTTCTTCTTGGGTTTTAAGCAGAAAAAGGTTGTGCTATTCACATGACCAGCCCACCACCCTCCCTATTCACGAAATTTGAGGAAAAGAAGGACCAACCTTATTAGGATTGTGAGATGTAGGAGAGGAGAAAAGTAAGAGCCTCATACTCATTAGAGGGGAAAAAAAACAAAACGAAAAACAAACTAATGGGACTGCTGCTTCCTGCACTGCACAAAAACACACGCGTGGGCACACACATACTCACAGGCAGTCAAATGACACATTTTTTTCTTTTAGTTAAACATGATCACAATTAGGAATGAAATCCTGGCCTCACTGTGATGTTTAGCAGTTGGTGCTAAGTCTTGACCTGCCACACACCATTTGCTGTCTCTTATACTGGAACTGAAGTAATATGATCATTCTATCTAGAACCACCTATGTAAAAACCTGGCAATAGAATGGAAAGCATTGATCTGAATACTAGGAAATAGTAAAGGGCACTGGTATTCTGAGGTATCTTCCACTTCTAGGACTTGCTACTAAAAATCAATCCTATCCAGTCACTGTGCTGAACCACTAAGGAAACCACTGGGGCGGAGTGGGCCTGCCAGGAGGGAATGAGCACCAGTGCTAAGGAGCACATGTGAACACTGTAGCGAGGTCCACTGCAGGGCCACTTATTGAACTGGGAAGGGGGGGTGCCCCCTAATCCCCATCTGTTATTTTTTAAATCTTCTTTAGGAAAAGGGGAGAGGGGTGCTAAAGAGGAAACAAAGATAGAAAACACTGGGTTCCCCACCTGCCTGCAAACGCACAGACACCTTCAGTTAGGGGAGGGAAAGGGAGAAGATGCATTATTGGTACTTGTAGCTGTGGCACCTGTTACTGTGAAGCCTGTAGGAGGGGCTATAGAGCTGTGGCTGGGCTGCAGGTCCTTAGGAATGCCACTGTGAGAACTCAGCTGGTGGCCAAAGGCTGCGCTGAACTGAGGGAGTTGCTGCTTGGGAGAGGTGGAGGCCATTAGTTCAGCAGAAGGCCCCATGCCACTGAAGCTGGTCTGCGGTAACCCCGGAAGCACACTGGAACTGCTGGGGGTCACGGTGGCGAAGGCAGGCTGTGTGGTCTCTGAGTTCGAAGTAGTGGGTGGCGTGGATAGGGAAGTGGAAAGAAGATGTCCATCTGCGCCGAGAAGGTTGCTAAATGGAGAGGGATCTCCGAGGTTGACGGGGAGATTGCCCCAGTGAGTTCTGGGGTTTACCACTCCTCCAAGTGGCACCTCAAGTTGGGTTGGGAGCAAGTGCTGCGCCATGATGGGCATCTCTGCTGAAAAGGTAGCTGCCATATTATCACCAGAGTACGATGTTGTGTGGGGAGAGGTGATATGGTCACTGTAGGGAGACGGCACATGCTCACTATCATAATGGCTTCCATGGGGCGAGGAGTGGGAGTGATCACTGCTGTATTGCTGTCGTGAGGTGATTAGGTCATCTGCCTTGCTCAGCAGCTGGGCAGGATGTGGCCTCTGGGAGGCATGGCTGCCGTCATGAAGTCCATGAAACTGTCCTGGGAAGGCTCTCTCCCCAAGTGCACTCTGGCTGATCAGAGTGGCAGAAGTAAGGCCAACGTTGGCTGGGGCAGAGAACTGCCCCTGGATCTGCCCTGCCAGGGGTGTAGGTGGGTTTGACAAGGTAGCAGAACGGAGCAGGTTCTCATCCAGCTCTAGACTAGAAAAATTATCATGTACTATACGCCCATTCAATAGCTCCCCTAGGTCTGTGTTCACTTCTCGGCTCAAGGATTGTATTCCTGAAGCTCCAGTACCTGTGGAGAACACCCCTATTCCTCTATCTGACAACTCCTGGACTGGCACACCATCTGACTGGGCAAGGACCCCGATGGTACTCAGGCACTCGAGAGAAGTTACAGCCTGCAAGGCCCGCTCAAGCTCCTCAGCCTCTTCGGTAGTTGGAAGGAGGTCTCCATTCTTCCCTATGTCAACAAAAGCCATCAAGAATCAGTAGAGCTTTTATCAGTTCTGTATCACAAAAATCACACATTTGAATTATTTTAAATAATTTTCTGTTGAAAAAGAGACCCTCTTGAAAAGAAAAGTTTCCAGATTTGGACTGGAAGGAAAAAGTGAAATACTAATCTGGACAGGTCTGAAATGTCAGCTGTCCTGGAATCTTAATCACCATCTTCAGTTTATTTACCAAAAAAATCTCAAAAACCATCTTATCAAAGTACTAAATTCTTAGAAACTACGGATTACAAATTTAAAACTCATGGTGACTATGTGATTATACATGTTTTTACCTAAAATTATATTACCATCATTAAAATAGAAAACATATTAATATCAACTTGGATTTGAGACAAAAGGCTGTGTAGAACAGTTCCACCTTGCCTGTTCTACTCCTGACCCTCCCAGCTAGAGGGCAGCTGTGGAAGGTTAAAACACAGACGTTCATACGTCTATTTTAGCACAACACTAAGCACTCAGTTCATTTCATGGGTTATCTTTCAAAATGCTTTTGCTTTACTCTCTAATCCTTCTCCCTCATTCTTTTCCCATTTCTTACTAATTTTCATAAAATGGAAACCAATGGATCTACTTTGATTTCATTTCTAATATTTAAAAAAATCTACTGTTAGGACCTTGATTAATCGCCATGAAAATATTCAATTTTTAATGGTGAAAGAAACATTCTAAGAGTATAAAAGGTTTCCCCGGAAAGTATGGGGGAATTGGCAGGATTAAACAAACTTCGTTTTGGAAAAGTGCACTTCCTTTGAAGTACAAGGCGGAGCATCAAACTAGGGCAAGTTCTCAAAGACGTCAAAACTCATGTTCTGCCAGGTGCAGTGGCTCAAACCTGTAGTCCCAGCACTTTGGGAGGCTAAGGCAGGTGGATCATCTGAGGTCAAGAGTTCAAGACCAGCCTGATGAACATGGTGAAATCCTGTCTCTACTAAAAATACAAAACTTAGTCGGGCATGGTAGCAGGTGCCTGCAATCCCAGGAGGAGAATTTCTTGAACCCAGGGGGCAGAGGTTGCAGTGAGCCAAGATGGCACCATTGCACTCCAGCCTGGGCAACAGAGTGAGACTCCATTCCCCCCAAAAAACAAAACTCGTCTTCAAGATATCCCTGTCCAAAAATAAAGTAAAAATATTCACTTTAAAGAAACAAAGTTGGGCCAGGCACGGTGGCTCACACCTGTAATCCCAGCACTTTGGGAGGCCAAGGTGGGTGGATCACTTGAGGCCAGGAGTTCGAGACCAGCCTCACTGACATGGTGAAACCCCACCTCTATTAAAAGTACAAAAATTAGACGGGCATGGTGGCACATGCCTGTAATCCCAGTTATTTGGGAGGCCGAGGCGGAAGAATCACTTGAACCGAGGAGGCATAAATTGCAGTGAGCCAAGCAACAGAGTGAGACTCCATCTCCAAAAAAAAAAAAAAAAAGAAAGAAAGAAACAAAGTTATAAACCTAGTCACCAAATTATGAGATGGCTAAACAAACTGTACATTCCTTATCTTCTGAAAGGGGTAAAATAGCTGCAACGGTATTATATTTCCTATCTACAGTGAAAGACATTGTATGTGAGAAGAAATACGACAAACACATCTCAAAACAATATTTCCTTTCTTATAAACTCGTTTTTAAAACCAGTTTCCTTGAGTCAAAATATTGACTATACCTTCAAAAAAATCAAAATCTTGTAAGTCATCAGGTAGCCGTGGCAGGACGTCTGAAAAGTCCTCCTGGTTCAATTCCAAGTCATGTGGAATGTCAGTGATCTCATTGGCAATGTCATCCGGCAACTCATCAGCACTCAGCTCTGGTGTGGATGGGCTCCTGGGAAAGAGGACACAGTCGGTTCTGTAACTCCCACTTTATCTTCATACCAATACCACCAAGCCAAGTTCATTCAACATGAAAAGAAGCTAATGTCAGGCTGGGCACAGTGGTTCACACCTGTAATCCCAGCGCTTTGGGAGGCCAAGGTAAGTGGATCTCTTGAGGCCAGGAGTTCAAGATCAGCCTGTCAACATGGCAAAACCTTGTCTGTACTAAAAATACAAAAATTAGCTGGGCATGTTGGTACACACCTGTAATCCCAGCTACTGAGGAGCTGAGGCATGAGAATTGCTTGAACCTAGGAGGAAGAGGTTGCAGTGAGCTGACATCATGCCACTGCACTCAAGCCCTGGCAACAGAGCAAGACTCTGTCTCAAACAAAACTAGCTAACGTCTTTCAGGTTTTTTTTTTTTTTTTTAAAAAAGGTCAGAAAGCCCCAGCAGGTCTTGAACTCCAGCAAAGGGATTAGACAGATGGAAAGTAAGGAAGTAATTACCTGAGCTAAAGCCAATCCTAATGTCCCCTAGGTTTGTTTGAGATTGAGTCTTGCTCTGTTGCCCAGGCTAGAGTACAGAGGCGCAATCTTGGCTCACTGCAACCTCTGCCTCCTGGGTTCAAGCGATTCTCCTGCCTCAGCCTCTCAAGTAGCTGGTATTACAGGCACCAGCCATCATCCCTGGCTAATTTTTGTATTTTTAGTAGAGATGGGGTTTCACCATCTTGACCAGGCTGGTCTCAAACTCCTGACCTTGCGATTCACCTGTTCAGCCTACCAAAGTGCTGGGATTATAGGTGTGAGCCACTGGACCTGGCCCTAGGCTTTTTGTATTCAACAGAAACATGAGAAATCCTAACTTACAGTATCTCCTCTCCTACTTTAAAAGAAGGAAATATGAAAGTAGAATCACTGCAAAAATTCAGGCCTCACCGTATGCAGTCACATATTTCTGCAACCTTGACCCATGTATTAAGAGATAACAACAACTACTAGGTAATATTTTTACTTCAATTAGTACAATGAGTCACAATTTGGCGTATCAAATGTATCTTGATGCTTTTTAGAATTTCAAATCTGGTCAAAATAATAATTTTTAAAATGAAATTAACAACAGGTAAAACTGAAATGCTTAGCTAAAACAAAAGCTTCATTCTTCTGGTCAAAATGTTTAACCCTGTCAAAATAATAATGCCTCATATTTCTGATGGAATACTTCTGTTGGAACATATATGGAATTTCTGCTAACATTCTTAAAAGTTAGAGGCCAGGTGTAGTGGTTCATGCCTGTAGTCCCAGCACTTTAGGAGGTCGAGGAGCGTAGATCACTTGAGATCAAGACTTTGAGACTAGCCTGGCCATGATGAAACCCCGTCTCTACCAAAAATACAAAAATTAGCTTGACATGATGGCGCATGCCAGTGACCCCAGACTGGGGTGGCTGAGGCAGGAGAATTGCTTGAACCCTGGAGGCAGAGGATGCGGTGAGCCGAGATCGCGCCACTGCACTTTGCCTGGATGACAGAGCAAGACTTGGTGTCAAAAAAAAAAAAAAAAAAAAAGGAAAAAGAAAAAAAATGTTTTTTGAGAGTATACAATTAAACTCAATTTTGGCATCTATTTTCTTTATTATAAGCAAAAGCTTAATTTTCGATAAAATACAGTCAGATACAGGTAAAATTTGTACCAAAAACTATTTTAAAAATCTAGGCTGATATACTAAATGGCTTCTGTAGCCTAGTGACAACTTTATAATAACCACTTGAAGCTAGATGTTCTGAGAAGAATCTGAAAATATGTAAGAAAAATTAAGCCCCGGTACCACCACTGACCGGATCTGAGAGGCCTCCACTGGCAGTGAGACGCTGGCGGGCATGCTGAGGTTCCCTTGAGGGACTGCAGGGGGAATGGGTTTTTGGGGTCGACGAGGTCCACGTCTTCTCTTCTTCTTGTGTTTTTTGGTTAGTGCAGGAGGCTTGGTTTTTTTCCTGGGTTTCCTCTGCTGCTGGTGCTGAACTTTACGGGAGTTATCTCCTCTCAAGAAATTATCCTTTGGAATGAATAAATGGGTTTTTAAACTGAGATTATCTCAGAGAAACCTGATAGTTACCTAAAAAAATACTTAATATTCTATATGATGCCTAAAACATACTGGATGCCCAAAACTATGTTTAACAATGATGAAGACACCAAACTTCATGAATTCTAAGATCTATATTTTAATATATCTGCAATTGGGAAGGATTTTAAATTCTTGGCATCTTATAATTGCTGACACTGACACACACACACACACACACACACACACACACACACTCAGTTCCAGTTCTTTGTACTGGCATCGTCTGAATTAAGGTATGGACACTGTTGGTACGACATGTGGAGGAAAATTTTGTGAATGCAGAAAGGTACAAAGAGCAGTAGGCCATAAAATTAATATAATATTAATGAAGCATACATTCATTACTGAAGAACTGATCACAATTCTTTTTTCTTTTTTTTTCCTGTAAGGCAACAACCAAGTGAGAAAGGAAAGTAACCACAAAATAGATGAAGTCGTTCTACTGAAGTATGTAGAAAACACTGCCTTTCACACGTCAAGCAGTACAGCCAAAACCAGGAGCGGTATATGAGATAAAAATCTAGTCTAAATAAGTCTTTTATGAGCTCTTTAATAAGTATAAAACAAAAATTCTAAGTGATAATAAAATACTGCATCACTGGCAACATTTTTTCTTAGTGGCACACAAAACAGTGGGGTTTGCAATTGATGTCACCTTTAATTAATTCCTTAACTCTAGCATCAAAAAACCGAAAACAAGAAGGAATAAAATTAAAGCATAAATTCAGGAAATCTAAAACAGGTTTAATCCTACTCAAATACTTGAATATAAACATAATTCAGATTAAGTCACAAATACATACATTTAAAACAAACCAAAAAAGAGAGGCTAGTTCTAGCTAGGCACAGTGGCTCACACCTGTAATCCCAGTACTTTGGGAGGCTGAGGCAGGCAGATCACCTGAGGTCAGGAGTTCAAGACCAGACTGGCCAACATGGCAAAACTCCGTCTCTACTAAAAATACAAAAATTGGCCAGGCATGGTGGCTCACGCCTGTAATCCAAGCACTTTGGAGGCCAAGGCGGGTGGATCACCTGAGGTCGAGAGTTCAAGACCAGCCTGACCAATATGGTGAAACCCTCTCTTTAAAAAAAATAATAAATAAATAAAAATACAAAAATTAGCCAGGCGTGGTGGTGCGTGCATGTTATCTTTGCTACTCAGGACGCTGAGGCAGGGGAGTCGCTTGAACCCGGGAGACAGTGGTTGCAGTGAGCTGAGATTATGCCATTGCATTCTAGCCTGGGTGACAACAGCAAAACTCCGTTTCAAAAAAATAAAATGAAATAAAGAAGCTACTTCTCAGACTTTGTAGTTTTTTTGTCTCAACACTTGAGGTCTACTTGTATTATGTCCACTATTTAACTCAACAAATGGTGAATGTGCAATGACCAGTACCCGAACATTGTGCTCAGCATCCATTCCAGGCTTGCCCTCCAGCACCGGTGCTGATCTCAGGAGGAAGTTAGGGAGCTCTCACCCAAGAGGAAACAAGTCCTACTTGTAAGACTCTCAGTAATCACCAGGGTCAGGTTTTAGGTTCCTCCCTGATTCCCCTACGCTTGTGTGCAGGGGCCCTGTGGGACTCTTGGTACTGTGCCAGACACTTTACACATAACAACCCCAGGACAGCCTGTGACTGGTACCTGCCTCACTTGCCTCCAGAGAGCTAGAGCCCCCACTCCCTGAGGCTTTCCTAATCCCAACTGTTCTTTTACCTAGCTTCAATACACAGTGAAATACTATTCACTCCCAACTTTTGTCTCATTCTACCTCTATGTCAAGGCAATGCGTTCACCATCTGTTGCAGGATCTTACATTTGTTGGAATACCATGTTCTGCCTGATAGCCTGAACTTCTTGTGCTGGAGTCTCTTACCAATGGCTGTCACATCCTGTTTCTGAATCTTAACCCCTTCCATCCATGTGCCTAACCATTAAATTATTCAACACTTACTGAGCATCTCTGTTCTAAGCACTAGGGATACAGTAGTGAAAAAAAAAAGCTCTTGCCTTTGTGAAGTTGACATTCTAGAAGGAGAATACAGAAAATAAACAAACTAATGAATAACTGAATGTTAGGCAGAAAAATGTCAGGAAGAAAAATTAGGTAGAGTATGAGGATAAAAACTTACAGGGTAACAGGCAGGTGGAAGACTTACTTGATGAGGTGACATGTGATAAGAAAGCTGAATGAAAGGAAGGAGTAAGCCATGCAGAAACTTGGGAAAAGGCCAGATGTGGTGGCTCATGTCTATAATCCCAACACTTAGGGAGGCAGTGCCAGGAGGATGTGATGGGAAGCCATTAGCAGGTTTTGATTATGGAGCTAATATCAACAGATATATAGTCTAAAGGGCTTGTTCTAAAGGCTACTTATTACAGAATACCATTTATATGACATTCTGGAAAATGCAAAATTATAGGGGCAGAAAATAGATCAGTGGAGATGGAGTAAAGGGATAAACACAAAGGGGTAGTATAAGAGACTCTGGGGAACTGAGGGAACTGTTCTGTATCTTGATTTAGGTGGTGGTTATACAACTGCATGCATCTGCAAAACTCCTAAAAGTGTAACTCAAAAGTGAATTCAATTCAAAGAAAGTAGAACATACACATAACCAGCCTACTCTGGCTGCTATGTAAACAATATACCTCCTGTGTAGCCGGGTATGGTGGCAAGTGCCTCCCAGCTACTCAGGAAGCTGAGGCAGGAGAATTGCTTGAACCCGGGAGTTGGAAGTTGCAGTGAGCCAAGATCACGCCATTGCACTCCAGCCTGGGTGACAGAGTGAGACTCTGACTCAACAACAACAACAAGAACTATATATATATATATATATATATATATATATATATAACAATATATATATATATAACAATATATATATATATATCTGCAGGGGGAGATGACAAGAAGGGAGATCAATTAGACTATTATTATAATCCAGGCAAAGATAATGGTAGCCTTGACTAGAATGGTAGCAGTGAAATTGATAAAATGTGTTTGGATTCAGAATATAATATGAAAATAGAGGCTGGGCACAGTGGCTCAGGCCTGTAATCTCAGCACTTTGGGAGGCCAAGGTGGGCAGATCACTTGAGGTCAGGAGTTCAAAACCAACCTGGTCAACATGGTAAAACCAGGTCTCTACCAAAAAACACAAAAATTAGCTGGGCGTGGTGGTGCATGCCTGTAGTCCCAGCTACTTGGGAGGCTACTATGGGGGAGCTGCTTGAACCTGGGAGACAGAGGTGGCAGAAGCCAAGACTGCGCCACTGCACTCAACCTGGGTAACAGAGTGAGACTCTGTCTCAACAAAAAAAGAAAGCAGAGCCAAGAGATCTGAACAGTTTTCGTCTCCCAGTGTCAGTCTCTCACAGGAGCACTGACGGGGTGCAATGCTTCTTATAGTCTCCTAGATAATTTTTAACCTAAAACCAAAATAGCTCAAACTAGTGTCAGATTCTTTATCTTCAGAGAAAACCATTTTCAAAAATTTGTATTGTAAATACTTTAAAAAATTAGAATAATTATGATTGTTATATAAAATGTATATTATTTTATGACTAATTTACATTATACTAATTCAGTCTTAGGTCTGCCTTATTCGTTCACCTAAGTAGGAATGTTTAACCAGCTGAAAAGAATAAAGCTGCTTTCAATTTCTCTAAAAGCATTCACACAATAATTATTATAGGATCCAAAAATTCATTCATATGAAGTTCCTAAAGCAGACACTGAAGTCCAGTTTTTCTGCTTAACAATATCTTCCTGGTCTTTGAAGTATGCTGGAATGGCAGAATTTTAAAATAAAAATACGCAGCTGGGATCATTTACTTTTGTGATTCGAAAGCTACAGGGCCCATACCAAGGGTCTGTGAAATTATCAATGAAGGTCCACAAAAGTGGTTCAAAAAGCCTATAAAAAATATTCCTTAGCTATGACAAAGCCTGAATAAGCTTAAAAAAAAAAAAAAGAGCTTATAGAGCTTATATTTGCTGGGCACAGCGGCTCACGCCTGTAATCCCAGCACTTTAGGAGGCTGAGGCGGGTGGATCATCTGAGGTTAGGAGTTTGAGACCAGTCTGGCCAACATATCTCTACTAAAAAAATAAAAATTAGCCAGGCATAGTGGCATGCACTACTCCGGAGGCTGAGGCACAAGAATCGCTTGAACCTGGGAGGCAGAGTTTGCAGTGAGCCAAGATAGAGCACTCCAGCCTGGGCAGCAGAGTGAGACTCGATCCCCCGCTCTCCAAAAAAGGCTATATTTTAAATGTTTTTATATTAAAGTAGAAAAATAATTATTCAACATTTGTAATATATGGTTTAGTATGCAAATTTTTCGTAACATATGCTCTGTAAAAGAAACCCAAAAAATAAAACAAGTTATTGGTGAAGAATCTAGTTGATCTGGTTTGGCTGTGTCCCCACCCAAATCTCATCTTGTAGCTCCCCTACTTCCCATGTGTTGCAGTAAGAACCCAGTGGGAGATAATGGAATTATAGGGGTGGGTCCTTCCTGTGTTATTCTCATAATAGTGAATGGGTCACACAAGATCTGATGGCTTTAAAAACAGGAGTTGCCTTACACAAACTATCTGTTCGCCCGGGGCCATCCCTGTAAGATGTGACTTGCTCCTCCTTGCCTTCTGCTGTGATTGTGAGGCCTCCCTAGCCATGTGGAACTGAGTCCAATTAAACCTCTTTTTTGTGTGTGAATTGCTCAGTCTCTGGTATGTCTTAATCAGCAGCGTGAAAACAGACTAATACAGTAAATTGGTACCAGTAGAGTGTGGTGCTGCTGAAAAGATACCCAAAAATGTGAAAGTGACTTTGGAACTGGGCAACAGGCAGAGACTGGGACAGTTTGGAGGGCTCAGAATGTGGCAGAGTTTGGAACTCCCTAGAGACTTGTTGAATGGCTTTGACAAAAATGCTGATAACAATATGGACAATGAAATCCAGGCTGAGATGGTCTCAGACAGAGATTAGGAACTTGTCGAAAAGTGGAGCAAAGGTGACTCTTGTTATGTTTTAGCTAACAGACTGGCAACATTTTGCCCCTGCCCTAGAGATCTGTGGAACTTTGAACTTGAGAGAGATAATTTACAGGTATCTGTAAATTTACAGGTATCTGTGGAAGAAATTTCTAAGCAGCAAAGCATTCAAGATGTGACTTGGGTGCTGTTAAAAGCATTCCATTTTAAAAGGGGAATAGAGCATAAAAGTTTGGAAAATTTGCAGGCTGACAATGTAATAGAAAAGAAAATCCCACTTTCTGAGGAAAAATTCAAACCAGCTGCAGATATTTGCATAATTAACAAGGAGCTGAATGTTAATAGCAAGACAATGGGGAAAATATCTCCAGGGCATGGCAGAGGTCTTCATGGCAGACCCTCCCATCACAGGCCTGGAGGCCTAGGAAGAAAAGATGGTTTCATGGGCCAAACCGAGGGCCCCCTTGCTCTGTGCAGCCTAGGGACTTGGTAACCTGTGTTCCAACTGCTCCAGCCATGGCAAAAAGAGATCAAGGTAGAGCTCGGTTGTTGCTTCAGAGGGTAGAAGCTGCAGTCCTTGGCAGCTTCCATGTAGTGTTGAGACTGCCAAGTGCACAGAAGCCAAGAACTGAGGTTTGGGAACCTGAGCCTTGATTTCAGAAGATGTATAAAAACAGACCAGGCATGGTGGCTCATGCCTGTAATCTCAGCACTTTGGGAAGCCAAGGTGGGCAGATCACCTGAGGTCAGGAGTTTGAGACCACTCTGGCCAACATGATGAAACCCCATCTTTATTAAAACTACAAACAATGGCCGGGTGCGGTGGCTCAAGCCTGTAATCCCAGCACTTTGGGAGGCCGAGGTGGGTGGATCACGAGGTCAAGAGATCGAGACCATCCTGGTCAACACGGCGAAACCCCGTCTCTACTAAAAATACAAAAACATTAGCTGGGCATGGTGGTGCGTGCCTGTAATCCCAGCTACTCAGGAGGCTGAGGCAGGAGAATTACCTGT
>NW_016107416.1:5675552-5679739 GCF_001604975.1 Cebus imitator
TGGTGGCTGTAATCCCAGCTACTTGGAAGGCTAAGGTATAAGAATTGCTTAAACCTTGGAAGCAGCAGTTGCAGTGAGCCAAGATCACACCACTGCACTGCAGCCTGGGTAACAGAGCAAGACTCTGTCTCTAAAATAAAAAACAAAGAAGATGATGTTAAGAAATGCCTGGATGCCCAGGCAGAAGTTTGCTGCAGGGGTGGGGCCCTCAAGGGGAACCTCTACTAGGGTAATGCAGAAGGAAAATGTGGGGTGGAAGCCCCCACACAGAGTCCCTGCTAGGACACTACCTCGTGGAGGTGTGAGAAGAGGGCCACCATCCTCCAGACCCCAGAATAGTAGACTATGGGAACCTATATCTTGCATCAGCATGAACTGGATGTGAGACAAGGAGTTAAAGGAGATCATTCTGGAGCTTTAAGATTTGACTGTCTGTTGAATTTTGGACTTGCATGGGGCCTGTAGTCCCTTTGTTTTGGTCAATTTCTCCCATTTGGAATGGCTGAATTTACCCAATGGCTGTACCCCCATTGTATCTAGGAAGTAACTAATTTGTTTTTGATTTTACAGGCTCATAGGCAGAAAGGACTTGCCTTGAGGTAATGCTGAAATGAGCTGAGACTTTGGGGTACTGTTGGGAAGGCAAGATTCATTTTGAAATGTGAAGATATGAGATTTGGGAGATGCCAGGGCAGAATGATATGATTTAGCTCTGTGTCCCCACCCAAATCTCATCTTGTAGCTCCCATAATTCCCATGTGTCATGGGAGGGACCTAGTGGGAGATGACTGAATTATGGAAGCAGGTCTTTCCCGTGTTGTTCTCATAATAATGAATGGGTCTCAATGTGATCTGATGGTTTTACAAATGGGATTTGCCCTCCACAAGCTCTTTTTCTGCCTGCTGCCATCCATGTAAGATGTGACTTGCTCTTTCTTGCCTTCCACCATGATTTTGAGACCTAATCAGCCATGTGGAACTGTGAGTCCAATTAACCCTTTTTCTTTTGTAAATTGCCCAGTCTCAGATATATCTTTATCAACAGGGTGAAAACAGACTAATATACCAGTGAATCACACACATTGAGGCTGAGGTCCAATAAAGGCTGAATCTTTAGTTCCTAGTTATACACCGAGCTGGTGGCAAAGCAAGGATCACAAGTTTCAACTATTAAGTCCTGGTCTATTACCCATTCCCTCACCCTAAGGATCCCTGATAACTATAACATGCTTACAGAGGGCAGGAAGTATCTCACTTTTTAGTACATAAGGTACCTAGGACAGTATCTTGCAACAACTGCTTGATGGATAAACCAATAAAAAAGAACTTCCTTTAAATGATTATATAATTTAGATATTCCTCAAATTCAAGTTTGTCTCTCCTCTAAATTATTCTGAATTAGATGTATAATACTAGCATTAACGAAAGCAATAATTACAGATTTACTGAAAGACTAGATCTTTGACCGAAATTTTATCAACTATTCAAGACATTTGTATATAAGAAAGCAAAACCCTAGAGACATAGGAACAAATAGAGTATTTAGAAAATGTGCTATGTATAAGATATGTATTTTAAGGTAATAAAATGTATCTTAAGGGAATAAAAATCCTGTCTCAAAACTTGTCTCAGTGATTTATATACATATATAGTTTGTGCTAAGTCACAAAGTATTTCCTACAGTGGATAACTATCAAAAGTTTGAAAGCCTCTGTTGCAGAACTTACCATTTTTTTGGCATGTTCTTCACACAGAGGTGTCTGATGTGTAATGTCAAAAACTGGCACAGAGCACTGCTGTCCATCTGCAAACTTGGCTGTGCAACTTGAGAAGAGCTGCTGAGAGTGGTTCAAGAGGATATCTGGGTTTTTTGTAAGTTAGGAATAAAATACATTGAAACTCTAATTTTCAATTTCTATATAGAATTTGCTTGTTCCCCTACTTATGTTTAATAAGTTCAAACTTTATTATCCATAAAAGTTATAAAGTACTAGCTCAACTACTGATATGGGAAAATAATAGTAGGATTTATCCGATGGCAACTCTGAAGGACTCTATTTTGCTAATGGGATCCTGGCACCAGTCTCCTTAATGACCATTCTGAACCAAACTGTGTTATTTGGAAAAGCAGGGTCATTTCCTTCTTAACATGTGAACTCCATTTAAAGTTCCACTTAATGGTTTCTGTTTTTTGTTTTGAGATGAAGTCTCGCTGTGTTGCCCAGGATGGAGTGCAATGGCACTATCTCAGCTCACTGCAACCTCCTCGCCTTCCGGGTTCAAGCAAGCAACTCTCCTGTCTCAGCCTCCCACGTAGCTGGGATTGCAGATGTGTGCCATCACACCTGGCTAATTTTTTGTATTTAAGTAGAACTGGGGTTTCACCATGTTGGCCAGGCTGGTCTTGAACTCCTGACCTCAAGTGATCCACCCACTTCAGCCTCCCAAAGTGCTGAGATTACAGGTGCAAGCCACCACGCCTGGCCAATGGTTTTTATTTTTATTTTTTAACAGCTCTTAAAAGGAAAATTTTCTGCCTATGGTACTTACCAAGATTAAAAATTTAAAGATATAATTATTAAAAACCCATCTTTCCAGAGTTGACTATTTTGCTTCACATTTCCAGCAGCAAACTCACAACTTATGAAAAATTACCTTTAAATCAAAACTTTACTATTGGCCAGGCACAGTGGCTCACACCTATACTCCCAGCACTCTGGGAGGCCAAAGGAGATGGACTGATTGAGCCTCAGGAGTTCAAGATCAGCCTGGGCAACATGGTGAAACACCACCTCTACAAAAAAGTACAAAAATCAATCAGGCATGGTAGTGCATGCCTATAGTCCCAGGTACTGAGGAAGCTGTGATGGGAAGATCACCAGGGCCCAGGCACATCGAGGCTGCAGTGAGCAGAGATTGTACCACTGTACTCCAGCCTGGGTGATAGAGTGAGACCCTGTCTCTAAACAAACAAACAAACAAACATGGGTTTTACATCATCAATATTTTTAACCACTCATACTTTTAGCTACTACGTTTCCTTAAGACTTATATCTATTAAGGACCTTTGTGTTTTTCCTTTATGGTTTTTAGGTAAAACTATTTATAAAGCCTTTATTACATAGAAAGTGTGCTGAAAAAGCTGTTCTAAGAACAGAAAGGAGGGCAAAAATTAAATAGATGGTAAAGTAATTATTATTTTTAAATGTTAATTTTAAAATATTCAATAAAAGTCACAGCTACAAGATTTCATCACCAACCTAAAGCTCCTTAACAGAGGTTTCCTCAAGTATACTGTTTAAAAAGAGATCTTCTTTCCTAGTCAGTGATGTTTGTCACCTTTCATTCATTTGAAATCAGCACTGTACTCACTAAAAAGAGTAAACTATTCTTACAGGAAAAAGTACTGTAGGAGTGTAAAACCGTGTAACTGTCTTAGAAGACTAAAACCAGTTTTTAAATAACGTGATTTGATTTTTTTCCATCTATGAATGTTATAGCTCCTTCTCATAAGCTACCAGGAATCACCTGAGGGACCAGAATCCTATTAACAAAATATAATTAAGTGATAGACACTAGAGGAACTTGCCATTTGCTATCAACTTTACTTGTTTTGTTATGATGTTTGAATAAAGCAGGAAAAATTATTCAGAGAACATCATGAAAATTATAAGTTATATAAAATTATTTTAAACATTAAACAGTTATGTCATTCACTTGATTTAAAAATGAAATATATGGCCCCAAATTAGGTAGTACTTTTTCAATGCACATTCCATTGAGTTGAAAGGATACGTTGGAAACAATGTCTGGTGAATGGAAGGGCTTTGTTGGTGCACTGTTCACCCTTCACGGTTCCATTGCATGCTGCTGGTTCCACCTCCCTCAACTTGGTTCGGCTTATGCTAAGGAAAGAAAACCACAAAATTCAGTTTTTAAAAATGCTTTAAAAATCCAGGGTAATTTTTCAACATGATGTCACAACTCTGTAACACCCTCATTATAATATCTATAACATCTCTGGTCACTAAATAAAATGCAAAAGTGAGTTAAAGAAAGAAGGCATTAGCCGGGCGTGGTGGCTCACGCCTGTAATCCCAGCACTTTGGGAGGCTGAGGTGGGTGGATCACCTGAGGTCAGGAGTTCGAGACCAGCCTGACCAATATGGTGAAACCCCATCTTTAAA
>NW_016107416.1:5680391-5702331 GCF_001604975.1 Cebus imitator
AAAGAAAGAAGGCATTACAACTACCAATTGTGTTATTTCCCTAATTTTCTGACATTCAAAGCAAATAACTGTATCATAATATGCTTTAAGTATGTCTATCAGTTGTTTTTAAGTGATGTCTTGTTTCCTTTTACTTCACAAAGAGGCAGTAAAGTGATGAAGAACTGAGAGTAGACAGAATTAGACAGACCTGGTTCTGAATCTCAGCTCTCCCTCTTACTAGCTGTGTGACCATGGGCATGTTACCTGGCCTGATTTAAGCCTCAATTTCCTCACCTGTAAAGCAGAGACAATAAGGTTCCTTGAGCTGGCAGGGTTGTTGGGAGCATAAAAAGATTAAGTACATCTAAACCACTTATATACAGTATATAGTGTTAAACAGTAAACAGTCAGTGGTGGTTAGTCATGACTACAATTATCACCATCATTAGGAATTGACTGCCTCATGCTGCTAAACCCATAAAACTGCCAAAAAAAAAAAAAACAAAAAAAAAAAAAAAAAAAAAAAAAGAAAAAACTCAATTAAAAAAAAAAAAAAAAAAAAAAAAGACAATTCTTAGAAATAACAAAACCTATCCTATTTACATGACTCTATAAAGCACTGCAAACTATTAGGTCTTTACAAGTGTGAGTATGAGGAAAAAAAATCTACTTAACATACTAAGTTCAAGTCAGATATCACGAACAAAAAATATTTTGAGTTGTTTGTTTCTAATATCTTTCTCAGGGTTTCAGTGAAATGATTTACGCGTGTTAGGTAAGGGCACACAGAATCTAAATTACATATGAATTTACACAAAATATAAGTAATACTTCAACCTCAGTTATTAATTTCATATAAACTGTAAACACTGTTTATATGTCCATGGTGCTGCCTTAGAACGTGCCTTAATTAGATTTCTGCAAGATTCATCAGGATTATAAGAGTAGGGAAGTGGATCATCATAGAACTAAACAGTTAATTCCTACTAGTTTATCCATGATTTCTTTAATAAGTCATTTACATTAAATTTAGTCCCGTAAAAATAATATACAATTTCAAATAAATAAACCTTTACTATTCTGGCAGCTAGGCCCAAATTCTTAGTCTAGATTTAAATAGAAGGCTCTCTGTATTAATGGAATAACTTTTTTTTCTTTTTTCTTTTTGACATGGAGTTTTGCTCTGTTGCCCAGGCTGGAGTGCAAAGGCATGATCTCGGCTCACTGCAACCCCCGCCGCCTCTAGGGTTCAAGTGATTGTCCTGTCTCAGCCTCCCGAATAGCTGCGATTACAAGTGCCTGCCACCATGCCAGGTTAATTTTTTTGTATTTTTAGTAGAGATGGGGTTTCACCATGTTGGCCAGGCTATTCTTAAACTCCGGCCCTCAGGTGATCCACCTGCCTCAGCCTCCCAAAGTGCTAAGACTACAGGTGTGCACCACCACACCTGGCCCAAAGGGATAATTTTCCTTAAATACTCTAATAAACTGCTCAGCTATCTAACAAGCCTAGTGTACAATACATTCCCTCATTTTCTTTATTATAAACTTGCGAAATAACTATTGGTTTCATTTAAAATTGCCTTATGTTCCAACTTACCAATTACCTCTTAAAATAAATCCAAAGTCAGAATTTCAATAATCCCATGGATAAATTAAGGTAAAAATGGCTGGACATCGTGGCTCACACCTGTAATCCCAGCACTTTGAGAGGCTGAGGCAGGCGGATCACAAGGTCAGGAGTTCGAAAGCAGCCTGGCCAATAGAGTGAAACCCTGTCTTTACTAAAAATACAAAAAAATCAGCCAGGCATGGTGGTAGGCACCTGTAATCCCAGCTACTTGGGAGACTGAGGCAGAAGAATTGTTTGAACCTGGGAGGTGGAGGTTGCAGTGAACCAAGATCACACCACTGCACTCCAGCCCAGGTGACAGTGCAAGACTTGGTCTCAAAGAAAAAAGAAAAAAAAAAAATAAGGTAAAAATGCTGATGTAATTTAGATATCTTTTATTATCCAAATAAGCCCAACAAAACAAAGGAAATTACCAAAACTTTTTCATGTCTTTAATATTTAAAAAATCTACTACAGGATTCCCTTTGATATGCCTTATAGCATCCCCCATAAATGATGATGTTTCCAACCAAACAACATAATCACTGTAGGACTGTGGGCTGCAAGATAATTAATTTGGGTTCAATGGCTTATTCCACTTACTCATCAATAAATATGACAAAGTTATTTTTTAGGAAAGACTAACATCATTCTGATTTTATTTGATTTTATTTTTTGAGGGAGACTCCCTCTGTCATCCTCATCTCTACAAAAAAAAAAAAAAAAAATTGTTTTAATTAGCTGGGTAATGTTTCACATGCGTATAGTCCCAGCTACTCAGGAGGCTAAGCTGGGAGGATCATTTGAGCCCAGGAGTTTGAGACTGCAGTGAGCTATGATCACACAACTGCACTCCAGCCTGGGCGACAGGGCAAGACCTTGTCTCTAAAAACAAAAAACAACACAGAAAAGAAACTAAAATAACACAAGTAAATAAACATGAAATACTACTTTTGCAGTTAAAAAACTATAACTGTTACTTGTAAATAACATAAAATTTCTAAGCACAGTAGTTTTCTTTTAAGCCAGGTAACCTTCTCAAATCTTCAATGAATAAATTCTAATCAAATTTCAGCAAAATTTTAGTAATGCTTTACTTTCACTGTTAGGTCATGGTAATATTATTTTGCCACCTGTAGAACTTTAACAAAGCAAGAAAACCAAAACACAATGCTTTAATATTTGGGACTTAGTGGCTATCTCCCCTTGTGCTCCAACTATCCTCTCACAAAATAAAGAAAACAAACTGAGATGAGCCCCTTAGGAATAGGTAGCTGTGCACGGCTCTAACCTGGTTCCGCTGCATGCAGCTCTCCGCAGTTCTTGTATTAACTGACCAGTGCATTCTGGTTCTTTACTGGCCGCCTGCAGCAAAGCTTTCCTAAACGTATGCCGGCATTTCTTTTGACGAGCTTCTGCCCGCTCCAGGCGGCAGAGGTGCTTATATTTCTGCTGAAAGTAAGTGCAAAGTTGGGTCACCCTGGAGCTCCTACTCTCCGCATCATCATCATCTGACCTGGAAAGTGCAGGGAGAGAAATGAAAAACTGATTACACATTAGGTTCATTTTAGGCAGGGGAAAAGAGAATTATGAAGTGTGGCACAGGTTTAAAACTTTTGTGGCATGTAAACAGGTACTTAACACAATTAGAGTAAGAGAATTCCAGTAGAACTAAAAATAAGTGCAGTATTTCAACAATAAGGATAGGGTTAATCCAGTGTTTTCAGAAACAGCTTGGTATCATTAGACACTTAATATATGAGTGTCTTCTAAATTTTAAGTGACTAGAGACTCTTGAGAAAAAAATTCATTTTTTTCCCTTTACTTACAAAAACTCTGAGTAAATGACATGACAGTTATAAGGAAACACACAGCATAATTTCATAAAAGAAGGTCTTACCAGAAATCAAGTAGCGAATCCTAACAGTTTACTATCTAAGAGCTGCCCTTTTAAACATTCTGGTTTTTAAATACCTTTTTCTTGCTAAGTGCCTAGAGAATTTTGGTTGTAGGGATCACATTAATTCTACCAGGTATTTTTTTTAAACTATGGAATTATCCTAAACAGCATTTACTAAATCAGAGATTAGATACAGGATTTTCCATCACATGCTAATAATGTGATTGATTGGTGTCCTGGCTGAAAGGCTATGTGGAAATGATGCTGAGGGAACATCTAAGCTCAACAAGAAAGGGTGCTGAGCTTAGTTAGCAATATCTACCGCCAGAGAGGTTTAAAAGGCCACTTTTCCATGGAACAAATGTGATCTTACTTTTTACCATTAGGAATACTGCATACTGGACTTGAAAACTGACCTGTTATTTTAGCTTCTTTCTCTTCTATCTTCAGTAAATACCACACATGTGACACCGTGGACTACATATTAACTTACTAATCTTCTGCTATTCATTGCTTGGTTTCTCTTAAGTGGTATTATTATTCTTTTCTTCAGCATAGCCTATAACAGTCTACTGTATAAGCTTCTTTTTTTTTTTTTTGAGATGAAGTTTTGCTCTTGTTGCCCAGGCTGGAGTGCAATGGCGTGATCTTGGCTCACCACAACCTCCATTTCCTGGGTTCAAGCAATTCTCCTGCCTCAGCCTCCCGAGTAGCTGCGATTACAGGCATGTGCCACCACGACTGGCTAATTTTGTATTTTTAGTAGAGACAGGGTTTCTCCATGTTAGTCAGGCTGGTCTCTATCTCCGGACCTCAGATGATCCGCCTGCCTCAGCCTCCCAAAGTGCTGGAATTACAGGTGTGAGCCACCGTGCCTAGCTAAACTTCTATTTAGTACTTCTCCTAAGAAGCGTATTCTCATCAGTATACTTTTTACTACAGATCTACAAATGGAAGGATTTTACTTCAATCTTTTCATTTATTCAACATTCAACATTTACTGTGTATCTATTATGCTGAGCACTACAGAAGAGAGACCAATGTTTCAGAGTTTATAATGCAATTTAGACAAGACACTTCCCAGAAGTTAAAACAATCCAAGAAAGAATAAAATCAGTGGCTGGGCGCTGTGGCTCATGCCTCTAATCCCACCACTTTAGGAGGCCGAAGCAGGAGGATTACCTGAGATCAGGAGTTCAATACCAGCCAGGCCAACATGGTAAAACCCCGTGTCTACTAAAACTACAAAAATTAGCTGGGCATGGTGGCACACACCTATAATCCCAGCTACTTGGAAGGCTGAGGCAAAAGAATTGCTTAAGCCCAGGAGACGGCTGAGTTGATGCCACTGCACCCCAGCCTGGCCAAGACAGTGGGACTCTGTCTCAAAAAACAAACAAACAAAAAGAATAAAATCAGTAACTACTTTTATAAGTTAATTAGTGGGGCAGGTGGGCCAATGATTCAAATATCTGACCACGAATAAGAAAAATCTGGGAACATTTAAAAGTTTCAGATTCCTAGGACCTACGCCAAGTCTACTGAACCAGAATCTCAATGGTATAGGGCCCAGGATTCTTCATTTTGAATTTTTCCCTGACCTCTGACGGCCGGTCTACGCTTGGGAGTTCTCACAGAGCTAGCAAGTTTGATAAATACCTTTCACACAAGATAGAGGATAGTAAAGTACCACAACAGAGGTCTAGGTATGGTGTTACTGAAGTTCACTGGGAAGACAGCTGGAAGGGCCGGGCATGGTGGGTCACACCTATAATCCCAGCACTTTGAGAGGCCAAGGTGGGCAGATCACTTGAGGTCAAGAGTTCGACCAATATGGCAAAATCCTGTCTCTACTAAAAATAAAAAAGTTCCTAGGTGTGATGGTGCATTCCTGTAACCCCAGCTACTGGGGAGGCTGAAGCAGGAGAATCATTAGAACCTGGGAGGCAGAGGTTGCAGTAAGCTGAGGTCGCAGCAGTACACTCCACCCTAGGTGACAGAGCAAAACTTTGTCTCAGAAAAAAAAAAAAAAGACTGCTGGAAGGAAAGAAAGGCTTTGCAGAGGAGATGACAGCAGAAATGAGCCCTGAAGAACGAGGACCTCACACAAATAGAACACGTAATCCAAGATAAAGAGATAGGACGGTGAACAGCAAGAATGTAAGTAACTTGGTTTGGCTAAGGTATTGGGTCTGTAAGGGAATAATGATAGGTAAGTTTAGCTTTCTAAACCTAAATGTCAAATTAAAGAGTTTAACCTTTATTCCACAGGCAAGGCAGAAGCCTCGTAATTTTTTAAATTTTGCAATCCTAACTGCTAAGCTTTGTAATTGTTAAGAAAATACAGTAACAGAAGTGTGCCATGGCAATGATTACAGTCAGCAGCAGATATAAAATAAACACAGAAAGAGAGAGAGGAAGATGGTTAAAAAATTACTGTAAAACTCCAGGTTAAGAGATAACAAGGATCCATGCTAGGATGGAAGGGGCAGGACTGGAGAGCATGAAGCAATCTGCATGTATAAAAGACAAGCTTTGTCAGCTAGCAAGGACCAGGGAAAGGACAATAAGCAGGCAGCAGTTTCCACTAAGGAAGACTGGAGAAGGACAGTAGCATCATGTATAAAGCAAAGAACTAAAAATACAAAAAAATTAGCCATGCCTGTAGTCCCAGCTACTTGGGAGGTTGAGGCAGGAGAATTGCTTGAACCCAGGAGGCAAAGATTGCAGTGAGCCAAGATCACGCCACTGCACTCCAGCCTGGGCAACAGACTCCAGTCTCAAAAAACAAACAAAGCAAGACATATAAGAGTCATTAACGTAAGAGAAATAACTCACTTTGGCGCCTCAATATAAAGGATTAGAAAGTCAATGGCTCAATGGCTTTGAATCTACATAACTAGAAAACTGGATGTCTCATTCATAGAAAAAGCAAATGGAGAGGAAGGGCAGGTCTTAAAGGGAAGGTAAAGCTTGGGTGAATAATCAGTTGCCAAAATCTGCACCTCCATCACCACTATCACTACCTCAGTGTCCCCTGGCTCCAGTCCCACTCTTAGGCTCTTAGGACAGCACTGCGACCACTGCCTGGCCCTGCCTGCCTCCTGTGCTGCACACCCCTCATGCAGTAGGCCCAGATGGCACTTTACTGCTAGGACTGGCTTAAAATAGAGAAGATACTGGTGATCACCATGGCAATGCGATGCAGGACTGGATTGCATCTCTGACTTGGACTGACAGAGCAGAGTGCAGAGGCTTGCATCGTGAATTTTAGCTCCAAAACAATTGCAAAAACAAACAGGAATCCCAAGAGGACCCACAGACCCTCTGAAGGAAGTAGACTGCTCCTGCAAGACCCGAAAGACATCCCAAATACTGTAAGTGCCCAAAGTATTTGGGAACTGGGAAAGGGAAATCCTCCATTCCCGAACAGACACCCGAGCTGGGGAAACTGAAGGTCTAGTTTGTAGGAGTTTCCAATCTTACCTGGAGCTGAGTCAATTTAGAGAGCCGAGCGAATTACAAGGGTAGAGGAAGAAGAAGGAAAGGCTCTAAGAGCTCACTGGGTCCCTTAGCAGGCTATTCCTACCTGGCATCACAGGGATCTTTCAGAAGAGCAGCCAGAGGCATGGGGAAAATGCCACAGAGAGAAGAAAATCTCCAGCTGAACTTTTGTAACATATTTGAACCTGGCAAGAACCCTCATGGCCAGAACTTGGGGGAGGGCACAAATCCCACATGCAGACTCCACAGGTGGGGAAAGAACCAAAGCCCTTCTCTTTTGCAGCTAGGAGGCAGGTAGCCTGGGGAAAGTTCTCAAGCCCTGCTTGCCGACTGTCTGGAAACAGACATGGGGCTGTTAGGCAGGGCATGGTGGAAGTGAGGCTGGCCCTTTGGATTGGATGGGAGCTGGGTGAGGCCTATGACTGCCGGCTTTCCTCTACTTCCCTGACAACCTGCATGATTCAGCAGAGGCAGCCATAATACTCCTAGGTATACAACTCCACTGACATGGGAACTTGCGCCTATACACACTGTCATCAGGTTATCCAAAGTTAAGACAAAGGAAAGAATCTTTTTTTTTTTTTTTTTTGAGACGGAGTTTCGCTCTTGTTACCCAGGCTGGAGTGCAATGGCGCGATCTCGGCTCACCGCAACCTCCGTCTCCTGGGTTCAGGCAATTCTCCTGCCTCAGCCTCCTGAGTAGCTGGGATTACAGGCACGCGCCACCATGCCCAGCTAATTTTTTTTGTAGTTTTAGTAGAGACGGGGTTTCACCATGTTGACCAGGATGGTCTCGATCTCTTGACCTCGTGATCCACCCGCCTCGGCCTCCCAAAGTGCTGGGATTACAGGCTTGAGCCACCGCGCCCGGCAGACAAAGGAAAGAATCTTAAGAGCTGTGAGACAGAAGCACTAGGTAACCTGCCTAACATCACAGGGATCTTTGAACCCAAGATTAACAGCAGATTTCTCAATAGAAACCCTACAAGCTAGAAGGGACTGGGGCCCTTTCTTCAACCTCCTTAAACAAAGCAATTATCAGCCAAGAATTTTGTATCCAGCAAAACTAAGCATCATATATGAAAGAATGATAGTCTTTTCAGACAAACAAATGCCAAGAGAATTTGCCATTACCAAACTACCACTACAAGAACTGCTAAAAGAAGCTCTAAATCTTGAAACAAATTCTGGAAACACATCAGAACAGAACCTCTTTAAAGCATAAATCACACAGGACCTATAAAACAAAAATACAAGTTAGAAAGCAAAAACCAAAAACGAAAGTACATAGGCAACGAAGAGCAAAATGAAGGCAATGGTACCTCACATTTCAATACTAACATTGAATGCAAATGACCTAAATGCCCTACTTAAAAGATTCAGAAGCACAGAATGGATAAGAACTCACCCACCAACTATCTGCTGCCTTTGGGAGACTCACCTAACATATAAGGACTCACATAAACTTAAAGTAAAGATGCAGAAAAAGGCATTTCGTGCAAATGGACACCAAAAGCAAACTGAGGTAGCTATTCTTATATCAGACAAAACAAACTTTAAAGCAACAGCAGTTAAAAGAGACAAAGAGGGACATTATATAATGGTAAAAGGTCTTGTCCAACAACCACAAAATACACATTCTATTCAACAGCGCAGGGAGCTTCCTCCAAGATAGACCACATGCTAGGTCACAAAATGAGCCTCAATAAATTTAAGCAAATCGAAATCATATCAAGCACTCTCTCAGACTACAGTGGAATAAAACTGGAAATCAACTCCAAAAGGAACCTTCAAAATCATGCAAATATGTGGAAATTAAATAACCTGCTCCTGAAAGAGCATTGGGTCAAAAACGAAATAAGATGGACATTTAAAGTTTCTTCAAATTGAATGATAATAATGACACAACCTCTCGAATACAGTAAAGGCAGTGCTAAGAGAAAAGTTCATAGCCCTAAACGCCTACATCAAAAAGACTGAAAAAGCACAAACGGACATTCTAAGGTCATACCTCAAGGAACTGGAGAAACAAGAACAAACTAAACCCAAACCTAGCAGAAGAAAGGAAATAAACAATATCAGAGCAGAAATAAATGAAACTGAAACAACAACCAAAAAAAAAATACAAAAGATAAATGAAACAAAAAGCTGGTTCTTTGAAAAGATAAATAAAATTGATAGAATATTAGTAAGATTAACCAAGAAAAGAAGAGAGAAAATCCAAATAACCTCACTAAAAAACGAAACAGGAGATATTACAACTGACACCAATGAAATATAAAAGGTCATTCAAGGCTAATATGAACACCTTTACATACATAAACTAGAAAATCTAGAAGAGATGGATAAATTCCTGGAAAAATACAACCCTCCTAGCCTAAATCAAGAAGAATTAGATACCCTGAACAGACCAATACAAGCAGCGAGACTGAAGTGGTAATTTTTAAATTACCAACAAAAAACAGTCCAGGACCAGACGGATTCACAGCAGACTTCTACCAGACATTCAAAGAAGAATTGGTACCAATCTTTTTGACACTATCTCACAAGATAGAGAAAGAAGGAACCCTCCCTAATTCATTCTATGAAGCCAGCTTCACCTTAATACCAAAACTAGGACATAACCAAAAAAGAAAACAGACCAATATCCCTGATGAACATAGATGCTAACATTTTTAAGAAAATACTAGCTAACCAAATTCAACAACATATCAAAAAGATAATTCACCATGATCAAGTGGGTTTCACACAAGGGATGCAGGGATGGTTTAACATCCGCAAGTCAATAAATGTGATACACCACATAAACAGAATTAAAAACAAAAATCACATGATCATCTCAATAGATGCAGAAAAAGCATTTGACAAAATCTAGCATCGATTTATGATTAAAACTCTCAGCAAAATCAGTATACAAGAGACATACCTCAATGTAATAAAAGCCATCTATGAAAAACCCACAGCCAACGTAATACTAAATGGGGAAAAGTTGAAAGCATTCCCTCTGAGAACTGGAACAAGACAAGGATGCCCACTCTCACACTCCTCTACAGCAAAATACTGGAAGTCCTAGCCAGAGCAATTAGATAAGAGAAAGAAATAAAGGGTACCCAAATCAGTAAAGAGGAAGTCAAACTGTCACTGTTTGCTGATGATCTGATCATTTACCCTCAAAAACCATTAAGACTCCTCCAAAAAGTTCCCAGAACTGATAAAAGAATTCAGCAAAGTATCAGGATACAAGATTAATATACACCAATCGGTAGCTCTTCTCTATACGAACAGCAACCAAGTGGAGAATCAAATCAAGAACTCAAACCCCACCTCTTTTTGTTTTTGTTTTTGAGATGGAGTCTTGCTCTGTTGCCAGGCTGGAATGCAGTAGTGTGATCTGAGCTCACTCCACCTCCTGGGTTCAAGCGATTCCCCTGTCTCAGCCTCCCAAGTAGTTGGAAATACAGACAAGTACCACCACACCAGGCTAATTTTTTGTATTTTAGTAGAGACAAGGTTTCACCATGTTGGTCAGGATGATCTTGATTTCCTGACCTTGTGATCCACCTGCCTTGGCATCCCAAAGTGCTGGGATTATAAGCGTGAGCCACTGCGCCTGGCCTGAACCCCTTTTACTATAGCTGCCAAAAAAAAAAAAAAAAACTTGGGAATATACCTTACAAATAAGGCAAAAGACCTCTACAAGGAAAACTACAAAACACTGCTAAAAGAAACCATGGATGACACAAACAAATGGAAACACATCCCATGCTCATGGATGGGTTGAATCAATATTGCGAAAATGACCATACTGTCCAAAAAAATTAGTAAATAAATAAATAAATGCCAGGCACCATGGCTCATGCTTGTAATCCCAGTACTTTGGGAGGCTGAGGCAGGCGGATCACAAGGTCAGAAGTTTGAGACCAGCCTGGCCAACATATTGAAACCCTGTCTCTACTTAAAATACAAAACTTAGCGAATCATGGTGGCAGGTGCCTGTAGTCCCAGCTACTCAGGAGGCTGAGGCAGAAAAATCACCTGAACCTGGGAGGTGGAAGTTGCAGTGAGCCAAGATCGTGCCACTTGCACTCCAGCCCAAGTGACAGAACGAAACTCCATCTCAAAAAAAAAAAAAAGAAGAAAATGACCATACTGCCAGAAGCAATCTACAAATTTAACACAATCCCCACCAAAATACCACCATCATTCTTCACAGAATTAGAAAAAAACAATTCTAAAATTCATATGGAATCAAAAAAGAGCCCACAGAGCCAACACAAGACTAAGCAAAAAGAACAAATCTGGAGGCAGCACACTACCCAATTTCAAACTATACTATAAGGCCATAGTAACCAAAACAGCACGGTACTGGTATAAAAATAGGCACATAGACCAATGGAAAAGAATACAGAACAAGCACAAATAAACTCAAATACCCACGGCCAAGTAATCTTTGACAAAGCAAACAGAAACATACAGTGAGGAAAGAATACCCTTTTCAACAAATTGTGCTGGGATAATCGGCTAGCCACATGTAGGAAAATGAAACTGGTTCCTCATCTCTCACCTTACATAAAAATCAACTCAAGATTGATTAAGGACTTAAATCTAACATCTGAAACTATTAAAACTGTAGAAGATAACATTGGAAAAAGCCTTCTAGACACTGGCTTAGGCAATGAGTTCATGACCAAGAACCCAAAAGCAAATGCAATAAAAACAAAGATAAACAGCTGAGACATAATTAAAGTGCTTTGCACATCAAAAAAAACACAGTCAGCAGAGTAAACAGACAACAACAGAGTGGGAGAAACTCTTCACAATCTATACATCTGACAAAGGACTAATATCCAGAATCCACAACGATCTCAAACAAATCACTAAGGAAAAAACAAACAAACCCATTAAAAAGTGGGCTAAGGACATGAATACACAATTCTCAAAAGAAGATAAACAAATGGCCAGCAAACATATGAAAAAATGCTCAACATCACTAATTGCAAAACTGATTTGCAGAGAAATGCAAATCAAAACCACAATACTATACCATCTTACTCCTGCAAGAATGGCCATAATACCCGCTACTCAGGAAGCTGAGGCAGGAGAACCGCTTGAACTCAGGTAGTTTAGTGAGCCTAAATCACGCCACTGCACTCCAGCCTGGATGACAGAGTAAGACTCTTGTCTCAAAAATAAAAAAAAAGCCCAGGACCAGATGGCTTCACTAGTGAATTATACTAAAACATTTAAATAAGAATTAATATGTTAGATGTAAATGCAGTTAACAGCCTTCCTTCCTTTCTGATGTAGCCCTCAGTGGTTGCTGTCAAAATGGGCAACTGCATGAAACCTGGGAAAGTGGTGCTGCTGCTGGTCCTGGCCACACTACTCTGGCTGGACACAAAGCTGTCATCGTGAACAATACCTCAGGCTGGCCCTACATCCAGGCTCTGGTGGTTGGAGTTGATCACTATCCCCACAAAGTGACAGCTGCCATGGGCGAAAACAAGATTACCAAGAGGTCAAAGATCGAGTCTTTTGTGAAGGTTTATAACTACAATCATCTTACACCTACGACGTACTCTGTGGATAGCCCCTTACACAAAACTGTCATCGACAAGGATGACAAGGATCTTCAGAGATCCTGCTCTTCAACACAAGGCCCTATGGGAGGCCAAGGTCAAGTTCAAAGAGAGATACAAGATGGGCAAGAACAAGCGGTTCTTCCAGAAGCTACAGTTTTCAATGTTTTGTTTCTGTCTCAAAAATTAAATAAATGCAGTAATACAAATGATAACATTAAATTCAATTGGTCTAAACACTCCAAATAAAAAGCAGACACTGTCAGAGTAGATAAATTAAATGAGTAGCAATGAAAGGACACTGTTATAGGTTCTTACACGTGAGGCGGTTTAACACTTGAAGGCAGACTGTAGTAATTAAAGATGTACAATATAAACCCTACAACAACCACTACAAAAACAAAGCATACAAATACAGCTAATAAGCTATGAAAAGAGATAAAATACAATCATAAAAAATAATTTTAAAAGTGAGAAAACAAAGAATAGATGTGACAAATACAAAAGACAGTAAATTTAAACCCAATAATATCAATATCATATTAAATTTAAGTTGTCTAAATACTCCGAATAAAAAGTAGAGACTGTCAGAGGAGATAGAAAAGCAAGACCCAGTAATACAATGCCAATAAGAAACTCACTTTAAATATAAAGACACAACAGGTTAAAAGCAAAAGGACTGAAAAAGATGCCAAGCTTTCACTAATCAAAAGAAAGATGAAGTGGCTGTGTTAATGCCACATAAGGAAAGATCTCAGAGCAAACACTGTTACTGGGATATAAAGGGCCATTTTATAACAATAAAGAGGTCACTTCATCAAGAGGACAAAACAATCTTAAACAATTATGCATCTAATAACAGAAATACATAATGTGAGAAATAAACAATGACAGACTCAGAAGGAAAAATAATCAAATTCACTAAGAGAAATTTCAAGATCCTTTTCTCAGTAATTGATATAACAAGTTGACAAACATCATCACAGATGTAGAAAACATGAACAACACTATTAACCAACTTGACCTAATTTACATTTATAGAATACTATATTCAAATGTGGTTTCTGATCACAGAATTGAACTAGAAATCAGTATTTGGGAAACACCAAAATACTCAAATAGTAAATATCAGTTCTAAATAACCCATAGATCAAACAAGAAATCAAAACGGATATTACAAAGTATTTTGGGGCTGGGCACAGTGGCTCATGCCTGTAATCCTAGCATTTAGGGAGGTCAAGATGGGAGGATCACTTGAGCCCAGGAGTTTGAGATCCCATCTTTACAAGAAAAAAAAAAAAAAAATCAGCCATGAGTGGTGGCACATGTGTATGATCTCAGTCACTTAGGAGGCTGACACGGGAGGATCTCTTAAGCCAGGAGGTCAAGGCTGCGGTGAGCCATAATCATGCCACTGAACTCCAGCCTGGGCGACAGAGTGAAACCTTGTCTCAAAAAAAAGGACTTTGAACTGAATAACAATGAATGTCTTATCAAAATCTGTGGGACACAGCTATAACCAGTGCTTAGAGGAAATGTAAAACGAGGAGTCAATATTAGAAAACAAGAAAGATCTCAGACAACTGATTTAAACTGTCACCTTAAAAACTACAAAAAGACAAGCAAATTAAACCCAAAACAAGCAGAAGGAAATAACAGGAATTATAACACAAAGCAATGAAATTAAAAATATAAAAATAAAGAGAATCAAAGAAACCAAAAGCAAGATTAAAAGGTGGCTCATGTCTGTAATCCCAGCACTTTGGGAGGCTGAGGCAGGTGGATCCCCTGAGGTCAGGAGTTCAAGACTAGCCTGACCAACACGGTGAAACCCCATCTCTACTAAAAATACAAAAATTAGCTGGGCATGGTGATGGGTGCCTGTAGCCTCAGCTACTTGGGAGGCTGAGGCAGGGGAATCACTTGAACTCAGTAGGGAGGGGAGGTTGCAGTGAGCCAAGATCACGCCATTGCACGCCAGCCTGGATGACAGAGTGAGACTCCATTTCAAAAAAAAAAAAAAAAAAAATCCTTTAGGGACAGGTATAGCGGCTCATGCCTGTAATCCCTATACTTTAGAAGGTCAAGGCAGGAGGACTCCTTGAAGCAAGAAGTTTGAGGCCAGCCTTGGCAACACAGTTAAGACCCTATCTCTACAAAAATTTTAAAATGGTGGCCTGCACTTGTAGTCCCAGCTACTCAGGAGGCTAAGGCAAGAGGATCACTTGAGCCCAGGAAGTCGAGGCTGCAGTGAGCTATGATCTAGCCACTGTGCTCCAGCCTGGGTGATAGGGTAAGACCCTGACTCAAAACAAACAAACAAAAAAATTCCTTAAGGTGTCATCCTGGATTAGCAAGAAAACTCACAAAGAGGTTCTTTAGACACAAACTTGGTGGCCAGATCACTGTCACTTTTTCTTTCAAAAACTCAATGACCTCACTAAAGCATTTGAAATGGCAATATCCTCTTGAAAATATAATGAATAGCCTAGGTAGGGCCAATTTTCTTTCTTTTTTTCTTTACTTTTCTTCTTCTTCTTTTTTTTTTTTTTTTGAGATGGAGTCTTGCTCTGTCGCCCAGGCTGGAGTGCAGTGGTGCAATCTCAGCTCATTGCAACCTCCGCCTCCTAGGTTCAAGCAATTCTCCTGCGTCAGCCTCCTGAGTAGCTCAGATTATAGGTGTGCCACCACCACACCCGGCTAATTTTTGTATTTTTAGTAGAGACGGGATTTCACCTTGTTGTTCATGCTGGTCTCAAACTCCTGACCTTGTGATCCACCAGCCTTGGCCTCCCCAAGTGCTGAGATTATAGGCGTTAGCCACCGCACCGAGCCAGTTAGGGCCAGTTTTCTACAGCTTGCCATTTTCCACTACACTTAAACACAGCAAGGTACAATAAATGATAGGTAGCTTCAACAAGAAATTAGAATAAAGATGGAAGTTTAAAATACAGTACAGGTCAGGCATGGTGGCTCATGCTTATAATCCCAACATTTTGGGACGCCTAAGCAGGAGGATCCCTAGAGACCAGGAGTTTGAGCCCAACCTGGCAAGAGTCCATCTCTACAAAAAATTTTAAAATTAGCCAAACGTGGTGGTATAGTAGTTCCAACTACTTGGGAGGCTATGGTGGGAGGATGGCTTGAGCCTGGCAGTTCAAGACTGCAGTGAGCTGTGATCATGTCACTGTACTCTTCCCTGGGCAACAGAGCAAAACTCCTGTTTCAAAAATTTAATTAATTAATTAATTAATTAATTAAAATACAGGACAGCGATTCCTCTTAGAGGGCAGAGTGGCAGATACAAATGTGGAATTATAGACACAGACAGGTGGGTAAACCGATTCGATCTCTGTTTTACCCAACATTAAAAATATAGAGTGCTCTGTGACTGGAGCATTGTAAGAGCCCAACAAAAATGTGCTGAATAAGTAAGACAAATGTATGAAATGAAAAATGAATAACTGAGTGAAGGAAAAGAATGAAGGGGAAAAGATGAAAACAACAACAGCTGGGCAAGAAGGATAAATATCTGTTTCAAAAAAGATGGGTGGGGGAGGAAGACAGAGTAAAGGAGAAGAACCAGGAGAGCAGAGCATCGTGGTAGTCAAAGAGGAAGCAAGCTGCAAGAGTGGCCAAGAAAGTAACATGCTACGGAGATAAAGAAAAATGAGGAGGGCCACAAATCTAAAACAATAAAAGAAGTATTTTGATAACTCTGCAAGAATAGAAGGCAGAATAGAATACACATTGTTCCCAATCAATAGCATATACTCTCAATACTGATGTCCAGGTTACCTTGAAAATTAAATTTAAAATGATAATAACCGTTTATTAATAATTTCCCATGTACCAGGTTTTTGCTGGATTTGTAAAATTAACCCAAAATATCACAAGTCAAATTAAGCTGATATGAATTACCGTTAGGAAGTATGACTGATGGTATCTATAACTAAAAAGCTTAAGCTCAACTGACTCTATTGTACTGTATCTGAAAGAATCTGTTAATGGTAAGGAAATAGTCTTGAATGACATATAAAATGGAACCTCAGAGTAAGAAAAAAAGGTGTAACATTCTCCAATACTATCTAAGGGGTAATTGAGGCAGGAACAACTAGATGGGAAATAAATCCCAAGAGTGAGATGCATCATGCTATTATAATTTAAGACACTGACCATTAATAAAATCCAACTAACCTACTTGCTCTAATTCCATGTCCAAATAAGCTTCTGATGATAATTTGCTTCCTGTGTTATTTTGTTCAGTGGCCATTTGTACTACTTGATGATTATACTTCTCATTATGTGTACATTTTAGTGTACAGATTAGACTCTAGGGAATCAGTTCCATAAGCCTAATCACCTCTGGGTATACTAACAAATCACATTTTTAATCCTATAAATTCAAAAACCATCACAGACAGATGGTCTCCCTCTATATTGCTGAATATCTATTCAAACCACAACATTTTAAATAAATAATTAGCTGAGTCAGTGAGTCATTTTTTGGCCCCAAAGACAAGGATCTATCTTGGTATTGTCAAACTGCACCAAGTGAATCTGTACAATGCTAAAAGCAGTCTCCTAAAAAAGTTTGTTTTCTTACTATCATTGAAGTGGATATGCATTCAACTTCTACAGATCTTAGACGAGTGTTTCTTTTCCTAAGACATACATGGGAAAAAAAACTGAAGAGAGCTGTCAGTATACCCAAATAGATTTCCAATTAGGAAGGTACAAAGAAAACACCTCAGGAGATTTATCCTTAAAAAACAAAAAACACTGTGTCACAGTAGAAACAAAGAATGGATCAATGTTGCAGAAGATAGAAGTGAAGTAAAAAAGCACTACTTTAGCTACTGTGCAGACACAGCCAAGGAGATACAGAGAAGCAAGACAGTGGGAATCCACATAGCCCTCCAAGAGACCATGTGCAAGTTTCTCAACTTATGTGGACCTTGCTTTCCTCTTGTGTAAAATGAGGAAATTGGATCAATTAATCTCTAAGGTTCTTTTCAATTCTAAGTTCTATAATAATTAATTCCTTTAATGATGAATGGGACAGGTACAGAAACAAATTTACCAAGAAAATTTAAGAGTAGCTTTGCTCAAACAATATAGCACATTTCTTCCCAAGTGGAATCTATTTTACCTCCAATTTCCTGGAGTGAAGTCTATTTAACTTCCAACTTTTTGAACCTTTATTTTACAATAAAACTATATCTAATAACATATAAAAATCAGCATATATAGGGGGAAATATCAACCTGCTACAGCAGTCATTCAAGAATAAAAATTGGGCCAGGAGTGGTAGCTCACGCCTATAATCCCAGCCCTTTTGGGAGGTCTTGGCGGACAGATCACTTGAGATCAGGAGTTTGAAACCAGCCTGGCCAACATGGTGAAACCTGATCTGTACTAAAAATATAAAAATATTACTCAGGCACGGTGGTGGGTGCCTGTAATCCCAGCTACTCAGGAGGCTAAAAAGGAGAATTGCTTGAACCTGGGAGGCCGAGGTTGCAGTGAGCTGAGACCACACCACTGCACTCCAGCCTAGGCGACAGAGTGAGACTCCATCTCAAAAAAAAAAAAAAAAAGAAAAAAAGAATAAAAATAGAACAGAAGACTTACGCATGTCTTTCATATCTAAGGGTTTCCCGGATGGACCATGCAACCTGGTAGGGTGAGGCCTGCTCTGAGTCCTCCGGTTCCTCTCCACTCTCTTCAGACCAGTCCAACCCTGGGGTAAACAGGAGATATTGCAAGTTAGAAAAAATTACTGTTATTCAAAATTTAAATTAAAAAGCTACACAAAATAACATAACCCAACACACCCATAGCAAGTACCATCATGGTGTGAATAAATGCCTCCTGATTAATCTCATTTCTGTTCATACAAAGATATTAATAATGAATGTATGATGCACAATAGGGTTTTTTAAATGACATGACAACAAAAAGCCTAAGCTATATTCTACAGACGAACTTGTTTTGTCAGACACTTCACTAATAGGGTAGAAATAACAAAAGCAAAGACAGAGTTCAGGTCACAAAAAAGGTAGAATTTCTTTCTTTTTTTTCACTGGGGTTTTGCCCTGTCACCCAGGCTGGAATGAGTGGCACAATCTCAGCTTACTGCAACCTCTGCTTCCTGGGTTTAAGTGATTCTCATGCCTCATCCTCCCGAATAGCTGGGATTACAGGTGCCCGCCACCATACACAGTTAATTTTTGTATTTTTAGTAGAGACAGGGTTTTTCCATGTTGGCCAGGCTTGTCTTGAACTTCTGACATTAAATGATCCACCCCCCGCCCTGGCCTCCCAAAGTGCCGGGATTACAGGTGTGAGCCACTGCGTCCGGCCAGAATTTCTTTAAGTATTAAAACTTCATACACTAAAATGATGTCAGAAAAACATAAAATATATTCAAGAGGGTGAAAAAAGCAGCTCAACACATGTTCAGGCAGGAAAAAGGTCAATACCTGCTTCTGAATGGCTTTATAAAAACAACAAAAAAAAGAAAAAGGTCAAAAAGTAGAGACAGAGTCACCCTACATTTCAACAAAGAAGGGCCCTACGATAAAGTCTCAAAGGCAGAAACACTCCATCCCCCACTCCCAAACGATTCTTTAGTTCTTACCTTCTACAGGAAAATGGAAGGGTGGGATGGTCACGTTCTATTACTAATGAGATTTGGGATTTCTTTCAATTATTTTAAACAAAAGCTGTCAGATTTTGTGCTCCACTATATAAAACAAGGTTAGAAGGAAAGATGGATGAATGCAGTATATATTAATATTTTGTTAAAGGGTCTCACTCTGTTGCCCAGGTTGGAGGGTAGTGGTACAATCTCGGCTCACTACACACTTGACCTCCCGGGCTCAAGTGATCCTCCCACCTCAGCCTTCAGAGTAGCTGGCACTACAGGCAGCACCACCATGCCCAGCTAATCTTTGTATTTTTTGTAGAGATGGGGTTTCACCATGTTGACCAGGCTGCTGTCGAACTCCTGAGCTCAAGTGATCTACCTGCCTTAGCCTCCCAAAGTGCTGCAATTACAGGCATGAGCCACTGTGCACAGCCAAATGCTATAATTTTTAATGATTAAATAATTTTTAACTCCTGACATAAAAGCTTTACCCTTTTAAAAGTCTTGTATCTTGGCCAGGTACACTGGCTCATGCTTGTAATCCCAGCAGTTTGGGAGGCTGGGGAGGGAGGATCGCTTGAGGCAAGGAGTTAGAGATCAGACTGGGTAACAAAGCCTAGACACCGACTCTACAAAAAACTTAAAAATTAGCCAGCCAGAGTGGTACATGCCTGCAGTCCCAACTACTCAGGAGACTGAAGCAGGAGGATCAATTGACCCTTGAGGCCACAGTGAGCCATAATCATGCCACTGCACTTCAGCCTGGTGACAGAGCAAGGCCCTATCTCTAAAAGTTAAAAAAAATTTTTTTTTAATTTTTATATCTTGAAGAGGTCTTGATAAAGACTGACGTTGCACAGACAGCCTAAAGTGTAACAGTATGTGGGACTATATAAGTTTAATATATTCATACCTCTATGAAACTTACAAGACACCTTGATAACTATTTTATTTACATCTTCCTTCTTGAGAACCTCAAAAATCAAGAGTATTAGACAGTTACATTAAAAAGGACTTCACGGATTGCTTCCATAGTTTAAATGAGTTTACAAGTGCCAAATAGGGAAATTAAGAAAAGGTTAATTGAAATGCAAATTATAAATGTTTAAGATTAAATAACACATTGCCATTGGCATAAAGAAACTTCAAATCTGTTCCAAGATGACTATCTAAAATGTCAGGTCACCTTTAAAAATGAGCTACTTTCTCTCAACTGAAATAATTAATAATTTGTAGGGGGAAAGGTAAAAAAGCAGTTAAGTGATCACAACAGCATCAACTTCAGTGTGTTTAAAGGTAAGGTCCTCCTAAGTGACATTTAAGTCACCACTAAAAAACAGAGCATGAGTTATCTTTTATTTGTTTCAATAGAATAATTTCTACTCAGACACCTATACTTTCTCTGAGGAAGTCAAGATCTAAGTTATAAAAACTAAGATGGGGCTGGGCGTGGTGGCTCACGCTTATAATCCCAGCACTTTGGGAGGCCAAGGTGGGAGGATCACCTGAGGTCAGGAGTTCAAGATCAGCCTGGCCAACATTGTGAAACCCCATCTCCACAAAAATACCAAAATTAGCCAAGTGGGTACCTGTAATCCCAGCTAATCGGGAGGCTGAAATGGGAGAACAGCTTGAACCCAGGACACAGAGGCTGCAGTGAGCCGAGATTGTGCCACTGTACTCCAACCTGGGTGACAGAATAAGACCCGATCTCATTAAAAAAAAAAACACAACCTAGAAGATGGAAGTGTTTTTCCTGCTGTGGAACTAACTGTCCAATAAAGCAAACCTTTGATCTTGGCTTCATTATCACTCATTTTAATGTAACTAACTGATATACTAACTGATATAACTAGCCTAGACAGGACTATAAAAGCTAATAAGACTGAGTTTTTATTTAAGTACTCTTTGTTGACATGAATACAGACAATACTTTGTCATAAAAGTGCATTACAATTTTTGGTTTCTCCAAAATAACCTTTGTTTTGAGAGCTTAAGCCTCTGAAATGTTTGCATTTTTAAAAACTTAAAAGGGTCACTATGTGTGCTGGCTCATGCCTATAAACCCAGCACTCTGGGAGGCCAAGGCAGGTAGATCACCCGAGGTCAGAAGTTCGAGACCAGACTGGCCAACCTGGTGAAACCCCATTTCTACTAAAAATACAAAAAATTAGCCAGGTATAGTGGTATGCGCCTATAATCCCAGCTACTCGGGAGGCTGAGGAAGAAGAATCGTTTGAACCTGGGAGGCAGAGGGTACAGAGCCGAGATCATGTGAGCCGAGATCATGTGAGCCGAGATCACGTCACTGCACTACAGCCTGGGTGACAGAGCAAGACTCCATCTCAGAAAAAGAGAAAAAAAATTTTAAAGGCTGAAAACTTTTTCTGTATGTTTTCATTCTGTTTAAAAGGATTTAAAAAATCAATGGGCATGGTGGCTCACGCCTGTAATCCCAACAATTTGGGAAGCCCAGGCAGGTGAATCACCTGAAGTCAGGAGTTCAAGACCAGCCTGACCAAGATGGAGAAACCCCATCTCTACTAAAAATACAAAATTAGCCAGGTGTGGTGGCGCATGCCTGTAACCCCAGCTACTCGGGAGGCTGAGGCAGAAGAATCGCTTGAACCTGGGAGGCAGAAGTTGCAGTGAGCTGAGATTGCGCCACTGTACTCCAGCCTGGGCAACAAGAGCGAAACTCCGTCTAAAAA